>NW_012114141.1:11158740-11289548 GCF_000951035.1 Colobus angolensis palliatus | reverse complement strand
CTTCCTTCCTTCCTTCCTTCCTTTCTTTCTTTCTTTCCTTCTTTCTTTCTCTTTCTTTTTCTTTCTCTTTCTTTCTTTCTTCCTTCTTTTTATCTTTTCTTTCTTTCTTTCCTTTTTTTTTGAGACAAGTTCTCACTATGTTGCCCAGGCTGGTCTCAAACTCCTGGGCTCAAGCAATCTTCCCACCTTGGCCTCCCAAGTAGCTAAGAGTATCAAGTGCATGCCACAGTGCCCAGCTACAGGCTATATTTCTGTCCATGCTGCCCAAGATGCTGTTAGAGTAATTAGCAGCAACCACAGTTCACAGTGTGGCATGGAGCCCAAGGCCTTCCAAAGTCCCTGGACCTATTTACTAAGTGTTGATAATAATTCCATTTACTTTTCAGTTTCAGAGGATTCAATAATAACTTTACTATCATTTGTATTTTTAAAATACAAACACATTTTATGTGTTTGAGAGGTGAATGCCTGCTTTTCTACTTTTCCAATGAGTGGAATGAGCTTTATTTAAGGGATACAGCACTGGGCTGAGAACGAGTAGAACTGGCAGAGGAAGGCTCCACCTGCATGATTCTCAGCACCACCCCTTGGCACATGGCATCTGTGACTTTTATTTTTAGCTGTTCCTTCCCAACCAGCTTATAAAATGAATTGTAAATTCCTTGAGGGCAGAGAAGCTCCAATCTTAACCTATCTGCATCCGCAGTGTTTATCCCAGTGAATGCTCGTATCACATTCTTCACAAGTCTTGTTTCTACCTCCTAAATGTCACTTAAACACCTAGGCCTCTCACCATCTCCACCACCTCCACTCAAATTCCAGCACCTTTTTCTCTCTTCTGGACCTTCTGTGGCCTGACCAGTCTGTTCTCCACCCACGAGCTGCTGTAAAGCTTTAAAAACACACATTGGGTCATATCACACACCTGCTTAAAACCTGTGTAACGTAAAGTTGCCACCCAGTTTTTCTGTATGGAGCTCATTCCTTTCAGAGTAGTCCATGGGCCTTAGGAGCACAAGGATGAGAACAAAGGGTTAAATCATAACCTGGGGAGAGGTCTATTTAAAAGAAGGGCCTAAAGGCCTGGGGTCACTTCCCCTCAAAATCCTCCCCAAATAAGCCCAAGTAGAAATAACCTTTCCTTCTCTCATGGCCCCAGTCCACTCTGAAGAGACAGGTAAGGTGAAACCTGTATACATGTTTGCACTTATTTGGTGCAATTCTCTCCCTCTGTTAGTTTAGAAGCTGCTTGTGGACAGGCCACAGTGTTGTCTTTGAACAAAACCTGAACACAGTAGCCTCAACCAAGGCCTCACGATAACCAAACAAATGAATGACCCATGTCAAAGGAATATTCTCCACTTGGGTAGCACTTGCCTAGAAGACTAAATGGAATGGCATTTCCCTTCCCCTGGTGCTGAACTGTTGAAGTGGTTAAAGGACCATCGACTTTGAAGGGCCGTGGGACACCGACCCACACTGGATCTAATTGAAAACACTTCCCTGACCAGAAAAAAACAGGGCATGTTTTAATGAATGACACACAGGTGCTAGGTATCAATCCTTCATTAGCATAGCCACCCCATTCTCACCCGTCAAGTCCTTGACCCTTCCTCCTCCCTGACCTACAAAGCCCTTCGCTGTGCTTGTTTCCTTCCTGGCAAGTAAAGAAACTCAGCTTGCTTTACTTTTAAGTGCTTTTGGACTTTGTTTTCTCCTTTGATCCCATGATTTGCTGGTGAGCTCCGGGCCTCTGCCATGGCTGTGGAAAGGACCATCTTGGGATTCCCCTCCTCAGTACAGAGCACTTTACCAACACTCACCACATAGGATAGGAGACCAGGCAAGGAGGCCTGCCTTCCCTGAGGGATTGTTAGAAGCTTTACTGGAATTACATTGAAAACTCTAGAGCTCACTGAAGGAAAAAGGTACTAAATACTACTAAATACTAAATAATACTAAAGTACTACAGTAAAAGTAACACTAGTATACTATTAATATTATTAGTAATACTATTTCTGTTATATAGTAACACTAAAATACTAAAGTACTAAATTGTACTATGGTTGAAGGGAAATAGTACTAAAAAGAAAACATTAGCACCAAATTTTGTGGTGATAACACTTTTTAAAGTCTCAATAAGAATTAAGATTTTTTTCCCTGTTCCTAGGTGCTTTCTGCCCCACACATAATAATTGCCTGTAGTTCATATGCCTTTTCAATTGGAATTTTGAAAATGAAGATATTTTTAACTGATGATATCATAAGGACATAACTGGGATTTTATAGCTTTGCCTTCTAGACAATAAAAAGCATACAAAACTATGCTGACACGTTTGTATTAATGTTGTATCTTAATATTATCAGTCAGGATTCTTTTGGTTGCAAGTGACAGAAACCTGAGTCAAACCAGCTTATTGTAAAAAGGGTAATATTTTACTGAGAGCATCCAAGGAAGGACTGAGTAGCCAAATCCTTGGAGGGGCAGAAGAGGACACAGCTGGGCCTCAGGAAGAGCCGAGAGGCACCACAGCTTTCTCCTTCCACTTCAGGCTCTCTGTGAATGTCAGATGGATCCTCTCTCTCACCTTCAAATGGACTTTTTCCAGGTGGCTGAGAGATAGATAGGGTCTCAGTTTTAGAGTTTTAACTTCTGATAAATTATGTCCCTAGAGAGGAACTAGATAAAATCTCTCTGTCTCTCCCTCACTCCCTCCCTTTCTTTCATCCTGAAAAATCATCTTATTAGTCCACTTCAAGTCTTGAGCCAGTTTGGCCAGAGGTGGGGCATTATGGTGGGGCACAGTTCAAACCAAGTTCCTCCACCTCTTTAGAATATTCAGGAGTGGTAGCACGTGAAAACGTGGCAGCTTCCATGGGTTGGAAGGGGGAGGTTAATGGCAGCACAGTTTCTAAGAGGAGCAACAGGGTCAGGACCCACAATACCGTAGATACAACCTGTGCTCTCACCTAAGGCATCTCAGAACCTGGTACTTCTCACTCAAAACACTGCTGGACAAGTGAATAAGGATGGGAAAAAGGGCTTGTGGTAGAGATCCTTGACGAGCTAATCAGAGAATTAGCTCTCAAGAATGCATTTTCCTAGCAGTGAATACTCATCCCCTGCATCAGATGCCAATTTGGCAGCTTACACTTTGCTATGTCAACTTCATTCATCTTATTTTATTTAGTTGTTCAACATATATTGTTGAGTACCTGTTATGTATCTGACATTCTGCTCAGTGTAGAAGATACAAACATGAGAAAGGCAGTCTGTGCCATAAAGAGATTACAGTGTGGTGGGAAAGGCAGCCATGTAAACAGGTAATTTCCACAGAATGGGACAAGAAGTATGATCGAGGTTTGAAGTCACTGCTGCAGCATTAGATGGGGAGACAGAGCATGAATGGCTATGTGTAAATCTGTGTTGTAAACATAATCCACACACTTCCTCTGCCTCCTCCTTCTTCTTCTCCAACCAGTTATTTAACAAGATTGTTCCTCCCTTTCATTTGCACAGTGCACTATAGATTACCCAGCACTTCCACTCACTCACTCACTTCCATCATCTTCAAACCTCAGAAATACCAGCCTTGTGAAATAAGCAGAACAAGTATCAGTTCCTCATCTTAAGCTGGAGAAATCGTGTTTCCAGTGCTATGAAATTACTTCTGATCCCACAGCTTGTAGTATATTACAGCATTGGGCCTCAAGCCCATGCCTCAGGCTTCAGTGCTATTCCTAAGCCAACGTGCTACCACCATCTACCACTATCTACCACTGGCCACAGAACACACTCCAGAAAAAGAAACCTAATCCTAATCTGTCTCCAGCAATATGCTGAAGGGCTGTGACCCAGGTTCATCACCGGCCCGTGTCCATCTGTGTCATCCGTCTGTGTGCGGCCTTCCTCGGCATTCTTCCCTGGGTCAGGGCACCTCTGGTCACTGACGCGCACCAGGCCTCCTCCATCCCCAGCCTGAGGGCCAAGTCTCTCTGTTGTCCTTGGATCTCATTAAGGTAGTGGTGAGCGGGGGAGTTCAGTTCTGATGAGGACAAGTCATAAATGGGCAGATGAGAATATGGATTCATTTCTCTAGGGCAGTGTGTCTATGACTTTCAAGTGCACATGAATCACCTGGGGGTCTTGTCCAAATGCAGATTCTGACTAAGATGGTGCCCAAATTTTCTATTTCTCGCAAGCTCTCAGGCAATCCCGAGACTGCTGGCCCACAGACCACACCTGGAGAAGCAAGATCTAGATTAGAGATGCTAATACATCTTAGCCACTCTTGGGATAAACAGCAAATCAGTGGGCTGGTAGCTTTCTTCAAAAACTGAGATGGAAAAATTTGACCTTGAAAAAAAATGTATTTTTAAAACATGTTTATAGAAGGAACCCTGAGATGAAAAGTAAGAGGTCTTACAAATTTACGCATATCACATAGCCCACCTATGCTTCAACGTCCCCAGTTCTGAGTTGAGAGTAACAAATATTGCTTCAAGGTGATTAATGCATATGATATTGTTTGGAACAAAACCATTATGGAAAATGCAGAGTGTAATCTGTGATTTTTTTTTTTTGTATTTTTTCTTTGTAGGAGATGTCAGTGAAAAAAGGGATCCAGAATGATTACTAACCTATGACTCCCAACAGTATGACAGGTATCTTTTTTTTTTTTTTACATTTTCTTTGTTGTCTCCATTTTTGTTCCACCTAAAGTGAAATTATAGGTTCTTAAAGATTAACTTGCGAGTTTTAGCCACCATTATTTCCAAACCGATAAGTGTTATTAAATCCTATGAATACATCCCTACAAATGTACTTCCATGGTCTTCTGACATTATAAGATGCATCCTCCCCAGAAAGGTGATGGAGAGGAAATGACTATTCATTTTTAGCCATCCTTTAGCCATTGAACACTAAGTTTGCTATTGTCTTTTCTTTCTTTTCTTTTCTTTTTTTTTTTTTTTTTTTTTTTTGAGACAGGGTCTTGCTCTGATACCCAGGCTGGAGTGCAGGCAGTGGCGCACTCATGGCTTACTGCAGCCCCAGCCTCCCAGGGCTCAAGTGATCCTCCCACCTCAGCCTCCCAAAGTGCTTGGATTTACAGCGAGCCACTGCACACAGTGTATGTCTACTTCTTACAGTCATTCCAATTACTATAATAAATGGCTCTACATACTTTGTGACCACAGAAAGTGTATATTTTCAAAAGTTAGCTGTTTATTCCATTCAGCAGTAGAGTCAGAATAGAATATGATTAGGTCATGTAAGGTATAAGTCAGTTATAAAACTCTTAGCAAGGATCAAAGGAGAGACAGAATGACCTTGTGGGAATACAAGGTTGCAATAGTGCAAATTCTTTGTGCAATTTATAGAGCGATGGTTGTACACTCAAAGGTACCAGGGAACAGGCCGATAACACCAGTGATGGCAAAGGTTGGGTAAAAGGAAAAACAAAGCTGGAGAACTCTAGTTCTCTCTAAAAGGAAGCCATCTCCACTCTAAGCAATCACTGACAAGAAGGAATGAAGCCCCGTGTGTCCACAGATTTCAAAGTTGCAAGAGAAGTTGGAAATTCAGATTTTAAATGAAATATCCTAAATTTTAGATGTTAGCAAATAACTTATAAAAATCTTATAGACATATGGCTCAGTCGAAATATGTCTGCTAACGAGAATCAAGCCATGAGCTGTCAGTTTATGACCTCAGCTACATACCTTCCAGCCTAGCAGCAAGCCCACCACTGTCCTTTTTGTTACCATGGCAGCAGGGCAGGTCCCCATAGACCTCTGTGTGTCGAGGATGCAGCCTGACCTTTGGTTATCTATTCATGTCATCACCCTGTGATGAACTAAACATGCAGGACAGATTGCTCCAAGAACTTATTATCCAGTAGACCTGAGAAACTGAAGCAACTGGAAGTTGCCACTCAGCCTTCTGAAAGTTTTGAAGCCTCCCAATGACCATAAACTTTATCTCTCCCAGCATCTTTGCCCAGCCTCTCTACCCACCCATACTGGAGCTCCTGATACAGCAAAAAGATGGGGTGCCTGGGCAAACCACAATGATTCATGCCTGCAGGAGGTGAGGGCATCGGAAGCACATATCTTATTTCACATCAACAGGCACCAAAATGCACCCACTCCGACATCTATTCCACTGCCAACTAGGTCAAATTCTCCGCCACTAAAATCACACTCCTTGTGTCATAAACAAACACATTCAACCTTAGCTACAGCCTCAATATTTCTGTCGGGATGAATGGGAATCTCAGTCAGAAGGAGGGATGGCCTAAGTCTTCGCAAGCACACACAGGTGTGAGCACACAGATACCAGACAGCAGGTAGCCATGCTGCAAAACGGAGGGACAGTATTCCTTTCGGATAAAGGACAGGGTGAGAGCAGGTGCTATAAGGATGGCTCTCTCTACTCCATGATAATTTGCCCACCTAAAAAGGTGTCCGAAGATTTAGACTCAAAGAACATACCCCAAGACATATGAAATGGCAAAACATGGTATAAAAGTAGGTAATAAAATGGTCTTCGCTTGCTGTGGGGATTAGTTCTAGGTACAGCGCAGTTCATCTAGGCAGAGTGACCATTCATTCCAGCGCCTCTGGGTCAGCCCCTCTGGCAATTTTTGTTGTTGTAAAGGGCCGGTGAATAAATATTTCTGGCTTTGCAGCCCATACAGTGTCTGTCATAATTACTCAATTCTGCCATTGTAGCATGAAAAGCCATCAACTATGTATAAATAAATAGGCTTGGCTGTGGTTTACTAGAAATGTATAAAACAGGCAGCAGGTCAGCTTTGGCCCATAGTTTGTGGAGCCTTGTTCCCATAGTTTGTGGAGCCTTGTTCTAGCCTTGTTCTGCCAGGGTGGTCCAGGCAGTTCCCTTCTAGCTGCAAACCATCTCATTACTGAGCAGAACCCCCAAGGCTGAGTGAGCCTGAGAGCTGAGCTAGGAATCCAGGCCCACTCGCAGACGGCTCTAGGGTAAGCCAGCTTTTCAGCCCGTCTTGTGGAAGCTGGGATGCTTTCCTCGCAGACTGAGCCAGAACCCCAGCTGCCTCCTAGTGGAGGAGGGAGTTTTCACTTCCAGCATTTGCTTCATAGTGGAGAAACTAATTGTAGCTCTATTTTCAAAAGAAACATACTCCAGACACATATACATGTGTCTGAAGTATGTGTGTGTGTGTGTGTGTATATATGTACAGTTTATGTTAGTGGGCTCAGATGAGAAAATCGTTACTTTAAATGCCCTTGTTTGTGTTTGAGATAAAACAATGTTCTCTTCCCTCTTCCGATTGCAGTGGGCTTAGGGTACATGTTTTAAGAAACCCAAAGGAAGACCATAATGAAGTTATAAGCTGTCAGAACTAAGTGCTTGATCTAGGAGCATACTTCAAAGGCCAAATACGTATATTTTTTCCTTTGAAAAGCATAGTAGGTAATATTACTGCTATTCAACACAGGAAATCAATTAAACCCTTATGAAAAGAAAACCATTTTTTAAATGATCAGTAGTTAATATTGAATCTATTTTCCTAAAACAGAACAGGTCAGCATTTTCAGATGAAGGAGGCATGTTTTTGTAGGCTCTTTCAACCATAGTGCTTATTAAATTTATGTACTTTGCACTAACTCGAATGAATAATTATTTATATTTTGAGGTTACTTAATATCAGCTATAGTAGAGTCAGATTTTGCCAAAATTTTCTCACTGTTTTACGCCACCTAATTTGAAATTAGGACTATATGAAATCATTCATAACCTTGGCAGAAACAAGAAAAAAAAATACAATTCTTAAAGAAGGAAGTAAGAAAGTACCTTAATAGAGTATTTTATCAGTCTGGAATTAAGCATCACTTCCTAGATAATATGAGGGAAATTCTGCTGACATTGATGACAATATAATGAGCTCTATTTTGAATAAAACCATGATCCACAGCATAGGGAAATTTGTTCTAAGATATGAGTAGCTAAAATGTTAAATACCAAAGTTAGAGGCTTTTGGCCTTGACTGAACAGGAAACCAAGAATTCAAACTGTGCTGGAAGAGGCAAAAACAAGGACCTATTATGTTTGCACTGAACCTGGCTGTATGAAATTAGGATATGGCATAAAGCTGGCAAAGTATTTGATGTTTTCATTGAAACTGGGCCTCCAGTAATTTAAAGTCACTCTGTTATGACGCCTTTAATGTGAATAATGTATTACCGATTCAGTTATTTAACTCAGACTTCTTTGTGACTTGTTTGTTTAACTTCCTTCCTGTGGGAAAGTATTTTCTTTGTCAAGGCATTATTCTTGAGTATCCCTCAGTAGCAGGGAAGGGATATGTGCCAAGATAGATAGGAGCTTTCAGATGTTACCTCAATATTTTCTGCCATGTGATCTTTGTACTGTTTCTTGTGAGCTTGCTTTGGGAGGGGCTCATTTGTTAAGCAAAATTGAGAACAACACGGGTTTTTTAAAATTTCCCTTATTACTACTGAGGTTGGGCATTTTTTACACATTTATTCGCCACTCGCATTTCTGCATCTGTAACTTGCTTGTTCATAGTTATTGTCCATTTGCCCACTGTAGCTTTTGTCTTTTTCTCATTAATTGTAGAACCTGTTTATGTGTTATGGATATATAAGCTCTATTTTGGATTAAACCATGATTAACAGCATAGGGAAATTTATGCTAAGATGTGAATATGCTACATGTTAAATATCAAAGTTAGAGTCTTCTTTTGCTAAGTTAACTAAGCAAGTCACTTCATCTCCCTAGATCTTGAATCCCTTACCTATGACATGAGAAAGTGAAAGCAGTTCATCCCTAATTCCCCTTCCACTTCTAAAATTTGAATAGTTATAAATCACACGTTCATAAAGTAAGGCATACATACACTGATGGTTGAGTATAAAGAAAAAGTGAATACTGAGGCAATGCATTTTGTGTTTTGAGACTGTCCTACTGAACAAGATTTTCAGAGTCAGACAAAACTTTTAAGTTGGGAAAACTCAGCATTTTATTGTGAAGCCCATGCTATTTCTCAAAGGTGAAATTGTGAAGCCCATGCCATTTTTCAAAGGTGGACCTTCAGGTGTCCATTAGATTTTTTCAACTGCTTCTTAATGGCCATTTCTTCCTTCAGAAATAACAGTGGTGCATATGTCCTACAACCCACATAGAATGGCTCTCCATGGCTTCAAAAGGTTACTGACTGCAAAATAATGACACCATTCAAAAATAACTAATGTTAACAGTGTACATATTGTTAGCGTTTTCTGTTGTCAATAAACACACTTCCTCAAAAGGATTTTGTTCATGGCCACTTAGTAATTCATCATATGGTGATATAGTCCCTGATTGTTAGGCTATTAACATAATATTGTTATAAATAATATATGATGAATACATATTTATTACATATATATAGACATGATGAATATATAATGAACTGCCTTGTACATAATTTTGCATCTTTCTGATAATTTCCTCAGGTTAAACTCTACTGTATTAAAAGAAATGATGGGTCAAAGGGACCGAACGGCTTTAAAAACTTTTTCTGTTTTCAAATTTTAGCCAGATTATTGGACCAATTGAGACATCCAACAGCAGTTCAGCCTCCGTTTAAGCATATACCCTTCAAATGTAGAAATTTTCGGTACAGTTAGCCTATTTGTTTGTTTTTGAGGAGGGAATTTATTAGGCAAAATTGTATCAAGCCTTTTAAAACTTTATATTTTTCTTCTTGATTATAAATTTGACTGTATACCACACACACACACACACACACACACACACACACACACACACACACATTGATTGGTGACTCAAACTTCACCTTTTATAACATAACCTGTTTGTTTAACTTTTCTGTTGTGGTATTTGTCTTTTTCTTAATGATTTAGATATTAGGGAATTAATTCATTTTCTGTCATAAACAGTGTATATATTTTTCTCAATTTATACATATCTTTCTTTTTGTTTATGGCAATATTTAATCTTTTTAAATTTTTCTTCCTTTGAAATAATTTTATACTTACAGGAAAGTTGCAAAATTAATACAAAGAATTCCAAGCCGTCCTTTACCCTAAGTCTTAAAATGTTAGCATTTTATCACATTTGTTTTAATCTTCTTTCTCTCTCTATCTCTCTCTAATTTTTATTTCAAACCATTTACAAATAAATTGTAAATATGGTTCCATAGCATTTTTGGACATACGAAAGTTTTGAGTTTATATATAGTGAGTTCTACTGAGGTACCATTTATGATTTATTTCTTTGTTGTCAAACTTAGTAATATCTTCTGATGAGTACTGAGGGACAGACCTCAATGGGCTCTTTGGAATGTGTTAGCACTTTTATTTCAACATGTAGTTCTTTTTCATTAGATGCAGGAATGACTTGCTGAAAGTTGAAGATTTTTCTCTCTCATACTTACCTTTAACTCTTGCATTCTTACCTTTGTGCACCAAACACTCACACAAAGTGGTGAGCCTCTGAGGCAAGGGAGGGCAAACCTGATTGGTGGAGGTCCTTCTGTCCCTTCTCCCAAAGTCAGAACAGCCAATCGCCAGGCCTTTGGGCTGGTTACAGGTGTAGATGAAGTAATAACAGAAGCCAAAGGAGAGCAGCAATGCAGAGTGCCAACACGACCCTCGGCTCCCCTTCCCACAGTGCTATAGAGCTGGGAGGCTTTAGATAGATGGACACACTCCTGGCATAGCCATTCTGAAGGGAAATCTGGAGGTTTATTGCACTTTTTCCTGAATTCCTGTCTCCCCAGATGTGATCAAAAATAAAACGTGGCCTTGGATTCCATACAGCCATCTATACACATTACGAATGTTCGCATGAATAGTTTGGCAGAAAGAAAAATAGCCCAAATAGCTAGCTCTACTGTTGGCTAAGCTTTGATTTTATTTCTTGGGTATTTAACTACACAATGTGATGAGGGCCTTTTTGCTCCTGGCTCTGCATGCTGTCACTTCTAAAATAAATAAAAATCTCACTGTCAGTAGGCTAGAAAGGAAGGATCCATCTTCCCCCAAATTCCTTGAGGGCAGAAGGGAGGCTATTACACACATCACACCAAAAGTCTTTAAATTCATGCTCAGACATCTCTCCCACAGATCCATGCCTCACAGGAACTGCTGAAACCTCACATCCTCTTCTCCCTCTCTCCCCAGAGGCTAAAACCCTGATGAGTCTGGTGTACACACTGCCTCCCCTCCCCACTGCAGTCAGAAATCTGGACCCTCCTCTCCCCTCCCTCTTCTCCCCACTACTGCCTCCACCTTCAAGATTGTGAGACTCTTCTCTCCACTTCCTCGATATGTATTTCCTTTTAAAACCCCACTCAGCAAAATAAACAGATCTTCCTTGGGACCCCACTTACCTTGGAAAGCAAAGGAAGGGAAAATCATAAATATTTGTCATCTTACTTCTGTCACACATAAATTGGTAGAAGAGAAAATCACCCCTCGACATCCATCCAGACTAGGGAAGAGAGGAGACCAGCGCCTTAGTTCACGAGTTTCTCCAGTTTCTACCATAATAAGGGGCAAATCAAAAGACCACCAGGAAGAATTTCTGTACTGCTAACACATCACCTTTTTCTTTAAAAGAAGAGCAAATGCTCCTTTTTTCCTCATGAAACAGAAGGAACGGTAACTCTTCATGCGGTGTGACTGGGTAAAACATGCCCTGTGGGCTACCTGAAGAAGGACTGGTCTTCCTGTGTTCTGACTGTCTCTGTCCTCATCCCTCCTCTTTAACTTCTTGAACTTCTCTTGGAAGAGAAACTTACTACAGAAAAGTAGGGAGCTTCTGAAAGAGACCAGATTAACAAAATCTCACCAAATCCAGTCAGACTAACGAAAACCTTCCCTCATATCTCCCAGCAACTCTTAGACAATTACTTCTAGAACAACTTCAGTTTCCAAATTTGAGCTGCAGCTAGGTAATCAGGAAGTTGAAATGTCAAAAGGACAAGACTTTACAGGGAGTAGAAGATGGGAGCAGAAGAGTGAAAAAAAAAAAAAGTTCTTTCTCAGCAACTCCTGTATTCTTCCTAGAAGGCACCCTTTACAAAGCTGGCTTCTTCTCATACTCCAACCGCAAGCCACACCCAACCCCATTCCACCTCCACTCCCACCACCACCACAGTCACTGTCACACCAACCTCCACTACGATTATTGCCCCCCACATCATCATCCCCATTATCCCCACTATCACCATTCTGATAAATTCATCTCAGTCTCCTGCAAGCCCTGCTGTAACCAAGTGCTGCCCAGCACATCTCTACCTGATTTCTTTTTCCTAGCAGTCACAAATAACAACTGTAACGTAACAGGGTTCCGTTATGTGGGGATGTATCTTCCTCTCTATTCTCCTAAATGCCACTAAAGTCCACAGCAGTTGCACGTATATAGGTGCAAATCCCTTCAAAAGAAAATAGTTTTCCCAACAAGAATTTGGTTTCTGATGACTATATGGTGTTATTTTGTTTGCAGTGAGCCAAGAGTTATTTTTATATGGCACCACGACCTGCCACCATTGCCATCTGAAAAGTCCCAGGCGCTTGTTTTATCCATCTTTGCTTTTCTTTCAAGTCTTGGCTATGATGACATTCTCACTCTGGAATTTGGCTGTGTTGTAAAAAGAAACTAGTGTGGAACGCCAGTTCCCCAAGCCTGCAGAGTGCAGATGCTTTCTTGTCTTGGGACTGTAACTGAACTGAGTCATTTTCTCTGAGCCATAGTTCACACATTAGCAGGCTGAAGCCAATGTGGTGAAGTGTCTTGCCCAGGGCCACCACAGCAAACTGTTGAGTATTTGGACCATCAGTTCCCAAACACTGGGGAACTGTGGGTTAAATGACTTCAAATGGTGATTATGTTTCTTTTCTTTTCTTTTCTTTTCTTTTTTTTTAACCTTGGCTGAAGTTCTTTGTCTTTATTGTGGTGCATTTCCAAGGAAGATGTATTAAGCATTCCTTCTCCTTTTTAGTAAGCTGAGACCAAATTAATAAAATCTCAGCAAATTTAGTCAGATTAGCAAAAACCTCCCTCAGAACTCCTAGAGATTCAGACAATTGCTTCTAGAACAACTTCAGTTTCCAAAATGACAGGCAGGTGACCAGATATTTGATCCCTCTCTTTGGAAGAGGACCTGACTTTGGCCTGCTCAAACTTGGCTGCATATTAGAATCCCTCTGGGAGCTTTCTTTTTGAGACAGGGTCTCCCTCTGTGGCCCAGGCTGGAGTGTGGTGGCATGATTTCGGCTCACTGCAACCTCCACCTTCCAGGCTCATGTGATTCTCCCATCTCAGCCTCCAGAGTAGCTGGGATTAGAGGAACTCACCACTACACCCAGCTAATTTGTATATTTTTTGTAGAGATGGGGTCTTGCCATGTTGCCCAGGCTTGTCTCGAACTCCTGGGCTCAACTGATCCATCCCCCTCAGCCTCCCAAAGTGCTGGGATTACAGGCATGAGCCACCACACCTGGCCACTCTGGGAGCTTTTTAAAGTCCTGATGTCCAGGCCATCCTAGACCAGTTTAATAGTAATCCCCAGGTGGGGGCCCAAGACTCAGCATTCTTTTAAAACTGTCCAGGTAATTCTAAAGAACAACCCGGTGGGACACAGTGGTTCTCAACTCTGCTGCCTATTACAGGTCAACTGGGGGGATCTGTTAAAAAATACCAGTGTCTGTGCCCCACCCCGAGAGATTCCAATAGATCAGTCTAAGGTGAAACCTCTGGTAGCTTTGTTTTTTTAACTCAAGTGATTCTACTATGCATCCGGTGTTAAGAAAAGAGCTGTTGTTCTCAAACTTGGTGGTGGGATCAGAATCACTGGGAAATTTAGTTTAAAAGGAAAAAAAATTCTAGCCAACCATCTTACCTAGTGACAAGTGCCTTGGCTTTTCTTGTGCCTATTCAGCTCTCCAGGTGATTCTGATGCACACAGAAGTTTGAGAATCACTGATGTAGAGGGCTCCCCCCCTCCCCAGAAAAATGTTAGTTTGGTCATCTGAGTACCTACAAAAGAAATCTAAAATATTACCCTTTAATCTAGGCCTAACCTGACCTAGGGTGGGCAAATTGAAATGTAATTAGTGATGCTCTACTCCCGATGACAGTGTAGGTGTCTATTGTTACTTTTGCCCACAAATGACAGACTCATGGTTCCTGAAACCATGCATTTGACCAGTGAACATCAGCATCTTCACTTATCCAAATGACTCATTGGAACAGCAAATTCTCCAGCTCAAATGATCACAAAGTCCTTCGGGCCTGCACTCCAAGGCCAGCATTTGTCATTCAAGAAATGGAACAGTCATGAGGAAACTTGTTTCTCTGTCCCACAAATGATTTTATAGGCATTGAGCTTAGACTCCTATGTTTTTTGTTTTTGCTTTTGTTTTTGTTTTTTTTAAGACAGGGTCTCATACTCTGTCACCCAGGCTTGAGTGCAGTGGTGTGATCACGGCTCACTGCCATGAAGATAGTGAGCCTCCTCCTCCCAAGGAGACCTCCCAGGCTCAGTTAATCCTCCCACCTCAGCCTTGTGAGTAGCTGGAACCACTGGCACACACCACCACACTCAGCTACATTATTTTTTTATTATTTTTTGCAGAGACAGGGTCTCACCATGTTGACCACACTGGTCTTAAACTCCTGGGCTCAAGCAATCTGCCCACCTTGGCCTCTCAAAGTACTGGAATTACAGGCATCAGCCACCATGCCTGAGCTTAGAATGCTATTCTATGCTGCTTTAATGTATTGTTTTTAGATGTGTGGTGCTTTTGGTTATGGGAGGAAGTATTTATTTACTTATTATTTTTAATTTTTTAAATAAATGAAAGGACTTCCATTTTGGGGTCTGAAGAGAATATAGCACTCTGGTGAGCAGTCCCCATAGGGTTGTTGTTCTCAGCCTGATCTACATGTTTAATTCACATGGGGAAATCTTAAAAATCCCAATGCTGAAAATGCTGAACTTTTCTGAGAGGATTGTGGTGAGGATGTAAGATTTATATAAATCACTTAACATAGAGTCTGGAGCACTGGGGCACAACATACAACAGCCATTATGAGGGAGTACCTGGCACATAGTAGATACTTGCTAACTTAATTTATTGTGGACAAAACAGCCAACAGAATTATGATCCTACAAAGGGGGGAAAAAAACAGATGTAAATGAGTGTTTGCACTTTTTTAAGAACTTTGTTTTGTAGCTAAGCTTAAATGTCTATAGCTTTGCTTAGCCCATTCCCATAATTCATGTCTTCTCACCAGTGTCACATTAAAATTTAGCACCCTCGCTAGAATTTTCTAATTTTCTGTACAGCTAAGGACTTTTCTTTTTATAAAAAAGTAAGAGAGAGACAAAAAATTTTTTTGTTATTCTTTATTATTTTATGGAAAGATTTTTTTTTTTTTTTTTTTTTTTTTTTGAGACGGAGTCTTGCTCTGTCACCCAGGCTGGAGTGCAGTGGCGCAATCTTGGCTCACTGCAAGCTCTGCCTCCTGGGTTCACACCATTCTCCTGCTTCAGCCTCCTGAGTAGCTGGGACTACAGGTACCTGCCAACATGCCCGACTAATTTTTTTGTATTTTTTAGTAGAGATGGGGTTTCACCGTGTTAGCCAGGATGGTCTCAATCTCCTGACCTCGTGATCCGCCCACCTCGGCCTCCCAGCGTGCTGGGACTGCAGGCATGAGCCACCACGTCCAGCCAGAAAATACATTTTTAATGAAGCAGTAATCTAAACATAAGATTTGAAGCAAACAATTCAGGCAAAAGGAAGTAGATCGTTTTTCATACAATCTCTTCCTTTCTGCAATCCCTGATAAAATAAGCATCTTTAAACATTTGTTGCTATGATTATTATTGTTGCTTAATTTTTTAACAGGCCTCAGTTCCTAGGCCAGCCAAGGCAAGGGACCACACCACACAGTATTTTCCTGAATGCCCAGCATCCTGCAGGATGTAGGACTTAGCATGATGCAATCACATCATGTAGGAAGTCATAGCAGAAAGTGGGAGGGGAAACATACCTTCCCACTACTGCCAATAAAAAAGTGTGTAAAAGCACTGGCTTCCCATAATTCAATTTCATTTTACTTGCACAGTGTCAAATTGTGATTTTCAACATTTCTTTTTTTGCCAAGATCCTCTTGTTATTTTATTCCAACGCACACCTCCCTTGAACCCCGTGCTTTCAAACTTTTTTTTTTTTTTTTTTTTTGAGACGGAGTCTCGCTCAGTCGCCCAGGGTGGAGTGCAGTGGCGCAATCTCGGCTCACTGCAAGCTCCGCCTCCCGGGTTCACCCCATTCTCCTGCCTCAGCCTCCGGAGTAGCTGGGACTACAGGTGCCCGCTAATTTTTTGCATTTTTAGTAGAGACGGGGTTTCACCTTGTTAGCCAGGATGGTCTCGATCTCCTATCCTCGTGATCCGCCCACCTCGGCCTCCCAAAGTGTTGGGATTACAGGCGTGAGCCACCGTGCCCGGCCGCTTTCAAACATTTTACCTGCCAAACCGCTTTTATGAAGTAATAGCATTCACTGACCGGTTTTTAATCATCAAAGACATATTTGGTTACTAATCTGGTGTTTTCAATGAGCAGGATGAAATAATCAATGTTCCCACGCTATACATGTGTATAGAAAAATTTCTACATCTTTTTCAAAAATCTGAAGGCATTTTTCACGGAAGTGTCATAGACTGCCTCATATTTTTGTACAACTTCCCTTGGGCCTTTTCAAACTTTTTAAATGGCTCATAGTTTCCTCTGACACTGCTTTTATAGACCTCAGGTTAGAGACATTTGAATAAGAAAATTCTGAATATTCTTGTACCCCCAATTTTCTCAACTCTAAGTAGGAATTACATTCTTATATTGTTTAAATGTTATGTTAATGTCTTATAATTCTTATAATATTTATTATTTTAATATTATAAGTGTGTAATTCCTACTTAGGGTTGAGAAAATTGGGGTACAAGGACTATAGAACCATAAATGAAGGCATCAGAATACCAATTACTGCTGGCATTGCCTTTAATCAAAAAAGTCTTTCAGTATTATTATAAAATCGTTCTTCAAAGATGTCTATGTAAATGAATATAAAATAGCCTATCAAACTCAGTAATGCATAATGAAAATATTCATGAGAATTTTAATCTTTTAACACCATGCTCTACATTAGATTAAGAAATTATTGGGATAAATCAGAACATTCGTAAATTCTTTAAGTTTCTCAACAGAAAATTCTAATACAATTTAACATTTTTTTGAGCATCTCAGATATTACATACTAAGCATATAAACATGACTGAGCAATAGTTCTTGCCTGTGAGAAGCTCATAGTCAAGAGATCACAGTTTCTAAACAAAGCAATTCATATTTTTAACATCTGACAAGACTCATGGAAGTTTAGCATTGGAAGGAATCTTAGAGAACATCTAGTTCAATGCCATGAAATTACAGGTGGAGAAACGAAGCCTGTTAACTTAAAGTAATAAATGTGTGGCCCTGCAGCAGTGCATCACGCAGACAGTTCGGTTGTTTGCCTTCACACTTCTCACACCTTAAGCTTCCATTGACTCTGATTGGATTTTTTAAATATTGAATGATACAAAAGATAGCCAAGCTATTTAGAATTGTAAAGCATCTATTAGCAAAATAATGCTCTCCGCTGCAATAAATGAATCCCAAATCTCAGTGACTTCATACAACAGAATTTTATTTCTAACTCATGTTAAGTTTAGTACCACATGTTCTTGGTTGGCAGGTGACACTTGTCAGGGTCATTTATGGACCCAGGTTCTTTCTTCTTACATCCCCATCTACCTCTAGGACTTCAGAATTTTCTCCACTAAACAGAAGAAGAGAGAAAGACAATGAAACAAAACATGTAAGAGGTGTTTCACAGGCCAGGTCTAGAAATAGTGCCCATGCTTTCATTCATTCTATTGGCTAGACCTCAGTCACATGGTCATGTCTCACTGCAAGGGAGCTGGAAAATGCAGTTTAGCTGTGTGCCCAGGAAGTAAGGAGTGCACAGATTTTGATGGTGAGTCTGTGTCACAAAGGGCTATACAAATGCATAATAACATTATGGAGGTCAGTTCAGGAAGGACTTGATCTTTATAGTGAAGTCACCTTTTTGTTTAAAAAGTGTCTGTTTCAGTCCTCTGACCCTCTTCCAGGTATTATCAACATTTCTAGACAGGGCTAGGATGGTCTGTTTTACCCACCTTTCCTGGTTGCTGTTGGAGTTGGCATGGAGTAGTGAAAAGCAAACAGGCTTTGGAGTCATGTGTCCTTGTGTTCAAATCCCCAGTTTTCCACTAAGTAACCTTGTGACTTGGAGCAAGTTGCGTAAGCCTCAATTTTCTCCTTGTAAAATGGGGACAGATAGCATCCTAGAGTTGTGGTGTGAATTAATTAAATCATTCAGTAAACACTTATTGAGAGCCTACTACATGTCAAGTCCTGTGGTACACTCTGGGGAAATAGCAGAGATTATTTTTTTAAAGGCACAGTGCCTAGATTAATAAATGATGTATATAGAGTTATTGTCATGAGAAAGCACTCAGTAAATGTTAGTACTCTTGCTTTTTTGGCCCTCTATAGCTAAGCTGTGAAGATAGGTTCATCCCTAGAAATTCTAGATAGAATAAACTAGTGAATGATGGATCTGTAAGATGGATAGGTCAAGTGGAAAACGTTTCAAATGTTTCCATTGTTCCTGTTGTTTGAAATTGAATTGATGGGGTGAGAATGTTTATTTATGTCTATGAAGCATGTTTAATTTGCAAGGGCGTGAAACATAATTTGAGCTGCAAACAAATACTTGTTCAGTCCCAACAAAAGTAAACAGAGAAACATCTTGAAGAGAGCCCTCTTCAAGACTGGTGGCCTTTCCATTGCTAAGCCTCCTTTACAAATGAGAGGAGGAGGGTCTTCAGAGATGGTGAGTGTCTTCCTGAGGACCAGAAGGGCAGTGCATTTGCAGCAGCCCCTCCTACTCACTGACAGATCAGAAGGGACATGCAAGATCCCCGAGAGAAGGAGGATAACACTGTGTCGGCATCTCAGACACTGCTGCAGCCTCGGTCTTTGGGATTCAGAGACTGGTCAGGGTTTTTGCCTGAGAAACCGTCACCTTCGGTGCTCCTTGACTCCTTCTTGTCTCTCAGCTTTTGTTTTATTGTTTTCTACGACTTCCAAATACAGCAGAGGACCTTTTTATTGTTTTGTTTGATAGCCTATTTTTTACTCTCTTGCATCATGCTTTCCAGGAAGCTCTGTTTTAGTTCACTTCTCTTTTATCTTTTCACCTTAAATGCAGAATAGTCTGGGGGAGAAAAGGGGCACATAATGAGGACAACGGGTCTTCAAACCAAAGTACATACCATCTGGACTCCAGCTAGCCCTGCACCAGCCATTTTATATGCCCTAAACCACAGTCGCATTGCTGACCCCTAACGCCACAGAAGAGCTAAAGGCACAGGCTTTGTTACATCCACCTCAAGTCCACTGTGGCTCTACCTCTTCAGCTGTGACGTTGGGCAAGTTGCTTTCCCTTTCTTAATACTCAGCTTCTTCACCTGTGAAACGGAGATGATCATTACTTATGTCAGTATTCATGTGAAGGTCAAAAGAAATAACGGAATGTGCATAGCATCATGGCTAGAATGTAGGTAGTGAGCCTCTAATAATAAGTGACAGGTGCCATCATCGTGATCCCCCACAATGACCATATCTGCAGGCCAAATGCACCAACCTTGCCAGAAAAGCTATGATGGGAACAAATGCAGCTGTCTCGTTATCTTGCTTCAAACTTAGAGGATACATTTTATATTCCCCATTAACCAAATGCCATCCAGTTTTCCTGAACAACCCATTCCACAGCTAAAAACTAAAGAGTCACAGGTTTGGCTCAGAAGTGAGTCTTCTGGTCGCACTTTCCAGGCCTGATTCTTGAGAATTACCCATTAATTTTTTAAATCCCTTTAGAATATTTGTGCAGAAGCCACCACTGAAAGTCTAAGACCAAAGCTCCCGGATCCTTCGCTAGGGCCTCCCTCCACAATGCATCTGATTATATTGTCTTCTCCTTTCCAGATAAGGATTTTTCTAAAGATCCTTCTGTATGTGGTTCTTCTCTACCTATTCTTTAAGGAGAACTGGAAATATTGACCAGGGCTGGGATTAGCCTTCTCTCTGTTTCAGGCAGGGACAGTTCTATCCATGATAAGTTTCCTCTCCTTCCAAAGTACACAGTCCTTAGCATGTTTAATTAATAGAGTCCTGAGTAAGATTCCAACTTTCCAAGATTAAGAATGTACTTTGCTTCCTGACCCTGTCAAGCCCCAACCCTTCTCAAGAATTTTCCATGTGCCACAAATCAACTAAATAAAGGCTCTTGATCTCCACATGCACTGGCCAAGAGGACCAAGCCTAAATTGGCTACAGTATGAGGCTCCTGGACCTGGGACAGCTTGGCCCAGTCTAGTGATAGTTTCACCAAACACACTTCCTAATCAGTTTTCTCTGTTCTTCTCTTCTCTCTCTCAGAAACTCTTGCCATTTGAGGGTCTGGTCTACTTGGCACCCTTACAGTTTTTTGCTACTGTTCTCCACTCCCATTGTTCATGTCATACCATATTGCTAGAGTTGCTCACTCTGCTTAAAGAATGGCATTGTTTGCCACTCCCCAGGGGCACACTGGTTTAGAACATCTGCCAGTTATCTTGGCAGAAGGAATCATCTGAATGATTTGGCTCAGTGTTATTTAATCCTAAATAGTCAGCTGCTGCCTTAATCTTGAGGACAAATTAGGTTCAGAAGACAGAGGAATCTAGTGACTGAAATGAGGAGGTCGCTTCATCTAGGTGAGGGCTATTTACCTTCACCCAGCTTTCTCCCAGGCTGTCTTAGCACTCCCTCTACTATGTGGAAAGCTGCTAGTGGAAGGCTGTGTTGTGTGTCAGCATAATAGCAGGGGATCAAGGCTTGGTTTTGCCTGTAAGTCTCCAGGTGGCCTGGATCAAACCATATCACCTTCATGGATCTCAATTCTCGTTTCTTTTTCTTTCTTTCTTTTTTTTTTTTTTTTTTTTTGAGACAGAGTATTTCTCTGTCACCCAGGCTGGAGTACAATGGTGCGATCTCAGCTCACTGCAACCTCCGCCTCCCAAGTTCAAGCAAGCAATTTTCCTCAGCCTCCTGAGTAGCTGGGATTACAGGCGCCTGCCACCATGCCTGGCTAATTTTTGTTTTGTTTTTTGTTTTGTTTTGTTTTTTCGAGACAGAGTCTAGCTCTGTCACACAGGCTGGAGTGCAATGGAGCAATCTCGGCTCACCGCAACCTCCGCCTCCTGGGTTCAAGCTATTCTCCTGCCTCAGTTTCCAAAGTAGCTGGGATTATAGGCACCCACCACCAAGCCTAGCTAATTTTTTGTATTTTTAGTAGAGATAGGGTTTCATTATGTTGGCCAGGCTGGTCTCGAACTCCTGACTTCGTGATCCACCCGTTTCAGCCTCCCAAAGTGCTGGGATTACAGGCGTGAGCCACTGCGCCTGGCCAATTTTTGTATTTTTAGTAGAGACAGGGTTTCTCTATGTTGGCCAGGCTGGTCTCTAACTCCTGACCTCAGGTGATCCACCTGCCTTGGCCTCCCAAAATGCTGGGATTACAGGCGTAAGCCACCGCACCCAGCCTCAATTCCCTTTTCTATAAAGTTGAACTGGCGTAGTAATAAGGTCCTTTTTAGCCTGCAACTATTCTCTGAATTTTACTACTCAGAGCCCATTGAACTAGGACCAATTAATAATCTGGTTAATTTGCCTCTGAAACTGGGCATGGAATATTGGTGCACATCATCTTAGCATACATGTCCCTAACCGAGGGTCGGAAAAACAAAGAGTCTGAAGAACAAGATAAAAGCTTCATGAAGTCACTCCAGTGTGGCTTAGCCAAGGTAGGATCACTTTGGTTTGGCACCATCATAAGCTGGCAAAATAATACAGTCTTCAGTTTCTAAGCCTTCTCATTTTAGAAGATATCTCTGCAGTGCATCCCCACTGCTCATTATTTTTTCAAACTGTGTCTGCTTCACTTGCTTAAGATAAAAGCCTACACAGTGTACCATCCAAATATAGGTCCACGGCGGTCCAGAGAGAAGACAGCCTGAGGTTTATGGTGACAGGACATTTTGAATACCTAACAAATGGGCTGTATCATATCAAAGCCTACCAGTCAATATTAGCAATGAAGGAAAATGAAAGTAAGTTTTGTTGAGGGAACAGGAAGTTTCCTGTACTGTTTCACCCCTTGCTGGACAGCAATTATGATTAATACCAGGTGCAAATCACATTGCTTGTAAGAAAAAAGCATTCATGATTATATTTCACAAGCACCACACCACAGATGTACTTATGTATATGATGACTTTTAAAAGTGAGCAGTGCTTTATAAATCCCATCATCTTTTTTTTTTTTTTTTGGAGATAGAGTCTTGCTCTGTCACCCAGGCTGGAGTGCAGTTTCTCACCTCACAGTTTCTCAGTTTCAGCACTGTTGGCATTTGGGGACAGATAATTCTTTGTTGTGGGGGCTGGCCTGTGCAGTCTAAGATGCTGAGCAACATCCCTGGCCTATACCCACTAGATGCTAGTAGCACACACACTCCAAGTTGTGACCACCAAAAAATGTCTCCATTTTTTGGTGGTCACAAAATGTCTCCAACTATACCCCACAGAAGCAAAAAACAAAACACAGAAGCAAAAACACAGAAGCAAAAAACAAACAAACAAATAAACCAACCTGGGTGAGATCCATCAGCCGGGGATCTCCCCAGCCAGGTATCCAATTATTTGGATCCACCAAATAATTCTCATACGAAGGGAATATGCAGGAATGGAACTTTTCTTCCAGAGCAGCTTCCTCACTTTGGCAATTTCCTCCCACCCTCCCCAGCTTTTCGTATTTCTAGGCAAATGTATCCTGAGAATTGAAGCAGTTGTAGATAGGGCCTCCCGGGAAGCAAATTGCCAATTCTCCTTGGTGTAGCAAGCATGGACCACTTTGCAGCACCTTCCCCTGAACTTGCCACATTGTCCTAAGTGAATGTAACAATGAAAATACACAAGAGGAACATGCCACATTTAGGTTGGAGAGCATTTTGACATCTCCATTTTGTTAATTCTGTTCTCTCCCCAGAAGCTGTCATCTGTAGACACGTACCAGAACAAACAGAATAATTGATAACAGCATGATATTTTTTCTCATTTTGGTTACTATTTGGTCAGAAAATATCTCAGACCAGACTTTCATAACTAGAAATGTTTATATCTTAAGCTGTGATCTTTTTTCCAAAAATTATGCCTTTCAACTTCCCAAGCATCAATGTTCAGACACCATTGCTCCATGGGCGAAATGAGACAACCCTATTCATGTAGACATAATGTCCTTAATATGCTTTTTCAAATTTTTGAGACAAGGTCCCACTGTGTCACCCAGGCTGGAGTGCAGTGACCCACTGCAACCTCCGCCTCCCAGGCTCAAGCAATCCTCCCACCTCAGCCTCCTAAGTAGCTGGGACCACAGGTGTGTGCCACCACACCCAGCTAATTTTTTGTATTTTTGGTAGAGATGGGGTTTTGCCATGTTGCCCAGGCTGGTCTTGGACTCCTGAGCTCAAGCAATCCACCCACTTCAGCCTCCCAAAGTGCTGGGATTCCAGGAGTGAGCCACTGCGCCCAGCTGGGCTTCTAAAGAAAAATGCCCTTTCCTCCATTCATTTTCAAGGAGAGATTGTGCTTCTTGAAATGGTTTTTGCTGAGGAAATAGATGAACCTCTCTCAGAGCAATAGTCCTGCTGAAATCGCCCATAGTAATTACACGAGTTCCCATTTGCCATCAGGCTGGTCGACCCATCCTGAGGAAGATTCCAAGCACAGCAGTTCCCCTTAAACTACCTTTGTGACTGTGACAAATGCTTTACCTCTCTGGGCTGCAATTGCCTCACCTGTAGAAGATAGCAAAGATGCCAACTATGTTATGAAAGTAGCTACCTATTTACTATCTGTAACTTTGGGTGACATCTTCTGCTCTCTCAGCCAAGGTTTTCTCATCTGTAAAATAGGGCTAATCACAGCGTCTCCTTCACAATGTTGTTGTAGTGAGTAAATGAAACAGTAAATGAAATGGCACATAGTAGGCCCTCTATAAGCATTGACACTCAGTGCCAAAATTATCCTTTTGTCAGTTCTAAATGATTTGGCAACAAATTGATTCTTTATGACCTCAGTTGCTTTGTTTTTCCCTTCTTTTTAAGTTTGGCCATTTGGAAGCAGAGCCCATCATAAATACTAACCTTTTTAAAAATCATCTTCAGCAACCAATATGGGAAACAGAATTCTTCCTTGCACAGCTGTCTCTTGTTTGGTTAATTTACTAGATAAAAAAGGAGTCTTAATTAGAAAAACAGCTCTTAGTGTTTGAGGTATAGGGTGCAAATATCAGAATTTGAAACAGCATTGAGATGGAGCAATAAATTTTTGTTGTATACCAAAAATGTATGTTTTCAATTAAAAGATGATGGGACGAAGAATCACAAGACCCATCCCAGCTCTTCCTCCATCTCAGTCACTTTGAGCAAGAATGCGACCTCTCTGAGCCGTATTTCAGCCCATGGAATCTAGTTTGTTGTTTTGTTTTTGTTTTTGTTTGTCTGAGATGATCATCTAAGCCATCCAGTGTTGACTTCCCATAAAGGGTGTCGCATGCTCAGCTAATCCTACTTGGGCCTAGATTCTGTCATTTATCCACTGTGTGATCTTGAGCAAGTTGTTTAACCTCTCTGTGCTCCAGTTTCCTCTGCAAAAAATGAGAATAACATTCTACTTCATAGAGTTACCATGAAAATTAAGTGAGAAGTGATCAAAATGAGTGTCTAACATATGATAAGCATACATAAAATGTTAGCTATTGCTTTTCTTATTTTATTGGCTGTCTTTAGAGGAGAAACTGACAAAAAAAATGAGAGTATAATCTGAAATCTTGGTGTATGGATTTTTCCATTTTATGAACCGAATTTACCAAACTAACCACTTAGGAAATAAAGACATCAAATACACTGTCTTTTAATTTCTACACGTATAATTTCCCTAACCTACAATTCATCAACTACTACTTTCCCCTCTGATTTCTGAATAGGAAAATCATGGCTCTTATCACTATATGGTATAAGTTAAATCCCACCAACATTTCACTAGGGTAACCACATGTTTAACAAATTCTGTCTACTTCATATGGAGACTGTGCCCCTGGAACAGAATATCTCAAACATTAATGTGCATGTGAGTCACATGGGAATCTTGTTAACATGCAGATTGTGATTCACCAGTTCTGGAGGCAGAAATCCCACATTGCTAACAAACTCCCAGGAGATGCTGATGCTGCAGGTCCTTGGACTGCACTTTGAGTAACAGGGCTGTAGATATTCACAAGCCATTTGAGCATGGAGGAGGCAGGGGGCACACCTGGCCAAAGTAGGGATCAAGCAGGTTGGAGAGAGGCAGGCCTGCAGGAACTCACTGCCAGAGCCCCTCTCCAGCCCCAGCCTCACCAACTCTAATTTAAGAAATTGAAGTGTTTAAGGAGAAAATAACAGGAAGGTATGGAAAAGACAGTCAAAACCCTACCTGCTTCTCTTCACTTTCCTAAACTGTGAAAAAAAAAAAAAAAATCATAGAATAGATTACACCAAGCAATTTGACCCATCTGCAGTTCTAAATTATCTTCCACAAGACAGGCAGGTAGAAGACAATTTAATTCTCCCTTCTCTGCTGTTGGGACTGTATCGGTGAGGTACAGGTGCTAAAATAGACCCTCCTAGGGGAGCATTACATACCCTGCATGTACTTACGTCATACCACTAAGGCCCATTTCATAAAATATATTTTTGGTGTATTTAAAAGTATTCTGAGGACCTGAAAATATCCCAAAAGCACCTGCTCTCAAGCAGTTCTCACCTGTGTAAAAACCTCACCTGCTATTATAACCAAGAACAAGATAGCTGTGCATGCTGTGGCAGTGCTTCTATTCCTGAACCAAAGAAAAAAACCAAACTTTTCCAGATTGAAATGTCTCTTCCCTAAATGATTATCTGTCATGATCTTGATCCTATTTATTTTTTTACACATAAAAATTGAAAATTAGTCTTACCTGGGTACCAAAAAAAGTGGGAAATTGTAGTGCAATTCTATGAAAACCCAGAGGAGGACCTATATGTTACTCTGCTAACACTAGCATATATTTGTGTGGATTTTGTTAATCCCTGAGTGTAATCTGTTGGAAGAATATGGGTGTTTTGCTGCCAAGTACTGAGACTTTGACAGGGTGATGTATAACATTGATCTAATTACCCAAGTCATATTTTGTCTTTTATTTGAGAAATTATAAATCTCAAGTTTTGATTTTTGTCCACAAGTCATACCCTAGTCCTAGTTTCCAAAGTCAGAAAAGATTCACTTGTATTTTCTACCTTGAAAAGGGTTATTTCATGTTTGGGAACATAAAATGGGGCGAGTCGCATAAAGATATCTTGGGTTTTTTTGAAAAATGTGGGTTCAGACTGGCATCAAGAATAAACATTATGCTCTGAACTTTTGCACAGGAGAAATCTAATCCTAGCAGTAAACATCTGTTCCCTTTTATGTGCATTTGTGGCTCATTAATATGAATGTTTCTGCAACCACTGTAGCTTTTCTAATATCCTAAATGGAATCTCTGTGGCCTTTAGAGTAATTACCTCAAAGTTTGAGTCATCCAACCTAAGGACTCTCTGATTAAATCCGGTATGAATTATGGAAAATCAAATGACCATTCCTGGGGGAGGATTCCATTGTGTCCTCCGGAAAGTATTTTCCCAGTGCTCAGGGCCTCTGGTCAGTGTTCAGCAGTCAGCTTGTTCCGATGTGGTTAAATAATTTTAAGATGTTGCCTATGAACCTGGTCACTACCATGCTTTCGTGCAGCCAAATGGAATTTACAGCATGGTCTTTGAACACATGTTATTTTGTTTTGCTTTTTAGTTTTGTTTCGGGTTACACTTCAGATTAATAAGCATCCCCTATAAATGTTATAAACACAAACTTTAAAATTGTTTTAATGGTTTTCAATTATCAAAAGATTATCAATCACTGTAGTTTCTAGTTTCAGAGTAATTATTTGAGGTTTCTGCAGTCATGATGATTGTTTTTCATTAGGATAGTGATTGCCTAATGGAATATACAGGAAAACCAGAGAAGTGGGAGCAGCCAGATAAGGAAAAGGTTTGTTTATCTCCTAGCAGCTCCCAAATCTCACCCACTTAATGGACTGATAATCCCTGCCAATGAAATAAGAGAAGGCCTCTGTGATAGCAAACTTAAATTCACCTGCATACGGGGACAGAAAAGTCCAGTCTCAACAAGATAGAAAATTAATAGGCAGGTGCTCAGTAGAAGAAAGACAAAACCATTTAGCAATGAAAGGCAGCCTACTTGAACAAAGAGGCTAATTTTGCAAGACTTTGCCTAAAAGAAGATATTCTGAAGGCATAGTTTATGTAACTGGACAAAGGTTGAACATGGGCCTCAGCAGACCTTATTGATAAAGTCTCAGGAGTGAAGCAGCAGAGTTCTTCTTGAGATGAATACACCCTGATTAGGGATATCAAAACACGTGATCTGAGTTAGATAAAATAATGTATGAAAAGTACTTTGGATGCTATCTGGCATGTAGTAGGTGTTCAGTTGATAGTAGTTTTAATTTATAGAGCCCAGTCTATGTAGCCTGACTTAAATAAATACTCAATAAATTTGAGCTATCACTAACAGTATTATGATTATGCCCTTCAGCTACCTTGTACACAATAACGAATATGGTTCCCTCCCTTTCTCATCCTCTCTATCCTCAATTCCCTTAGGAGCCAGTCGCCAGGAAGACACACCCTCCCCAGCTATGGCCCATGCCTCCATGAGTCTAACAATGACCAGAATATTTCACTCCATTTTGCAGACTTAAATTGTTGAGAATACCAAAATAGGATCTGTTCACACTCTCAAGAGCTATCTAAGTCTTCATTTGGGGAACACTAACATACACCAACAAGAGCTCAGAAATGATCATGATTGCATGAGCTTAGAATAAATAAGAAATGTATTTTAAAGGAAAAAGAACTCACCACAGACTGGAATAGTAAGGGAAAGCTGTGTGGATAGGACTGAAACCGAGCTGGGAGAGTCCAGAATGTTCGTGTAAATTGAGAGAAAGGGGAAGCATGAGAATAGATCCTACAGGCTCCTTCCCACCAGTTGAGAATTGTGGATTTGGTCTCTGTAATTACTAGTAGTAAAAAAAGGCGGGGGGGTCGGGGTAAACACTTTGAACACTTACTGTATTTCTGCACAAGGCTAGACTTTGTCCATGTGTTGGCTCATGTATTCTTCACAACAACACCGTGAGGGCTTGACACCAATGCTGTGAGGTCCTGTAACCTATAACCCTTCCATAGCAATTCTTGAATGTAGTAACAGCAGATTTCCTTTAGAAACAGCCAGCAATTTAACTTTTCACTATTTTGGAGACGTCTCTCCTCCCTTGTCCAAATATTCCAAATTTACAAGTCTCATGGCATCAACGGGGGCAGAGTTCCTGCAGACACCTGCATAAATGGAAGCAAGCAGGCTCTGCAGCTTCAGGCTACTGTTAAAGGTTCCCAGGGCAGGCAAAGCCACTTGGGTAGATTCAGAGGCACTGGGAAACACAAGCCAGGAGCCTGCCCTCTGGTGACCAGCTCACCCCATTCCAGATGTTAGTGGACTAGCAGATTTAAGTCAGTGTTTCAGAGGTCTTGGAAAGATGGCCTTGAGATACCAGCTCCGGTATCTGATACAAATGCCAAAGTAAAAACACGGTTGGTTTACACAGCCTGAGGACGAGGAAGAATAAAGCCATCTAGCTGCCCTTTCTGTCTTCCCTGTTCGCAGAGCTTGTCTAAGGCTATGCTACAGTGTCTGTTGATGGCTGCACTGCCTTTTGTTGCAGAACTTTGATACTAACCAGTTATGACTGACTCTACCTCAGTAAATAGAAATTCCTAAACAAATAAAAAACTGTATGTGCTCTGTTCAGTTTCAGGGGTATTTTGATCTGTTCTTATTATGTTCAGTTATTTCCAAATAATATTTCTTGAGGTCCCATCATGTTATAGCATTGTGCTTAGAGCTGTGGAGATTAAGAGATGGACACAGTGATTAGAGTCCAATAAGAGGGAAAAGGGGGTATGTACCATTCACATGATACAAGAAGGACATGGTAAGTTCTTGCCTTATAGAAGAGACATAGACAAATATGGATAATTCAGAAGAGAGATTCAAAGAGGTAGAGCAATTTGCCCCAAACCACAGCTAATATATGGCATAGTCAGAATTTGAACCTTGGCAAGCAGAGCCCATATTCTTACCCACTATCTTTTCCTGCCTCTGAAAAGCAAAATAGGTTTCATTTTCACCAGCAGTTCTGGGAGAACAATCCTATTGGTTGTCCATATTGAACTGCTTGTAATGATGAGTCCTCCTAGCAGACCAGTGGCTTTTGGATAAGAAAGTGGGCATTAATTATGTGCATGGGAAATAGTTTTGTCTTGGCAAAGTTACTGGATTATGTGCCTAGGAAACAGTTTTCTCTTTTTAAAGTTATGAGAGGACAATAAATATTACTTTGAATATTGTGCTGGCCACCATGAGTGTTAAGAAAATTATATACATGTATGTAAATGGATATATCACAAGGTAAAAGGTAGCACGTGGAGGAGGGAGATACATGGAAAGTGGGATGGAAGTTTGGAGGGTGGATGGATTGCTTCAAGAAAGCTTAAATGATGAACTAGACCTTGAAGGTTGAGTAAGGATCAAATTTGTGTCTTCATTATTATGTTATTTGAGCTACCAAGCTAATCAAGCCAGATATAATGATGGTCAGGCAAACCTAACAGGAAATGCTCACTTCACCAAAATTCCTCTCCCATTTGCCTTGCACAGAATCTAGGAATCCAATTTTAGAGATACATTCCTTGGGCCATGGCCCAGTGCTTTCCAGACATCCTCTTTAAAACACAACTTCTGCTATGAGGTGACTCATCCCAGGTTCTTAGCCATTAATATAGTGGTATGGAGTCATTTATCAAACTCTTTTTTGAGGGGGGTGCTCTTTAAAAATCATGTTTAGAGGAGAAGAGTTTGGAGAGTAAGGCAAGAGAAGAAAAAGTCATGTGGATACATAAGTGAAGAACTTACACTTAGTGCATGCTTACAATGTGCAGGACACTGTTCCAAGAACTTTTAATATATAAACCTATTTGGTCATCAAAACAATAGTATATTCCCATTTTACAGAAAATCCACATCTCTAAAGTTCCAGAAGCAACTTATTTTTTATTATTATTATTATTATTTGGCCTAATGACCACCTCTCATGAGGCTACCAAGAAATATAAGGGATGAGCCATTCCTTCAAATGGCTTCTGGACTAGGTCAAAGTTTACAGTCCTTGGCAACCAGAAGCAACTTTAACTGAACTATAGAAGGTCGGGTCAGGTTGTAGAGTCAGAAGACCTGGGTTTGAGTCCAGGTCCATCATGTACATCCACGTCACTTTCTAAACTCCACACATGTAAAATAGGGATGATAATTCTATCCATATTCCCCACTCCCATACAAATCTGCCAAACACCTATTATTCATAAGGCTCTTTTGCAAGTGCTGGAGACACAGTAATGACCACAACAGTGCTCATCCCTATTTCTGTCGTGTTTACATTTCCAGTGAAGACAGACAAAACAGTTCCCGTTGGTGACAAGTATGATGAAGAACCTAAAGTAAGATGATAGAGAGAAAATGGTTGGGGAGCTGGTCAGGAAAGGTCTCTCTCAAACCTCAATGACAGGGAGCGGGTGACATAAGGATTTGGACAGGGGCACTCCAGGCATAGGAAAGAGCTTCTGCAAGATGCTGCGGTGGGAATGGGCTTCCCATATTAGAGGCAGCCCTTGTGGCTGGAGGATAGAGAGAAGGGGGCAGAGCCATGGGTGAGGAGCTCAGCCAGAGGGAGGCTCAGTGGGGCCTTGAGGCCACTGTACGGCCTGAAGATTTTATTCTAATATTGATGGGAAGTCATCAGATTATTTCAAGCACCAGAGAAACACACTCTTATTTATACTTTTAAATGCTCACTCTGGCTGCTCTGTGGAAAATGGATTGTAAGTGGCTGAGAGCAAAAGCAAGGAGACTTGTTATGAATATAAATGAGTAATGGGAAAATTAAATGAGGTAGTAAGTATAATTTCTAAAGAACTTTCGAAGCACACATAAAACAATAGCTATTAATAGGTCATTTACTATGCATCAAACTAAGGGCAATAAGGAGAACATATCGGTTAATAGCACAAAAGGCAAAGAAGAGCAGGTGAAGTGCTTCTCTTAATTTTAGGTTCCTTGTCAGTCAAGCAGTATATGTTCCCTGGATGTTTGTGAAGATAAAGTGTCTAGCTCAGCTCCTGGATCATAGTAAATGCTCAACCAAACATTACTCTCCTGTCCTGCATGATTCTAAAAAACATCAGTTGAGGTGTATATAGTCTGAGAATTCAGCAAGGCTAAACCTTATGGGTGGAAGTAAAAAAATTAAAATGGAAATTAGAGGCTTCCTACCCAATAGTCTGATGCTACACAATGATAATTCTACACACTCTCTGGGTTTACAAAGCACGTTTTATACACACACCCCTAATGCAGAATGTGGTTTGCAGTCAGTCTCAGTACCTAATATTAATGGCCTTTTAATGCAAGCTAAACTCTTGCAATGAGTGCCATGAAATCCCAGCCTACGCAGCTTACCCTTTCTGACCACTTTGTCATAATCCTATTTCCTTTGCTTTAGCTCTTTTCTAAGGTATCAGCTCGCTCTTGTGTCCTGAAATACTTGAATATTTTAATCTAATTCTCCTTTTTTGATGGACAGATTTATTTTCTATCATCTTTAATGAAATTTCCAGAGATAGGATGTAAGTAGTTATGTTAATGAAATTTATGTTTGTTTCTCTTTTGCAAAAGAACCCTTTGGATCAGTGTTGTGTCAATCAAAGCCATCAGAATGATGGTCATCGAATGCAAACCTCATCATTCAAGTCTAAACTCCCTTGAGACACACAAACCAAAGGAGTTCACACGTCCCTATCTAGTTATTATTTTCTTTTGTTCTACTTATTTTTAATTCATCATAACTAATTACATTGGTTAATTGTGTTAATGTCTAGAATGGGAAGTATTGAAAGCCATATGTTAACTAGGATTCATTGAAGAGTAAACAGTTTATGATTTATGTGAATAACAAGATATCATTTCTAGAATGCTCCCTTTTTTAAAAAAAAATTACTTCTACTACTGTGTGCATTGTGCCCCAGATAATGGTCAGAACAACAGGCTTTTATTTTTAATTTTTTATTTATTTCAGTAGGTTTTTTTGGGAACATGTGGTGTTTGGTTTCACAAATAAGTTCTTCAGTGGTGATTTCTGAGATTTTGGTGCACCCATTGCCTGAGCAGTGTACACTGTACCCAATGTGTAGTCTTTTATCTCTCACCACCCTGACCCTTTCTGAAGTCCCCAAAGTCCAATGTATCATTCTTATGCCTTTGCATCCTCATAGCTTAGCTCCCACATGTGAGTGAACACATATGATGGTTGGTTTTCCATTCCTGAGGTACTTCACTTAGAATAATAGTCTCCACTTCCGTCCAGGTTGCTATGAATGTCATTATTTCATTCTTTTTTATGTCTAAGTAGTATTCCATATGTGTGTGTGTGTGTGTGTGTGTGTGTGTGTGTGTGTGTGTCTGTGTGTGTATCACATTCTCTTTATCCATGAGTTGATTGATGGGCATTTTTTGGGCTGGTTCCATATTTTGGCAATTGCAATTTGTGCTGTTATAAACATGTGTGTGCAAATGTCTTTTTCATATAATGACTTCTTTTTCTCTGGGTAGATACCTAGTAGTGGGATTGGTGGATCAAACGGTAGACCTTTTAGTTCATTAAGGAATCTCCACACTGTTTTCCATAGTGACAACAGGCTTTTTGAGTAAATACTTATTTACATCCATACCTGCAATCTACGAGATAAGATCTAATTAACACCTGACTTTTACGGCTTCACTCAGTAGACCTCAAAACAATGGATGAATTTTTGAATGATAACGAAAATTTACTCTGAGGTTGTGTAAAACATTGGAGTCTGAGGAAACCACAGACTTATTCAAAACCTGTCACTCATTTATTTTCTTACCTGAAATTTATCTTAACCCTGTGGATCTCAGACTCTGTTGGGTATTGCAATCACCTGGAGAACTTGATCGCTCTATGCATGCCCACACCCTATCCGACTTCAAAAAGTCTAGTCTTCAGTGTTATTTAGTAGCACCTCAGATGATTCTGATACACATCAAAGTTTGAGAATCACTGACTTAACCTTTTGGGATGTTAATCTCCCTAAAAAGAAATATCCCATTTGTGTGAGTTTTGAAGGAACAAAAGGACATGGGCATTAGACATAGGAAATTACTAAAGACCATCATTGCCAACCGCAAGTATGTGGAGGTAACTTGTAGGTCTCACCAACAACAGTATATCCAGTAGGTAGAATTTCAGGACCTCAGTGTCATGGGTGTCTCATCCCTCCTTGGGAATGGAATAGGAATTACATGTTACCCCCCTGTTCTTGCAAGGATAAAAATCAAGAATCCTCCTTAAATAAAGTCCTCTTGAGCTTTCTCATGACCCAATCGGGACTTCTCAGTCTCCAGGTTTCCCAGCAGTGCCCCAACCAATAAACCTGCCAATTAAGCAACTGAATATCATTATTGCGAATGTAATTAAAGACAGTAATTATGAGCTTATAAATGCCTCCCATGAATGAAGCCCTTTTCCCAAACCATCTCGGCTGCTTTTCTTTGGAAAATGGAAAGCAATCCTATCCCTTGCCTCACCCCAAGTGTAGCCTTCCTTGCTTACAAGAAACCCCCTTCTTGCTGACCCAAGGGACATGCTAAGCAAGCTTTAATAGGCTGTGCTTTAAGGGAAAATGTCCTCTTGGAGTGGAGCCCCTTTCAGCATCTCTCAGCCAAGCCTTGTTTCCCTAGGGAGTAATGACTACCCAGTTTGGCTGTATTTCTTAATTTCTGTGGGGTCAAGGGAATTAATATCAAATTTTAGGAATTTCTGTGGAAAGATTAAATCTTAAAGCCTTTTCAAAATAGTTTGAGAACTTTAACATTATTTAAATTAAGCTTTGCAAGATGCAATTTGCTGAGGATTTAGAGTCATTGAAAATAAAGCAGACACCATAAAAACATGCATGGTGAGAAGACTTTTCATGTCTGTGGAAATAATATCAATCTCATTAGGCCCAGAATTAACCCCTGCCCTCAGTAACTTTATATTTAGCTCAGGAAAACCTCAAGCCCTTATTTATAATGGTAGTTGAATGAGTTACACATGGATATGTTTAGCTCGAAATGCAATACAATCTTTCAAGATCTCAATCTGTTGTTGCCTGTTAATGGATAGTGAGAATAAGTGCCTGTAATTGCACCAGTAACTAGCACAGTCGAAAGTGGTAGAAGTCCACACCTTTTTGATTTACCATGCAATGAATAATGCCATGTAAACTCTGAAAAGGAAGAATCTATGTTTATATAATGTACCCAATATAATGCTTAGCACAGCCCTTTGCATAGAATGAATTTTCAGAGCTCTTCTCTGAATAAGGTCAAATGTTACACCCAAAAATTAGCACAGTATACAATTTTTAAAAGGAGACTTATTGCTTATTGGCCAAATTAAGCTATTTAAGCCACAGCATTTCCATTTACTATGATAAAGGAATCATGTGTTGATTATGACTTTGTTACTATTGTTTATGGTTTTCTCCTGGAGTAGAAATACAGTGTGCATGGACATTGGAATTTTCTCATAGTAACATGAAAACCCAGAAGGGTAAATGCAACTTTCCAAAGTGACTGAGTAATTTACACTTTTAGAGAAACCATCCTAACCAACATTAGCTGAAGACGTCTGGTAGCTTTCAAGAGGGTGCTTATGAAAACCTAAAGCATTTTTAACCCTCATGTTAAATAATTTAAAATTCACTTTAAATATTTGAAAGTCAGCTTAAAATTCACTGTGCTATGCACAGGTCAGGATAGACATGTCTCTCTAAGCCCCAGAGATCTGGGTATCCATGCTCTTCTGGTAATTTCGGTGTTAAAAAAATTCACATATAAATTTGTGAATTATGATCACTTTAAAGAGACCATAGAAACTCTGAAAAGCAGGACTCACATATTTATATTGTATTTTTTCTAATTTTGACAAACAGTAACTTAAGAATTTCTGAAAATATGGATGACCAGATGGATTATGTTTTTTCAATGTGTACAACATGCATACAAATGTGTGTGTGTGTGTGTGTGTATATATATATATATATATATTAGCTTGCTCATTTTTGCTCTCTATATCCATGTACAGTAAAGATATTTAAGGAAGTAAAATTTGCCACCAGGGAAGGTTAGTGTCAGAAATTTTTCATCATATCATTACATTTTTTCCCATTTCCTATAGGCCAGACCCTCAAGTCCCTATAAATTGAATAGAAAAAATATATATAATATACATAAATAATTAACCAGCTGCACTCCAACCAAAGATTTTAAGTTCGTCATTCTATCATTAGGGCTCTTAATTTGTCCCACAGCTAAAGCACTATCTGCTTTCCTTCGTCGGTTCTTATTGCCAACTTGGGACTATATTGAAGCCCTTTACAAAACTTCTATTTGTAAGATCCCCTTCTTTTTTTTTTTTTCTTTTTGTAGGCCATCAGAGGTAGAAGGTGGTAAAAACAGAGTGGCCACTCTCGGTGTGGCCACGTGAGCACGTCCCACTTAAGTAACAGGGTGTCCCTCAGGTCAGCTTGTGATAAAACCCAAGTCAAACAAGGCTGAATCCTGGGTGTTTTATGTCCTAAGGATCTGAAAAGTGTTCACGGCCAGGCCTGACCCTCAAGACCTCAAATGGTCATCTAAGCAGTAACATAAATTGGTGTGTAAACTTGCTCCTGGGCCATTGCTGTGGAAGTGGGACTGGCGAAAGTACAGCCTTGCCATGCAAGAACTAATGTCTTTCTAGGCATTTAAAATAAGGGGGAATGTGTTGATTACTCCGACAGGCAATCCAACTGCAGTGGCTAAATGCCCAAGGCTGACAAATTCTGCATCTTATCACTACCGTCAAGTGGCATGTGAATACTGTAAGCCCAAAAGAATTGAGAAACAACTTGCCTTCCAAAACTCTGCATCTCAGCAAAATCTTGACAATGCCAACAGCTCGTCATCTCGTGTTTTTCAACCCTTTAGAAAATGGCCTTACAGCCTGGGACAAACCGAAGCACTGTCCAGACCGAGAACACGACTGGAAGCTAGTAGGAATGTCTGAAGCCTATCTACATAGGAAGAGCCATTCAGAGAGGCGCAGCACATTGAAAAATGAACAGTCGTCGCCACATCTCATCCAGGCCACTTGGACTAGCTCAATATTCCATCTGGACCATGATGATGTGAACGACCAGAGTGTCTCGAGTGCCCAGACCTTCCAAACGGAGGAGAAGAAATGTAAAGGTAACCAGATTTTTATTAGCCCATTATCATGTGTTTCAACAAGAAAAAAAAAAAACAACTCTGTTGTAACTGTGTACTCCGTCTACATTTCTCTTCCAATGTATGGTGTCCCGTGTTTTCTCCAACTGTTCTTTTACTGGGCGTCATTTTCTTCAAATATTCTTTTAAAAGTAAATAAATAAGTGGAATCCAGAGAAAGCAGCTAGTTTTGGATTCACGTTGTGCTGGGACGCTTGGGGTGAAGACATTTTTACTTCTCTAATTAGTAGAGGGGTAAGTTTTGGCTTTAATTCCATTTTTGGGTCTGAGTAGAAACAGGCATCGCTGTATTTTTATGACGTCTTGCTTTAAAGTGTGTCTGTGCATACGTACATTTATTTTCTCAATTGTGCCAGTAGCTAATGGGATCTCAATGGCCACCTTTAACCTAGACAAGTCATGCTCAAATGAGAGGTTTTAAGTTGTTGTCTTCTACTCATTAAATCCTTGTGTCATCATCCTGAAAGGAGAGATTATGGTGTTAGGAGGTTGTCACCTCATAAGGCAAAAAAAAACATTAAACTGGCCTAAGTTCCTGATTGCATTAGATTTAACTGTTCTTTACCTCAGGTCGCCTCCGCCCTGACAGATGTCTTCATCCTGATCGCTTTATTGTCTTAGGGCTCCCCAAAATCTTTGCTTCTTAAATCAATTTGTGTCTTTCAATGTCCAAGAGATCAATTTGTATCTTTAAATGCCAAGTTCATTTAATTTCCCATTCTTTTTCAGCTTAGTGGACCTTTTTTTTTTTTTAAGGGAGGGTCTATTTAGTTTTTCTTTATGGATTGTGACTCATGGTAAAGTTTAAAATTGTGTTTTGAAAATCTCGTAATCATATACCAACATATAATAATGAAAGTTTACAAAGACTCCCATTTACAAGCCCTGAAGGACTTACACAGCTGTTCTACTTTGAACATATACACATGATTATATTTATCCTTCATACAAAAGAACTGGTCTTTTAGGTTTTCTGAAAATACTTTGAAAGCTCCTAGGAACTACCAGTTTACCTGGGAAATTGAGTGTTTCAGTTGGAAATAGAGTTAATCAAAAGTAATAGTGAAATAGTGTTATGAGCTCTGATTTGAGGGCAGTCAAAACTATACATGTCCCTTTGGAAAGGTTTGTATTTGGACTCATATATATAATCGAGGAGATCTGAGAAATTGAAAGGGCTATTTAGAAAAAAAAGCAAAATAGAGTTTTTCAAAGGAGTCAGGATATAGGACGTGTGTATGTGTGTGCGCACGCGTGCACGTGTGTGCATGCACAAAATACATTTGTTTGCAATACAATTGAGATTTAGTCTTAGCATATGTGACCAGATTGTATCTCCAAATTATATGGGCTGGCACTAAAACCATGTCAGTTTACAGTGAAATGCCAACAGATAACTCTGGCATCCTTGTGATCTAATGTCATAAACCCAATTTAATTCACTCACAATTGATATCCATATTCATTCACTTATTTATTCATAGAGTCCATCTATGTCTCTATCATTTAAAATAAACCTTGGCCTTACATATCTAGTTTCCAACACCACACATTTCAGTTTGTTGGCCATCTTAAAAGCAAAAGGAAACAGTCTCTGTTTGGATACAAGATGCTTAGTAGAGTGGTTAAGACCACAAATATTTGAGACTGATCTATTTGAGCCAGAATCCTAGCCTTTCTACTTTCTGTCCTTGACCAAACTTATAAGATTGTTAATACAATTAAATAAGATGATGTATTTAAGCATTTAGCAAAGTACCTGACTTATAGTGCTCTCTGAATAGCAGCTGTCATTATTATTGTGATCATTATTATTAGCTATGCATCATTAAGTCATATAAATACCTTGAATTATGCTGTGAGCCTGGTAAGGAATGAAGCAAGAGGAGAATTTCAGATGGATGTGGGGTGGGGCATGAGGTTTCAGGGAGGTTAGAGTGGATAATTCATTTTGCATTCATTCAACGCTTTTTCACTGAAAGTCAGAGATGTAATAAGAAAATATAATTAAATTATGAAAGTCCTTCCTCAAGATTCTAATATTAACAGGAAAACAACTAAAATAAGTCTCCCATGTTTTCCAGAGTAACCACCAGGGTTCACCTTGACATAGTCATGAGGCAATGCCTTGGTTCAGCGTGAAAATGCCACCAGGAAACCTATGTTATCATGGTCCAAGAAACTTCTAAACTAAATATCATTCATTCAAAATGGGCACATGTATTGAGTGAGGCAGCAGTGAGTCCAGGACAGCAACAAGATTATACAGTCTTTCATTATAGAGTTGGTTCTCCATCTGCTCTGCTTGTCAGCTCTATATAGTTACTAGGAAGAGAGTTCTATTTTGATGTTCATCCATGTTGGGCATTTATTTCCTAGATGGCTATCTATCCCACAAGAATGCTTGACATCTCAGTCTTGGGCTAGTAATCCATGCATTCACTCATCGGTGTTTATTGAGTGCCTGTATACAGGATATTGCCCTTGATGTCCAAGCATAAGAAAATGGCAGCAGGGCCAAAAGAACATCCAACTAGCCCTGTTCCAAGTACCCCCCTGTAGAAATGATACGAACAAAATAAGTCCTGAGGATACAAAAGTTAATTCTGCACAATGTGATCCAAAGAACACATTGACTCCTTTAAGCTATGCAGTGAGCCCATCTGCTGGATCAGTCATCTAGCCAGGCTAGAGCAGTGCACTTCTAAGCATGGTTTGGGGACTGGGACCCTTCTGTGAAGTGGTTATTACCATTTCTATTGATGCAAATACAGAAACTGAGAGTAACAGAAACTGAGAGTAAGCTTTAGGAACTTTTATAGCAGTTTGACGTTGCCACTGGCATCCAAATGCATGATCAGTGAATTCGTCTCATTGAACAGGATATAGACAGTTAGCTGGATGTTGTCAAACTTGCCTGGTCAGTCACGTATGGCTTGAACTATGTAAAAGTCTTGTGCTGTAGAACCATGTATTGCTCCACAATGGACCAGATTTTTAAAATAGGCTTTCACTTCAAATAGTTTGGGAATCACTGATTTATGTTTTAGTACTCTTAAATATTGTTTCTTTAGGGGTTTTTGGTAGCTATCTAAGATTTTGTTTGTCATTTTGTTCTGAATACTGGTTTTTTGTTTTTTTGTTTTTTTGTTTTTTTGTTTTTTTTGAGACGGAGTCTTGCTCTGTTGCCCAGGATGGAGTGCAGTGGCGCAATCTTGGCTCACTGCAACCTCTACCTCCCAGGTTCAAGCAATTCTCCTGCCTCAGCCTCTTGAGTAGCTGAGATTACAAGCATGCACCACCATGCCCAGCTAATTTTGGTATTTTTAGTAGAGACAGGATTTCGCCATGTTGGCCAGGCAGGTCTCAAACTCCTGACCTCAGCTGATCCACCCACCTCGGCCTCCCAAAGTGGTGGGATTACAGGCTTGAGCCACTGTGCCCGGCCTTACTGCTTTTATTTTAACCTGCATATACCTATGCTTCTGTCTGCTATAGGCATCCTAAGTGAATTAATTGATAACACATTTAATTAGAATGAGAGCTCTGGAGCCCTTACATTCTGTTGCAGAGCCCACAAGTTGAATCTGCTGGAGTATCAGAGGCTATTTTAACCAGGAGCAAGTGACCCATTCCCTTCTGCAACTCACCCCACCCACCCACACCCGCTCGTTCCATGCCACACTTCCTTGGCACTTTAATCACAATTTGAACTGATTGCTCAGCCATAAGGACCACATCCTACTCCTTGTCCTCCTCCTCCCTTCCCAGTCTGAGATGATATATCCAGTGCGTCTGAGATGATATATCCAGTGCTACTGAAAGTGTGGTAGTACCAACCAGTGGCACTAGGAGAACCTGGAGCTTTGTAGAAATAAGAATCTCAGGCCCCACCCAGATTACTGAATCTCTAGAGAGGGGCCCAGCCTTCTATGTTCTTGCCAACCCAGTGCAGGTTCTTAATACCTGGGTATCATGACGTGCTTGAGAGTACTCTTAAACTCGTAGCACAGGAAAGGGTCTGCCACCTGGTGGGCACTTAGGAAATCTGCATTTTTTTTTTCCCCCTTCCTTGACTGCACGTGGGGAGCCACTTGAGTCCCTCCATTCTTGGTTGGGCCTTTCTTAGGGCCTGGCTTATCTCAATTGCCAACTGGAAGGTCTGCTTAGTCACTGCCTAATAACAGATCACCCTGGGATTTGAGCCCGTCTGAGAACCCCACACTGTTTGACTGGGGTCCTGATCCTCCCCTGAATTCTTACAAGGCTTCTCCCCTCTACCCTCTCATGCCCTACTGTACTTCTCACTGGGAACCACAGGGTCCCACCTCCCACAGGATGGGCTCTAGACAGATGCGTGGATCCCTGGAGCTGGACCTAACCAGCCCTGCTGAACCCAGGCAATCAGGCCTCTATACTTTTATGTCAATCACGGACCTTCCTAAAACAATGAAACCCAAGGGGAGAAACAAGGCAGGGACTCACCCACCTCCCTGGTGGACTCAGAAAAAAGGAGAGCAGCAATCAGTGATCTCTCGGAAATGTCTCTGTGCTTAATATTTTTAAAACTGATTCTGGAATACCCAGGAAGGCAAGAGGGAATGAGCTAAAATAATTTTAAGAACAAGTTACTTCCTCCCATTATAAAAGCCTATATGTTCACGGTAGAAAAAAAAATGTCTACAAATTTTTTAAATTGCAAATGGTTTAAAATCAGTTGAAGTTCTATCCCCCAAGGGTAGGCACTGTACATTGTTATTATATTTTAGTCTTTTCTCTGTGCATGTGTATTTTTTATAAACCTGGGATCAGACTAGGCATACCATTTTAACCAGCTTTTAATGCCTAACAATATATCATGAACATTTTCCCATGTCATTAAATATTCTAAGTCCTGACTTTCATTGGCTATAGATTGTTCTTGCTTATAGATGTATCATAATTTATGAAACCAGTCCTCAAGATTTAGACAAGTTAAAGTAATTTTTTAAACAATATCTTATGTCAGCAAAGGGGAGAACTATTAACTCGTGCTCTTCATAAAGAAAAAAAATGAATCAAATCAGTGATGACAATTTCAAATGATATACCATTCTCATTTACCAAAATAACAAAGTGTCTTAAAAGTTGGAGACATAAATGCAAGTCATTGTGTGCATTATAATCCTTCACGTTAGACATTCACATTTTCAGCAGATGATTGCTATCTTTGTCCTTCAGTAAAATACAAGGACATCTCCAGGTGAATAAGTATTTTAGAAGGTGGAGGATTAAAAAACTTGCACCCTTCCGCCAGTACTATCATCTGCTCCATCCATCTCTGCTCTCCATTCTGCCCCACTCATCATACATCAGGATCTGCAGTCCCAACTGAGAGTGCCAGTGATTCATATACCTCAAGGGCACTCTGGGAACCTCAGCAATCAACATGAGAACAATGGCTCTCTCCCCACTTTTGGCGTATGTCAGATAGCGGTGTGATTTGATACTTCAAAGGCAGGGACGAGTACCCCATGAGTATACTGGGGCAGACAGAAATAGAAGATCAAGGGGAAAAAAAGCTACCTGCGAGATGGGAGGGAATTAAAAACAAAAAACTGGAAACAGCAATGTCAAAGGGAGGTAGATATCAGAAATCCAAGGCCCTAACTTGGATTCATCTAACTTCAGTTTTCAGAGATGCAGCATGGAGCAGGGGATAGACCACCCCACACTTCCCAAGGCCAACTGAAGAGTGTCTGTCATGCCAAAAGATGCAGATGTACCCACCCACACCTCTCATCATACTCTGTCCCAGGGAAATACTCACACAGGGCACAAGTCTGTTCAAAAGTGTTCTTTGCATCTTTGTTTTTGTTACTGATAAACTGGAAGCAATATAAATGTCTGTCCACTGGGGAATGTTCCAATAAATTGTGGTATATCCAAAGCATTCACTAGAAAAATTAAAAACAGACTTTTTTTAAAAGAAATGATTTTAGGAATGCTTAATGAAAGTAAGCATGCATTAAGAATAGTATAATCCCACTTATAGCATTAAAAGTCTATATAATTGTGTGTTTACAAATGTGCACAGAAAAAAGTTCCCAGATATACATCAAACTTGTTTCAGTAGATACCTTAAAAAAGAAAAGGGTGGAATAAGAAAGATTAACTCCATATGCAACTGCATTCAAAAATCTTTACAAGAATATTTTAATAAATATTAATGAATATATTAATGAATAATGATGTGCATAATTTGTTTAATGTTACGATCATATGCCTCACAGTTAGGCTTAAGTTGATTTCTTGCTCTTTTAAATCATCAGCTCAGGGAAAATTTTTTAACCTCTGTAACCCTCAGTCCACTTGGTTTTAAACGGGAATAATATCGAGCTTTCAGATTTGTTGTAAAGATGGAAGATATTTCAATGAAGGATTTAATTGTTTTTAATAAAAAAAAAAAGAAAAGGCCAGGTGTGGTGGCTCACACCTGTAATCCCAACACTTTGGGAGGCCGAGGCAGGTAGATCACTTGAGATCAGGAGTTCAAGACCAGCCTGGCCAACATGATGAAACCCTGTCTCTATTAAAAATACAAAACAAAATTAGCTGGGGATGGTGGCATGTGCCTGTAATCCCAGCTACTCAGGAGACTGAGGCAGGAGGAGCGCTTGAACCCAGGAGGCAGAGGTTGCAGTGAGCCGAGATAGGGCCATTGCACTCCAGTCTGGGTAACAGAGCAAGACTCTGTCTCAAAAAAAAAGAAAATAAAAAAAGATGAAAGATAATATGTATAAAGCACCCAACATGGTGCCTGGCACTTAGGAGAGACTAAACAATGATAACTCTTCTTAGAATATAAACACACCTCTTAGCCTTGTGCCCACCTCCTCCAGTTTTTGCCACCCTTTCTGACCTTGAAATACATTGAACTATATAAATGAAGAGAAGCAAAACAAAACATCATGTGCACAGCTCTAGTAGAGGCATAAACAGTTGGGAAAAAAAGTCCATAGCAACAACTAAAGTATTTTTTTTTCAGACTCTTTTAAAATTTAAAACTTTAAATAAGAAATCAAGGGGAAAACGCAGTAGCTGAACTGGAATTCTAACTCAGGCAATCTGGCCCCAGGGTCAGAGCTCTCTACTGTTATAATCCCCTGTGACTCTAAAGGGTAAGAACATTCCAGACCTAAAGGAAAGAATTTGAAACTGTGGAGGAAATACTGCTCTACTGTCAGGTAGATTGCAGGGTGGTCAGACCTGCCATGATGGGAGCAGTAGGGGTCAGCATGTATCTACTTACACAGTCCAAGGTCATATTCTGGTGCTGTCACTTACCAGCCGTTGAAACTTGGGCAAGTCGCTTAGTTTGTTTGAGCCTCAGTTTTCTCATCTGTAAAATGCAGACCCTCCCTCATAGAACTGTGGAAAGAAACAAGCTCTTAAATGATCTCATGGGACACAGTGAGTGCTCAATACATGGGAGTTATTTTTCTTACAGTGAGCCAGAAAGACTATAAGAACCACGTTGGACATTAGGAATGTAGAATGCCCATGTAAGAATAACCACTAAATTGTGACTGACAGGATTGAAGTTTCTAAAGCCAGGAATATTATGGATGCAGACAGAACAGATGCAATAGCCAAATCCCGTGACTCTTCCAACAGGTAGTTTTCAGACAAAATCAGATACAAGTGGATGGCTGATGTACCTAGCATTGAAGTTGGAAAGGTAATGTTGGGAGGGTCAGCCTTACAAAGACATCGTAGGTGATCGCTGGAATTCAAAGTCTTTCCCTTCCCCAGGACATCTCCTACAAGTTGCCCTGAATGCTTATAATTCTGTCGTTGCCCTCCTATTGTTGTCTTTCAAAACGCAGACTTACTGGCTGAATATCTTATCAAGTCATTACCTTCTCCAAATGGATGAATTGGATAAAATTCCTTTTACTTTTGCCAGGGTCCAATAAAGACAATGGAAAGAATGGAACTAGAAGGAGGCCATGAACAGGATAAGGATAGCAAGGGATAAGAGAGAAAGAAAAGAATAATTATAAGGAACAGGACTGCCAAGTAACAAGTAACACTGTGCAGCTTGTCAGGGTGTGAGCAGCACTCACTTCATTGTCAAGGCTCTAAAGACAAACGTCACCTATCTCATTGTTTGTCAAGGACTGACCCTGAGCATAGGTTTAAACTACAAAGAGTTTCCAGCCAAATCTAGACAAATGTGTGAATGGCGTAATGATCATAGGCTATCAAGATATCCCCAAAGGCCTCACCTTACACAGCTGGCCTGCTGCATCGTATCTTAGGGATGTTGCCCAGCACTTAGTAAACACATAGGAGAATGTTTAGAACAGATGACCACTGGTTCTTGGCTTTGACACTTACCAGCTATTTAACCTTGGCTAAATCAATAATTCTCTCCAACAAAGAATGTAGTCAGAGATTAACTGACCACAAAGAAATCAAAGAGATGAATCTGCACTCCATTTTTAAAGTGGTCCTCCAATATGATCATCATATTTCCCCTTGTGGGGAAGGCAAGGAAAAATATATTAAATCATTACCAGCCCCCTAAAACAAGCTATGATCATCATGAAAACATAGTATCAGTCCCAGGGTAAGTTGGGAAATCAGTTGCCTTAAACCATCTCTTTCAGTGTCCTTACTTCCCTTGAGGACATCTTTTTCCCAGGCACATAGGAGTCTTTGGGCTATCCAAACCCATTTTCAGTTCTCCACTAAGTCTAGGCTTCTTCCTCTTCAGTTTCTGAAAAATTCTCATTTTCCATAAAAAATCTTATTCCCCTGAAGTACTGTTGGTGACCAGTACTGACTTACATCCTTACCTCTCCAGGGCAGGGAGGCTTTGAGTTTTGAGTACCCCCGGAGATGCTGCAACCTCATGCCAAAGGTAGCCTCTGATAGTGGCATTGCAGACTAGGAGGCACATACATGGGGGAAACATATCACCTGTGCTATGACCTGGCACAGGGCTGGTTTCTCTCTCCAGTTATTTGAGCTGTATTTACAGATTGGTCTTTCAGGTCTTGGCCAGTTCAGCCTTCTTGATTGAACTGGAACAAATATGAGCCTCTATCCACACTGCCAGGGTCCCAGAAATTCAGAACCAGCTGAGCTTTCCAAGTAAGATTAGAGTCAGAAACCCTCCATGGTCTAGAGCTGTTCTCCACGGCACTGACCTGACATAGGATTATTGTATACTGTGAACCTCTATCCCCATGACATTTGTCAGTATGGGCTTATAAAAGGGACTTGGCTTTATTAAACTGCACTACCTCTTAAAATACTGAGCTGTGCTGCATATGTGACTGTTTAACTCAATTGTCTATACGATAAAGTCACTTGGCATTTGAGTAAGAATATCATGTGTGGGTTGATGGTTTATTAGTCTAGATTGCAATATTCTATGACTGGCAGATTGTACCCCAACCACCCGTAGTTGCCTCAGACATCCAGTACAGCTATAAAGGCCATACTATTTTGGTTAAGCCTCAGGACTAATGAAAAGATACATATTCAGCTCTTTGTTTGCCTAGTTCTGGAAACAACTTCTTATAATAAGACTAAGATATAAAACTAAAGGTCAAAACTGTGTAAGTAAAAGAAGTTACTGCCCTTTAAGGGAAAAATAATACATGTTAATTTTTGCAGCAATTTCAATTGAATGGGTTTCCAGGGAAACGGGTATCTGCAATGGGTTCATCCCACTTAATATTTATGACAAGACATAGGGAATTTCCTTCTTGTTATCTTTTCCTGGTTACACACGACATGCTCATTCTTAAATTTCCCTTGAAGTGATCATTCTATGCTTGAGTCTTATTTGTTCTCCCAAAAAAAGAAATAAATGCCCATTCTATGATTTTTTAAGAACCTTTGATATCAGGAATATAAGCCTGGTGATCACTACTAAAAAATTAAAGTATGCAAATCAATCTGACTCCCTTTTTTAGTGAATCAAAAGCTATTTGTCATTACTTGTTTTATTGAAAATCTGCTTACTTTCTGAGTTGGATTCTGTTTCTAAGAGTTGAAGTGGAAAAATAAAATTGGTGGCAAAGGACCACTAAGTCTTCAAGGTTGAGTAAATTGTATGTTTTCTTGGAAGAGCTCCTAAGGCAGACCTATAAATTTCTTTTTATATTTTGTTTTAATCTCAGGTTTACCAAAAAGTTGTAATAGTGCAAATAATTCCCATACCCTTCGCCTGGATTCACCAATTGCTAACATGTTACCATATTTCTTTTCTCATTCTCTGTATGTGTTTGTTTGCTTATATACATATTATTATGCCATTTGCAAACCATTTGAGAGTAAGTTATAAACATCATGCCCTTTAAATACCTTCTAAAACTAAGGAAATTATCTTAGGAAACCATGGCACAATTATCAGAATTGGGAAGTTTAACATTGATGCATAGTATTTTCTAATCTACAGACTTTATTTACATTTTACAAATTATCCTTCCTGCCACTCCCTTGGAGGAGGAGTTGAGGTGAGGACCAGGGCTGGAGAGAGGACTTGTCTCTAAGAGGTTTTCACAGGCCTCGTTCCACTAGACAGGGCTGGGAGAGGCCACCACCAATGGTCCTTTATACCAATCTCATTTTCTGGTCTGGGATCCAGGCCAGGATCATTCATTTTATTTATTTATTTTTTATCTCTTTAGTCTGCTTCTTCCTCCCACCACCTGTCCAACTTTATTAGAGTATAATGGACAAATAAAAATTGTATGTATTTATCATGTACATAATTATGTTTTGACAGATTATACATCTTTAAATGATTAAATCAAGCTAATTAACATATCTATCACCTATATCCTTATCATTTTTTGTGGTGAGAACATTTTAGCAATATTAAAGTATACAGTGAGTTATTAAATATAGTCACCATGCTGGCCGGGCACGGTGGCTCAAGCCTGTAATCCCAGCACTTTGGGAGGCCGAGACGGGCGGATCACGAGGTCAGGAGATCGAGACCATCCTGGGTAACACGGTGAAACCCCGTCTCTACTAAAAATACAACAATTTAGCCGGGCATGGTGTCGGCGCCTGTAGTCCCAGCTACTCGGAGGCTGAGGCGGGAGAATGGCATGAACCCGGGAGGCGGAGCTTGCAGTGAGCTGAGATCGCGCCACTGCACTCCAGCCTGGGCGACACAGCGAGACTCCGTCTCAAAAAAATATATATATATAGTCACCATGCTATGCAATAGATCTCCAGAACTTAGACGTCCTGTCTAACTGAAATCATGTACCCTTTGACAAACATCTACCCATTCTACCTGCCCTCCCCACTGCAGACCTTAGTTATCACCATTCTACTGTACTCTGCTTCGATTTCAGCTTTGTCCATTCCACATACAGGTGAGATCATGCGGTGTTTTTCTTTCTGTGCCTGGCCTATTTCACTTAGCATAATGTCCTCCAGGTTCATGTTAGTCTGGAACCATTTCACAGTTTTTCTTTGTCATTCATGCCATTGAAGAAATATTTCTTGAAGAAATACAGGCTGATTATTGTGGAAGACAGTGTGGTGATTCTTCAAGGATCTAGAATTGAAAATAGCATTTGACCCAGCCATCCCATTACTGGGGATATACCCAAAGGATTATAAATCATGCTGCTATAAAGACACATGCACACGTATGTTTATTATGGCACTATTCACAATAGCAAAGACTTGGAACCACCCCAAGTGCCCATCAATGATAGACTGGATTAAGAAAATGTGGCACATATACACCATGGAATACTATGCAGCCATAAAAAAGGATGAGTTCATGTCCTTTTCAGGGACATGGATGAAGCTGGAAACCATCATTCTCAGCAAACTACCACAAGAACAGAAAACCAAACACCGCATGTTCTCACTTATAGGTGGGAACTGAACAATGACATCACTTGGACACAGGAAGGAGAACATCACACATCGGGGCCTGTCGTGGGGTGGGTGGCTGGGGGAGGGATAGCATTAGGAGATATACCTAATGTAAATGACGAGTTAATGGGTGCAGCACACCAACATGGCACATGTATACAGATGTAACAAACCTGCACGTTGTGCACATGTGCCCTAGAACTTAAAGTATAATTTAAAAAAAACAAAATTATGGAAAAGAGGAAAGCAGGGAAGATAACCAGAAAAAAAAAAAGAAGAAATACAGGCTGATTATTATTTTGGAATGTCCCTTAATTTAAGTTTGACTGATGTTTCCTCATGATTTTTTTTAGACAAGGTCTCACTCTGTTGCCCAGGCTGGAGTGCAGTGGTAAGCTCATAGCTCACTGCAGCCCTGAACTCCTGGCCTAAAGCAATTCACCCACTTTGGCCTCCTTTGCTCTGGGTTACAGGCATGAGCCACCACACCTAGCCTTTCCTCATGATTAGAATCAAATTATACATTTTGGACAGAGATATTAAAAAATTGTATGACATGGCGTTTGTTCCTATAAAATTTTAGAGTTAATTATATGATGCAGAAATAGTTTTCAGTCTTCCAAACCACTTATATCTTAGTGTGAGCAGGCCTAGATCTTTACTGGTGAGCTCATTATCTCACTGAGTTAGAAGAAAGTATATTTTCTAAAAGTTCTCTAATAAGCATCTATTCAATGCTCTAAAGGTGAACGTCAGAAGAAAAAGTTATTTGTTTCTCTGCCCCCTCTGACATTTTTAAGGTTTTGAAAGATAGGATGATACTTACCTAGGGAACGCCTTTCTCCGTACAGGCAAAGTACAGGCAAAGAGTACATTGTCCACAGTCTGAAGACTTTTCTGAAGATAAAAGATAGACACGGCCACTTTATTCTCTTCTCATATTTTAACTAAACATTCTTTTCTTTCCACAATCCAATCATATTAAATTACAAAACAACTAAGATCTTAGGTTAACCTTGATATTTATTATGTATCTTTCTAGAACGTTTTGACATTTGAAATAAAATGAAGATTTTCAATCTGCCATTTCTAGATTTGGATCTCAAGGGTACCAACATGAAGTAGATCCTATTTTTTAAAACTCTTACAAATCCTTTTACTCTACTCATCCTTCAAGGCCCAATTCAAACACCACTTCCTCTGTGCATCCCCATGCACCATCAGAATGAATTTGGGTTTTTGTTTTTAATGCTATGATAAAATTTTGTCCAAGTACTCACTGTGTTCTGCCTTATTTAATTGTGGCTTCTGAACATGCCTGTTTGATTCACTGGAGATTGTGAATTCATCTTGATTTATACTGACAATGTTTTAAATTGAGTATGTTCTATGTGTCCAATACTGTACTATATGCTGAGAATAAAAAATTATATGCACATCCCTTTTTTTCATAGGATTTCAAACAGAAAATGTTGGCAGAATTTCGAGTCTAGGCTTGCAATGAGCAGTAACTCTGTTGACAACCAAGCGATGATGAAAATTCTATTGGCTGGCTAGGAAAGAATGATGAAGAAAAATAATAATTCCATTTTACTCCATGTTCACTTAACGCTTGAAGTATTCAGTGTATGGGATACTGTTTTCTGCTTGCTGATATGTATTTTTAGTTTGGTTGCAAATTTCAGAGTCAGGGCCATGTCTTCCTCCAATGGTGTATCTCCATTCAATCTGGGAGAATAACATTATGTATTGATACATAAATGATGTAAACTTTATTTTATTTTGAGAATCAGTCTTAGTTAACTCAAGCTATTTGTAGCCCTGCATCTATTTTGATAAAGCTTCACTGAGATATAATTTACATACCATCAAATTCCCCTGTTTTAAGTGTATAGTTCGATGATTGTTAGTATATTTACAGAGGCATGCAACCATCATCATGATCTTATTTTAGAACATTTCCATCATCCCAAAAGAAACTTTGACTCGTTGACAGTTACTCCCCATTCCTGTGCCCAGCCTCTGGCAATGAGTTTCTTTCAGTCCCTTTAGATTTGCCTTTTCTGAAACTTAACAAAAGTGGAATGCTGTAGTATGTGGTCTTGTATGGCTGGCATCTTTCTCTTAGTATACTGTTTTTGAGATTCACCCCCAAGGTAGCATGTATCAGTACTTTGAACTTTTTACCTTTTATTATTTTTATAACATTTTCAAGTACACTGTAGGACTGGAGCCTTTATTGACAAAGAATAAATCTTTTGAAACTACATCAGTTGTGGCATAGTCTAAATTTTGCACTAGTTGTTCTTCAGGGTGAAAAAGCAAAGTAAATGCAGATGATTCAATTGTTCATTCATTATTCCTATTATTAGGGAAATTTGTTTTAAAATTAATCTCTGACATGTTATTCTGGGATAAAGAAAGTATACTGTAGCTGTTAAATGTCAAAATTGTTCCCCTTAAACAACCAGTCAACTTTTCACATCAAGTCGATCATTGTGAATTACAGTGAAATAATTATCTTAACACATAAAGGGGAAACATAGCTACTTTCTCTAGGTGATTAAATTTAAAAGTACACTAAATGAGCTGCTATCTGATATTCAAGTAAAACATAAATGATATTTATAAAACACATAAAATATTGAAGAGCGTTTTTTTCTAGAGATACAGGGAAACATATTGACTATAATAAATATACAATGTGACATTAAATTAAGTACATCTTTGGAAAAACAGATAAATCATTGAAGTGATCTTAGAATTTGTGTTGAAACACATTATTAGTCACCCAGAAATTTCAAAACAATAAAATAATTTTCCACTTAGAAAAGCATAGCGTGGAAGTGGGAAAAGTGATTTCTAGAATAGTAACTCGAGGGCCTAAATTTCAATACTAACCTTTTCCCTTAGTAGTTACGTACAGTAAGAAAAGCACCCCTCAGTTTTCCACTGTGCAAAATGAATGGAAATACCTTCCCAACCAATCTTATTGTTTATAAAGACACCATGCAACAGACCTCATCATTATCATATAGCCAATTGTCTGATTAAAGGTACACCAAAACTGAAATATTTTTGCATTTTTTTCTACACCATGATGTTCAAGCCACATCAGACTATATTAGATTCATTAAGGTTTGCTTTTGAATCAAATGTTCATTTATAAAAAAGAGCAGACATTCCACTGTTGGCTTAGAAAATTGAAGACTTCAATGATGATAATAGTGGTCTGAAGTATATTTCAAATTTTTCATTTTTCTTTCAATCTCCAGCCTTAAGAATACTATTCTGTTCACTATTCTGTGCATTTTTCTTTTGGTTTGGATCCTGAGCTCTTTTGAATAGTATCTCATTCTCTCAAAGCACAAGGAGACTTTATGATTTGCCTTTGGTCTTAGGAAATATCAGTCAGAATCAAACCCTTGACCTTTATCCCAGAGTTCTTATGTGAAAGACACTATGCTAGGACTCCAGTCTTTAATCAGCACTGTTTCATCCACTGGAAATACTATGCAAGAAAGGTGTTGGAATAGTACAAACGTGTCTGGGAATTTTGGACCCACAATCCATTACTTGAAAACCTAAATGAAACAAACCTTGATTTTAGGCTAAAATCAAACTATATATTATTTCTCAATATGAAAAAGAGGATTGCTGAACTTAACATCCAGCAAAGATTGTTTAGTAATTTTCTGACATGTGTAAATCATGTCTGACATGGTTAAGTTTCTGGACCCATCAAAGAGGACAGATGACAAACCACGAAAACTCACTGCATGTCAGTCACTATAGCCCTACAGGTTCCCAGACTCCAGTGTAAGCTGCTAAATGGCATAAGGGCAGCAAAACAGAGACATACCATTTTGGACATAAATATGGTATTTGCATGCATTGAGAATATCAGTCCACTTATCAGTCTTATGACTGCGGGCAAGTTGTAGAACCTCTCCGAGTCTCAGTTTCCTTATCTCTAAAACAGGAACAGTCATATCTATGAACAGGATTGCTGTGAGGCTTAAATGATATAATCTATAGGAAAGTGGTTAGCACAGTGCATGGGTCATTGTACATAGGAAACAGTGTGTGACCACGCCAGAGAAATGCTATTCAACAAAACTGCAAATGGCCAACATTCAGGTCATATGAGAAAGTGGCAAGAGATAAGAGTAGAAAGTAGTCAGGAGCTACATTACAAAAGACTTCTAAGTCTTTAAGCTTTATCTTAAAAACTAAAGATTATTGCAAGCTAGGATTGGGGTTGTGGGAGGGGCAATAGGTGACATGCTTCAGATTCTCCTTTAAAATCAATTCCCCTAGCTGCAATGTGGAGGATGAATGGAAAGATCAGAGTAAGATCAGAGGCATAGAAACCTCTTGGGTTAGCCAAGTTTTCTCTTAAAAATGAAATGATTAGTTTAATTAAAACAGTAACAGCATAGAATAGTTGGCCCTTTGTGACTAGAGGCTGTGGCAAAGCTACAAAGAGATAAATAAGCTGTAATGAAAAGTCCAAGTATGTAATTTCTACTTGAACAGATCTGGATTTGAATCCTCACTCTTCAAATTACCATTGTGCCACTTCAGACAGATACATTTTTTTTCATCTATTAAAAAAAATATATGACTACATTAGGACAAATACCTAATGCATGCCTGACTTAAAACCTAGATGACAGGTTGATGGGTGCAGCAAACCACCATGGCACAGGTATACCTATGTAACAAACCTGCACATTCTGCACATATATCCCGGAAGTTGAAGTAAAATAAAAATTTTGTTTAAAAATGTGGTCAGCCATAGCTGCTGCAGGACTATTGTGATGTTTAAATAAGATGATGCATATAAACACCCGACACAGAATCTGACACGGTGAGTTTAGAATCAGTATGTGAGGCACCCTGGCATCCAAGGAAAGGGGTTTGCTAGGTGTCTGGAGTGCAGGTCTGGAAGGCACAAGGGAGAGGAAGCACCATCTGCACACAGGGACAATAGCTGAAGCTGTAGACATTGATGACTTCACTTGGAAGAATATGTATGGTTAGAAGACAGCTGAGAATAGAACCAAAGGCATGGCCAATTATAAAAGACAGACGAGGAGATTATCCCTTGGAGATGACTGAAAAGAACTGTCCAGAGATAGAGGAGACATGTGGGAAAAGGCTATATGACATGGAGGTTTCTGGTATACCATCAATAGGTTTGGCTGTGGAGTGAGGTAGAAGCAGAGGGCTTGTGCTGTTGTGATAGTATTATGTCCAAAGACCCAAAAATATCAGATATCACTGCTCCTGTTGAGAGTCTGGAGTGACAGTGATAAAGTTTGTTAAGTATTATGGTATGGGTAGTGCATGATCACCAAAACTCAAAGTGGAGGCCAGGAAAATTGAGCTGCATTGGCCACATGGAGCACGCCATTCTTCCTAGCCTAATTAGGCCTAAAACGTTTTAGATCAAGGACAAAGCCAATATCCCTGCCAGGACCAGGAGACAACAGAAACAGAAGAAGACAAAAAGAGGTTTTGAGAATCCAGGGCTCAAGGTAACAGCCAGTGATGCTGGAAAAGGTGACACAGACCAGCTAGAGCAACTTCAGCCTTTACTAAGACAGTGGTTCTCAAGCTTCAGCTAGTGTCAGAATCCCCTGAAGGGCTTGCTGTCCCCACCCCCCAGAGTTTCTGATCCAGTTGGTCTGGGGTAGCCTATAGAATTTGCATTTCTAAGAAGTTCCAGGATATGCTAATGCTGCTTGTTCAGAAAACCACCATTTTGAGAATCACTGACCTAAGGATTTTGGACTCTATTTCATAATCTTTGTGGAACCACAAAAAGCTGTTTTCTTTAACTTGTTCATCCTAGAAATTGACATATTTCATCCAGTAAAAGGCTGCTGTAACTAAGTTTGTGGTATCTTTTGCACGAATGTGCTGAGGCAGTTATTCCACCTTTGTGAAATAAAACATGCAGCTCCAAAATTTAGACCCACAAAGAGGGTGTCCAGGTTGAGGAAGCCACCAGGACTGCCTTGATTAGAGTCTCTTGCCCTTTGGAAATCTCTCAGTTAATTATTGGGCCTGCTTCCGTCAGCCTGGTCCCTAAGAGTGTCTGGTTCCTGCTTCAATGTTCTAATCAGGGCCATTTTTTCCCCACTGCACCAGATCAGAATCCATTCCCTTTATACTAGTAAAACACTGTTACTTTTTCAAGCACATGTTTGTAAAAGCATATTCCACTTGGTGATGGATTATGGTGAACAAAAGTCTCCCCTTGGTGCCCTTTTGTAGAGCTGTAATGGGCTAGAACTATCAAGGGAAAAAATTAGAAACAAATTCAGTGTACAATATATTTTAAAAGAGAAGAGCTTTGAGTTTCTATTCTTACCAAAACAGACTTAATTCAAGAGCCCAAGGGGCCCTGGGCTTGTCCTGTGCCCACCTGGGGATTTGCATTTCCATGTGTCCAGCCCACCTCCTGGCCGGCAGCTTTCCTCCTTGGTTAAGACCCGAAAAAGGACACTCCCCTTCAGCAGATTTCTTCTCTCTGTTCTTGGTGTGTAATCTGAGAAATACACTGTTATGTATCTGTGCCTTAAGTTCCAGCATATATAGCCAACAGAGCAGATGACTAGGTTTTTCAAAGTATGTTTCATGGAACACTTGTAACAAATGTTACACGATACACACAGGGTTCTATGATCAGGAATGTTTAGGAAATACTGTTACACAAAGTCATTCAAAGTTGTGTGTGTGTGAATCTCCAAGAGAGGAGCATATAATTTGTCATTTCCCAAACTCATTTGATCATAAAAACTCTTTTTATTGTTTTCTCTTTAGATCATCTCTTGGGACTGTATTATGGGACCACTTAGGGAACACCATCTGAATATTAACCCAGTAGCCATGGTGTTCATTTAATTACACCATTACAGTAGTGGCAGGGGAGGAGGAGTCATGCTAATTAACACTCCCAGGATTGAGGAAGTAAAAGTTTCTAAAATGGTTAGAGTTTTGCATGATCTAGTGACTCAAGACTTTATATAAATTTTGGCAGAAACCCTGAGGAGGGAGAGTCAATCCCCAGGCCTGAGACAAGCTCCTTTCCTCCCTTTCCTCCACAGCACCTTTTTAACCCTACAACACTAGGCCCAGTTGGGAAAATAAAGGCCCCACCTACAATAGGAGAAATGATACAGTCAACGCAGGAGTGGGTTATGGCCCCAATAGCTACCACCTACCATGTGACAAGTCACTTCATCTCTTTGGGATTCCTTCTCATAATCAGATAAAATACATGTGGAATGCATAGCTCAGAAGTTCCTGCTGTAGTATTCCAGAATCCTAAGACAACGTAAAACAGGTCTCAGCCTCCATAAATGTTCCATATGTGTTAGGGTTTGGAGGGAGGGTTGCTTTCCAGTTGAGTGGTCCGGAAGTTCCAGGAGCTTGCCCTGCTCCCACCTCTAGAGTTGAACTAATTTGACGTCCTTTTCAAAAGCAATGAGTCCAAAGATTCCAGACCTCAACAATCCAAGAAAACATGATCAAAAAGTTTTTGTGCACCTCTTTAGTTTCTGCCAAAATGTAGTAGATGTGCTTTCAGCACTTCAGTGGTAAGATCGAGACTCATGCTTCTTTACATTTTTAAAGGGAACTTTCCTCAATTTGAGTAGTTACTTCCAGGGGCAGGAAATGTCTCAATCCTTTTCATAATCTTTTCTGGGGCAGAGACGATTGGCACTGATGATCTTTATTTGTAATTTCATAACCCCAACTGAGGTGGGTTTAATAAACAGCTCTATCTCTGTTCTCTCGTAACGAAGATATAAAAGAACAAACTGGATCAATTTTAGACAGACAGATATCTCCCAGGAACTTTCAAGCCTAAGATAATCCACTTATTGCAATATGTGACATTTTATCTTTTTTTTTAAAATGCACATGGATTTTGGTGCACAAAGAGTCTTCCATCTTATTTCTGAGAGAGCAAGTGTTGTTATGTATGTGAAGAGTGTCAGGGCTTTCAGGTCTCTGATGGAATCAAGAGGTTCCTGACACACAAAGTGTCATTTAGGCTCCATCCAAATGAATGAGAAGGGCTCTGTCCTGTGAAGAGCTGAACGGAGGAATATATCAGACAGAGGGAAGAACGTGTGCAGCGTCCTTGAATTGAGGCAGGCAAAAACTTGGCGTGCTCAAGGAACAATGAGGATGCTGTTTTGGTTTATGTCAAGAAAGCAGGAGGATTGATGAGAAGTGGGGAAGGACCATCTTTTGGTAGAGGTTTGGATTTTGTTCTAAATACAGTACAAAGACACTGAAGGTTTTAAACAAGGAAGAAACATTATCTGATTTGCAGCCTGTAAAACATCACTCTTTGGTGGCTGTGTCAAGAAAATATTAAAGTGGCCCAAAGCTAATGTGGAAGCCAGAAAGGAATCCAGTTAGGAGATGATGATGGTTTGGACTGCGATGATGGCAACGGAGAGAAGGAAGTAGTTGGATTAAACATATATTTTGGAGGAAGAACCAATGAACTTACTAATGGATTGGATTTAGGTAGTGAAGGGAAGAAAAGAGTTGGCTTGAAAGTTATTTGCTTAAGCTCCCAGGTGGATGGTGGTGCCAAGATGGGACTACTGTGAGAGGAACAGATTTTAGAAATTAAGTTGGAGATGCCCGTTGGTTGGGCAAATGGAAATGTCAAGTTGATGGTTGGATATAGGATCCTGGTTTCAGAGGAGACATCTGGGATGGAGATATCCACATGGATGTTGCACATAATTAGTATTTAAAACTATGAGACAGGATGAGATCGCCTAGAGCAGGGCTTGGCAAACTTTTTCTTCAAAATACCAGTTGGTAAATATTTTCAGCAGGCTATAAGGTCTCTCTTGCAACTACTCAACTCTGCCGTGATAGCACAAAAGCAGCCACAGACAATATGTAACAAATAAAAGCTATATTCCAGTAAACTTTATTTACAAAACAGGTGGTGGGTCATGTTTGGCCCACAGGCTGAAGATTGCTGACCTCTGACCTAGAGTGTGGACTGAGAAGTAGCCCAAGACAAGACCTAAGAGATATATATATATATTGTATATATATATATAAAATATATGTATATAATTATTATGTATGTACAATTGTCACTTACTAGGCCAGTCATCATTCCAAGTGCTTTACTTATATAAACTCACTTAATCTTCACAATAACCAATGAAGTGAGTACTGTTATCTCTGTTTTACAAATAAGAAAACTGTGACCTAAATAAGTTTATTTCTGTCTCTTGAGAAAAAAAGAAGTCCATAAATTGGCAGTCCAGGGCTAGTATGGCAATTCTGTGTATTTCAGCAACCTAGAATTTTCCAAATCATTCTTCCACAATCCCTAGAGTATAGCCCTCACTCTCATGGACCAACATGATGGCTGGGACGCCAGTCATTGCAGGGAGCAGAAAGTCGAAACAAACGAGAGGCAAATGGAATGCACCAGTTGTCTTTTACTGTGTCTTTTAAGTTTCCTGGAAATTGCCTTGCAACACTTCTATTACATCTCATTGGTCAGAAGTTAGTCACACAGACACATATTGACAAATGGGAAATGGATTTTTTTCTCAGGGCCCATGAGCCCAACTAAAATTTAGAGGTTCAATTACTAAAACAGAAAGTAAGAACAGTCATTAGAGTAGAAGTTAAAAGGCTCTGACCAGTTGCTTTAAGGCTTATCAATTATCTTTCTTTATGTGCCTTTTTGCAAGTACAGTTAGTTGATAGCACCCTTCCTAAGACATTTCTGCTCAGCCATTTGATATCTTAGGCCTCCACTGATGATGTCCTACATACTCTTCCAGCTCACTGGTCACCTCTTCTGTGAAGCCATCCCTGGCACCCGAGGCAGATTACTCCTGTGCCCCATCCCGAGTTTATTACACTTCTCCTTGGATTTCGTTCTTTCCTGGAGTGCCTCCTTTTGTGCTGCCTCCTCTGCTTGACTGGGTAACTCAAAGGCGGGTGAAGCCTGGTTGAAGTGTGGAGGGTAAATTGCTAAGAACTAAGGGAAATATGTAGTGAAGCTGCATGAAGAAAAAGGAGCTAGTACACAGGATTCCCTGCTCCTTGGTGAAGGGACTGGGGTCAGACACCTAGTAGAACAAGTGGTTCTCAAATGTTGCTACTTAGCAAACAACCTCAGAACTGCTTTTAAAAATCTTGATGCTAAAGTTTCATCCCATAATTATTAAAGCGGACTTTCTATGAGTCACACCTAGGCATATATATATATATAGAAACACTTCTAATTGGAATTATTAAGGTCCTCCTGAGTTTATTTAAGGCAGTTGGATGCACTATAAGTGAAATAACTCTTAAGCTGCTCTTTAAATAATTAGAGCAGGCAATCAAGAAAATAAGACAACAACCTCACTGAAGCTTACCCCATTTGTGACACACAATATGTTTAGATTGCTTTATTGACTTTACAAAGAAGCATGCAAGACTGATCACAGGTGACAGATGTGATTGCTTCTATCAGGACATGAGGGGCCATATTTCAAATTCAATGTGAGTGTTGAGCTCCATTTTCAACTACTAGTAATGAGAGTTTTGTGCATTCATTACAAGTAAAGAGTATTCCCATTTGGTGTGAGGAGTGTGTTTCAGAATGTTTTGTTCTGTTTTCTCCAAACAATAAACATTAGGGAAGAAGTGAGCTTTCTTAAATATGTTTTGAAACTTTTTTTAATGTAAAGATTTCTGAGGGAATTCAGGATTTTTTTAATTCAATAAAAATGCTGTTGACCTTTCAGATGTTTAGTAAAAAGTGAGAAAGTGTTTCAGCAGCTATTCTTTCCTTTTTCATTGCAGTGTTTATATCCAGTTTCAGGGGAAAATAACAGTCCAATTTTTCAAGCATATTTAGAGATTTCTGAAAATTATTTTTAAGTGTTCCTTTGGAATAAAAGTTGAGTCTCTGATTTTAGTTGATATTGTTACTGATGAGAAGCAAGAAATTGCTTGGATTTCTGCCTTTAATGAAAAAGAGAGGGAGCCAGGAAATGCACTGGGCAAAACTGCAAAATCGAATGGATTCAACATGCAGCTCTTAACCAGAAAAAGAGACTTTGGAACATGTGCATTTGCCAAAAAAGAAAACTGCTTTATTGAAAGGTTAATTTTCATATTAGGCTTGGGAAATTTCAGATAAATAAATGAGATCAGACAAAAAAAACCATAAGGCCTGGATTCTTTTTCCTGGGGTTTTCAGAAAATAGTTATTGCTTCCAGTGAAATGTTTTGACATTTCCAGTAGGGAGAAAATGTTAATTGTAATATTGTGTATGTGTTCTTAATAACACTGAATAAATCTCTTATTTGTTTTAAGAGTAATAAGAAAGTAAAAACACAATTAAAACATTAGCTGTGTTCTTTATTCCTTATGGTAACTTTTCATGCTTTCTAGGATATTGTGATTCATTTTACAAGTTCAAATATATACCAACTGAAGAACATGCTTTTGCTTGTTTTATATCAGTTGCAGTTTTTAAAGGAGTCTTATTACTATCCTCCACATAGGTCTCCCTGGGTCTCTTTTCTAATTTTGTCGCATCTTTTGCTCATTCAATAATTCCTCACCTTTTTCCCTTGAGTCCATGGCTCCTTTACTACATTTATGAAAAGTCAGCACTTAAAGACAGCACAATGATGGTCCACTTGACTGTATATTTAATACACATGTGATTAAGCTACCTTTTGGCAGAGACAGTGATTTTTTTCTGAACAGCCATCTCTGTAGCCACCAACTCCTTGCTTTGTACTTAACAGACACCCCATAATTTGTTGAATGACTATAATACCCTCCTTACTTCTGCCATATGTCCCTGCCCCAGAATTCCATGTTGCAATTGATGACTGGAGCTACATGTCCAAAGCAAAGGTCTCACTGTTGAAAATTACAATATTACGTTGTCGATGGTCCTTTAGAGAGAAATACCAACACGGTCACATGCTCATGGACCAGCCGGAAGCCAAAGGTAAACGTCACCACCTGAGGCCCAGCCCTGAAAACAGGCTGCCTAAGAAACAGGACTCTCTAGTGTAGAAGAGCAGCATCTGCCCTTCCTGATGTCATGATCTACAACTATGCATATACGTGACATGCACACACTGGTCACCATCCACAGGGAGAAAATACCATTAGTAATCATCTTAGCAAGCATTTACAATCTAATTTGGTATTTGTTAACTTCTTAGTTAAAAGATATGATGATTTTTACAGAAAATGCTGTTCCCTTTTTGATCACTATCTTTAAGTAGCTACATAAATACCACTTATATCACATTAAATCTTGAAAATAATCTGGAAAGCAGATTTGAATGAGAATAAAGTGATAAGTGTTTACAGTTTTCCATGCACTACTGATCAGAGTACTATTAAGCACCAACAGAAAAGGAAAGCTACTATATAATAGGGGTATTCCTCATATAGGTGCATTGGCATACACGCTCTCTCATGCCTTTATAAAGAAAACATAAAATACAGAATTGAACAGTTAACGTAAGCTTTAGGTCTCATGTAGATTAGTGCTTATGAGGTAGAAAATAATCATGTGCAAGGAACAGAATAAAACTCACTCGCAGACATCACCAGCATTTTCAACTGTGTACTTCTTTGGCATGTTTTAAAAACCAATGGGACCTATGTGTCATGGGAAGATGGTTGGAGCCTAGTATTAAAAGCCAGTCAGTAACATTCAACAACAGATTCAACCAGTAACATTTGCACAGCTAGATTAATGTTTTGGAGTCAGTCAGTCATCAGGCTCATTACTACTGGATTTTCTCTGGTTCATGCTAATAAACTAGATTATTGATTTTAGGATTTTCTTTGTATCCAAGGATATTCTCTAAGATGTCTTTATAATGTTTCATGCTTAAGCTGTCCAGCAAAATGACATAACAATGAGTAATCGTTTTATAATCATGTTGAAAGGGGTTAAAAACAGCATATAAAATGAATCTTAGCAGCTTCAGAGAAACATTCTCGCTGCCACTTCCCTATCTGGGTGGAGGTCATTCCTACCTGCCTGCCATCTTCCCCAGGAATTAACTAGCTGCATGCACAGCTTAAGACCTTTGATAGTCATAAATCTGCTTTCCAATATGTTTGGATGGCAGAAGAGCTCAAAAGACACCTCGGTCTAAATAGGATTTTAGCACATCAGGTGCTATTACAAAGTAAAGCAGGCTGGGTTGCTGTGTTGGTGGTGGTGTTTATTCATCTTCCCTTCGTGTTTCATGTGTATGTATGTATGCTTCTCTGCGTATATGCCCAGCTCTCAGGGTGTATGGGGCTGGAGAATGCATGCGTAGAGTGTGTGTATATGTAAAGTAGAAACTGAACCAGGGAAACAAAATGAACTACTGTATGCAAGAAGTATATGAAGTGCACCCAGCTGCCGGCAGCAATTGCTACATGCAGTCCACTGATTATTACGCGTATTTTGAAGATAGTCCGGGTTACAGTGGTTGCGATGCTCAGGCTGTGCCCAGTAACAACATATATATGGAACAGGCCTGGGCAGTGAATCAGCCTTATACCTGTAGTTACCCTGGAAACATGTTTAAAAGCAAGGACTCTGACTTGGACATGGCCCTGAATCAATACAGCCAACCTGAATATTTCACTGAAGAAAAGCCTACTTTTTCTCAAGTGCAGTCGCCATCGCATTCTCAAAAAAAAGGTAGGGACCATTTTGCTTAAATTTGTTCAAAGTTTCACTGTGTGTTTTCGTTTCGTTTTAAAGTTACAGTTTACATCAGCTTCGTCAAATCTTTGAATTTGAACGCTATCTGAAATTAAAAACGGCAGTTAAGAGGGGTTGCTAGGTGATTGAAGGACTCTGTGAACATCAAGATTTCCAAGCACTTTTTTTCTTCATCTGTGAAAGCTGGAGTGAGTTCGCTTTCTAGGCTGTATTTTGCGTGTGTGTGTATATGTTGCCCAAAGTGACTATTGTTGGCTTATTTGTGAAAGAAAATATGCGAAAGGTTTCCAGTTGGTGGGTAGGTGTTGTGGTGTCTGAAGTGGGATAATTCTCCCCAGTTCACATTCAGATTAAAAGCTCATTTGACTTTTTCTTGGCACTTCATTTTGAAAGTTTATTTTAGTTAACTAGTAAAATATGTTAGTGATTTCTTTGACAGTACTATAATAATGTTGATTTGCTAGGATCTGTAAATGTTCATTTTAATGTATTTACTTATCCATGTAAACAGTAAAGAGTCTATTTGTAACCATGTCAAACTGTAAGAATGTAAAACTCAAACAAAAACTGAGAAACTTTACCTTGCTATTTTGTCCTTAAAGTTGAACATGTCTGCAATCATATGAATTCTCTTTATGAAAGCAAGTGAAACACCCTTCAAAATAGCCAATATTAAAACCAGTAAAATATCCATATATCTTAATAGACACCGTGGCTTTATAATGCTATTTAAATTTCTGTCAATAGAACATGTCTTGTATTACTGAAAAATAAGATACTGAAAAATAAAATAAGGGAGGCAAACAGGTAGAACTCAGGACATTTAGTAGCAACTGCCAGATAGGAATGCTTTTGAAAATAGTGTAAATTCTAGTGCAGATATGCCAGAATCTCATGTTTTCTGTATACAATCTATAGGATATTGCATAGAGAACCAAATTTACAAGTTTCTATAATTTACAAAAACATGATGCCCTTTGATCCTCAAAGGTAAATTTCTCTATTAAATTAATCTTAAAACATAGTGTGGTTTATTTAGTTGTGGTTTCTATAAAATTTATCATTTGCTTTTCTTAGTGTGACTCTATGATTGAAAGTAGTCTGTTATGAAAACAAATGAACAAAATTTTATAAAAACAAAAACTAGAATCTGTAATTTTTACTACATATAGTGTTATTCTATAACTTCCAATTATGAAATATTAAGGGGATTACAGCATAAAATATAATTAGAGTTGCTCATCTTGATTTTTATTTATAAACGTGGAGTTTTGCATCCTTTTGAAGGTCGTCAGAATCTCATTTCTTACAAGAGATACACAGGGTAAGTCCCCTAATGGAAACACTTGAGATAGATTGAACATGTGCTATTTCACTTAATAGTATAAGTAATTTAACTTTGAAAAGAATAAATTAACATTGCCTCATTAAACATATTTGGATATGCCTTTTGTAGTGTTGTAAGAAAATATTGGTGCCTGTCCATCTATGTGGTCATTCTGCTATTCTTAAAAATTCCTGCAGAACTTTTCAGGTTCTTTTCTCCTTTCACTGTATTTTCTTCAACCAACACTGGGGAATATTTGCTTATAAAATGTTAAACCAGGGATTCTTTACTAATTAATTTGATGTATGAACTAGAGGAAAAGACACATTGTATGCATATATTGATGTAATTTCAAAGCCATATGTCATTGAAAGGCCACCGCCACCTGCCAAACCCACTAAATCAAAGCAAGCAAATATTCTTAAATGCACCATTATTTACTTTTACAAGTCTTCAAGTAAATCCCAGTAAAACTAAACCCAGCTGTTAACTGTCTCTTAGGACAAAAGGTTGTACCCAACATGTTTATCCATATTGATCCACTATTGATTTTTGTTGTGTTGAAGGACATCAGTAGTGTCTCATTAAGGCAAAATTAAGACTATAAACAGGTGTTCAGTGGGGTAGGCCTCATTTTCCAATTGGATTTTTATCTATTCACAATAGATAAAAATTCATAATTGCTTCATCTGTGTTCACTTCTGTCATTACAGCTTTATAAACTCCAATAATGCAGCTGTCTTAACTTTTTCTTTATTTTTTTTAAGGATGGCTTATTTCCTAGCCTTTATTTTCTAGTATACAGAAATTCTTGTAGAAAAATTACACTCTTATAAAAAAATTATAGGTACAAACTGGTGAAATAAAGGAAGGCTACCCTACCCAATGTGAGGAATGGTTATCTTAATTGGTGAACTTTAGAATAACTTTTAGTTTTATTTGGATTGTTTTTCTACAAAGGTTTTTTGCATTCATAGCTCAAAGAATAAGTTATCAAGTTCTGGAAGCATTAAGAACATGAACTAAGGAAGAGTCAGATGTCAGTTCATTGAATCACATTTAAAATAAAGCTTCAAGAATTGAGGAGGGGAAAACCAATGTAATTTTCACATTGAGGAGGGCTGAAATGCAGAATGTAACATCTGTCTTATTTTTCATAGGGATTATAAAAAACAAATTTTTAATTTTCAAAAGTTAGGGACAAATGAAAAGAACCCTATCATTCACTCAGAAGATATGATATTTACTGTAATTCTAGTGACATAGCTGTGCAAAGGTATGCTAAGTCCTCATGGGGCCAGTGCTGGCTGCACACTTCTGGCCCCCACAAATTCAGGGGAAGGAGAGAGTAAGTCTGGAATCAGATGGAGGAGAATTGGCGACTAGGTTGTTTGTTGTGCTTTCTGCTCTGTGGCTGAGGTTTCAGCAAAGTAAAAAGTTGACTTTTTTTTCTCCTTCTTCTCTTCTTTCTTTAAAAAAAAAAAATCCTTTTGTGGGTAGAAGTGCTGGCTGTTTCCATCACAAATTCTAATTACATTCTGAAGTTCCCGAACAGCCTGCATCTTCATTTGGTTGCTCTGAAGGCAGCTTTGCAGGTCAACCTCTCGATTTAATGTGGGCCAGTTGGGTCTGTTGAAACGGAATCCTTCCTAGGAGTTTGCCCTGGGCAACTCTCCTCCACGGGATTCTTTGCTTGACCTTCTACACGCCATCTTACTTGATAGGAACTGCATGTTCGAAAAGTTGCCAGAGTTTGTTATGTCCAAGAGAATAAGAATTTCCTGTTTTTAGGCCAGGACCAAGGAGATGGGGCTGGGGGTGGGGGTGGGGGAGGGTTGTCCTATTCAGTTTGGGTTCTGATTGTATATGTTGTTGCTCTACAACCACATTTTTACTTGCGCAGAAAGAAAAATTAATAACCAAAGCAGAAACTCCACACAGGACTGTGCTTTCCGAATCTGCTTTCATTGCCCCTCTGACTTGGAGACAGAATTCTGTCTTTTTGTATGTGTCTGTGTGTTCTGTAGCTCTGTTGACTCCAAGTGAACAACTACATAGGGATTTGAAATAAAAATTAAGTGGCAAATTGGGGAATGTTTCTTTCTCAAGCTTTCCTTTCCTTTCCTTCTTCCTCTCCCTCTGTCTCTCTCTCCTACTTTCCCTCTATCTCTCTCCTCCTCTATCTTCTCTTTCTCTCCCTCTCTCTCCCATCCTTACTCTTCCCTTCTACTTGAATTTTTTAATTTAAACACAGATGTGATCAGTCCACCCAGTGAGCTGTTGAGTACTAAATAAATATCTCTTTTAAATGTAATAGTTAAGTGGTTAATGCAATCATAGATTTTTCAACAATGTGTATGTAATTTAAGGATGCTGATGGAAAGTTAGGATTTTAAATTAGGTACTGCCACCCATTTACTGTTCAGAAAAATACCACTCCAGAAAACAATATCACGACTTTTAAAAATACGGAACACATTCACTGTACAAAAGGTTAAATGAAAGTGCCTCTTGGCACCCAGAAATGAAAGCAAAGTAAGGAGCAATAATCATTTCCAAACCAAGTCCAAGTGCAGACAAAAGCATGAGCTGATTCTTTCCTTTTCTTTCCTGAGAATTAACTGTCTTGTCAAAGACATGTCCTTCAGAGATTTCACTGAATGCCCTAACCTCATCCAGAGCATGCATTGCCCTTACTCACAATGAAAGCTAACAGTAGGAGTCCAAAGAATTATGAGCAAATGGAGTCAGACACCTGGCAGGCTTACAGAGGAATGGTGGCACTGCTGACGTTCTGCATATGGAGTTCATATCCACCACCTCACATGCCTCCATGAATACTTCTTCATAGTCAAGCACACTTTTTTCTCAGCTTTCAGTCTGAAATCAAGCTGCTTTCCGCCCTACCACCCACTCTGGTCCAGCTTTTATGATCCCATCATCTTATGGGTCCTTGGCTTCACCAGTGCCCACTTGGTTATCTGTATTCTTCCTGTTTCCAGAGCCTTGGGAATACTGTTTCCTGTGCGCTGTCCTTGGTACTTCCTTCTCATCCGCTCCCTTGGTACCAGCTGTTTTAAAGAATTTCCTCAGCTCTCTCGGAGACTCCTAGAATGTGCTTTCGAGCAGTCACCCCACACACCTGCTTTCCTTATCTGCAGATACCTCCCGCCATGTTTTCCTGCCTTTCTTCCCTCCAGGTTCACCCTCTCTTGCTTAAAGCCTTCTGCTTCCAGCCACTCAGGGGCAGTTCTTCCCCATACTCTGTACCACCACAGGGCTCCTTCTCAAGGTTTTGGGCCCTTTTCTATTACCACAAATTTCACCAACTCTTCCCTGCCCTCAAGAGTTCAATTTTGATTATGGCTTTGTGCTTTTACCCACACCCTCTGTTCCAGAAACTTTGGCCAGTCTCCCCAGGGGTTCCTCTGTCACCCCAGTCTCCATCCCTGAACCAGTATGCTTTCCTCCAGCTGTCACCCACTGCCAACCACACCCTGGTGGGCCTTGCTACTGTCAGCCTGCATCACTTTATGTCACCAACTCAGTTCACAGCCCACCAGCCTCTTCTATTACCCAGCAACACATGCTCTCATCACCCCCGCTCCCAACCAGCCCTGCCTTCAAAAGCAGATATCCTTTGTTTTATACAATAGCTCTGAATCATTTGTGTAAACCACCTTTGAAAAATAGTTTATTATATATAAAGTATATTAGACTAGGGTTTCTTAACCTTGGCACTATTGACATTGGGATCACATGATTCTTTGTTGTGATGGTTGTCCTGTGCATTCTAGGATGTTTAGCATCATTCCTGGCCCCTCTTCCCCCTGGACACCAATAGCAAACACACACACACACACACACACACACACAGAGAAATTGCGGCAACCAAAAATGTCTCCAGACTTTGCCAAATGTCCCCTGGAAGGCAAAATCACCTCCACTTGAGGACCACTGCATTAATGGTGAAGAACTTACTACTTGGAGAATATCTGAAGTAAAGGATCTTTCATAAAGGATTTTTTATAATGTTAAAATCCCTCCTCCATTTCCAAATATCATATTTAAATGTTCATATATTGACTTCTGTCAAAGTGGAGTACACCTGAACCTACAAAACTATATATACATGCAACATAATACTTACATATATGTCAGAGCTCATTTCCATTGTTGGGATTTGGGTTCTCCTCATCATGTTTGCTTATTTATGTCAAATCTGTCTAGATCACAAGCACCACGAAAGCATCAACCTCTTTTATTTTGCACTCCCTAAAGCGCACATCCACGTGACTGCAGGATACACCTGCAGGGAGAGCAGCACAGCTCATAATGACAGTGATGGTGTTCTGATGACAAATGCAACAGCTCCTTCCCTTTTGCATAACATAAGACTGAAGGGCTGATACCCCACATTTTTAGAGCTATAACCTTGAATCCCATTCTGAATGGATTTTCAGGTAAAGAAATGACACTTGTGTTTCTCTAGGATTCAGGGCATGACATAACTGGGTGTGCTTCTGCATGAGCCCAAAGCTATAAATTGCTTCTAACAGCAAAATCAGAGGCAGCTATTACCCATCTCTAGTGACTTTCTGCTCCCTCCCCTAATCTTGTAACGACTTTGCCTTCCTGCTTTCTAATTCATGCCCTCTTTTAAAACAGGAAATGATCTCATCAATACCAGGGTTCTACAACTCCAATGCCTCCAAGTATGCGAGAGAGAGAGAGAGAAAGAGAGAGAGAGAAAGAGAGAGAGAGAAAGAGAGAGAGAGAAAGAGAGAGAGAGAAAGAGAGAGAGAGAAAGAGAGAGAGAGAGAGAGAAAGCTGTCTTACAATGGCTGCTTAATTTAATTTTTTTCTTTTAATTTAATTTAATTCAATTAAATTTTATTTTAAGTTCCAGGATACATGTGCAGGACATGCAGGTTTATTACATGAGTAAACGTGCGCCATGGTGGTTTGCTGCACCTGTCAACCCATCACCTCGGTATTAAGTCCCACATGCATTAGCTATTTATCATTATCATCAGTGCCTGTGCCTCACCTGGCTTACCAAGGAGCGGATACGTGCGTGTGAATTTCTGAACTTTCTGACTAGAAATGGGGCCATATTCTGCTTGTGGATACTGATACGAAAATAATTTGGAGTGATGAAATGCCTGATATTAGGGAGCATTGAGGGCCTTTCTTGGCACTTCACCCTCATGCAGAGCTGAGCATTGTTAAGCCAAAGTCCATGGACGGACCAAGGACTGAACTGCTACCTCTTCTTTATCTATTCCCTGGTATCAGGAGCTGATTTTATGAACTTCACAGCATATTTATTTTGGGCCTGACAAATTTATAGTGTGCCTTGGGATATAAATTTAATTGCCTATCATCTCAGGCTTTGTCATTAGAAAAGTCACCAGAGAAATATACATAGGGAAATCTGAAGTATGAAAATTGTGAATCTGAGCTTTTCATCTAACTGAGATTTTATTCTAAGCTCCAATTTTGCTGTGCTATGCCAAAGGCCATTGTAAAATTTGATGGAGAAATAATTTTTTTCCAAAAATGATATAACATTTAATTGTAATTCTAATTATATTCAATGTAATGGCAATTTTAAGGTATATTTTGAATGGAGGCTAAGAGTCCTTTTTGCTTTACTCCTTGGCAACGGAGGGATTGTGAAACTACCTAAGTTGAATGGCATTTGCAATTACGTATTGACCACTTGCTATGCATGGGACAGTAAATCACTGCCCTGGTTGACGTGAAAAAATGCTTAAATATGTGCACTTTAAAGGGTACCTGCATTTCATATCATAGGAAGGAAAGGTATATAATTGGAAATGTGGTTTTCCTGGACCCCCGACTTATTTATATTGATGTGTTATTCCTACTTAATCTGCATTTTCCTTTGTATTAATTTAAATTTTTCAACCAAGACACATAATGCTTACACAGTATATGATAAGAATATTTCTCACTTCCATGAAGAAATATGTTCTTGGGCCAGGAGCAGTGGCTCACGCCTGTAATCCTAGCACTGTAGGAGGCTGAAGCGGGTAGACTGCCGGAGGTCAGGATTTCAAGACCAGCGTGGCCAACATGATGAAACCCTGTCTCTACTAAAAATAACAAAAAATAGCTGGGCGCCGGGTGTGGTGGCAGGCACCTGTTATCCCAGCAACTCTGGAGGCTGAGGCAGGAGAATCACTTGAACCCAGGAGGTGGAGGTTGCAGTGAGCCGAGATCACGCCATTGCACTCCAGCCTGGGCAACAAGAGTGAAACTCGTCCTTCTCCCCCTCCCCGCCTCAAAAAAAAAAGTTCTCATTTTTCTCAAACTACTTTTGTGTTTCCACTTTTGATAAAGATAAAGAATTCTGTAAAATATTTCTTTATTTATGAAAAGGCATAATGCAAGAACAAAAATAAATAGCAACTGATGCACACAATTGGGAGAGGTTCTGACTGGAGGGCTAAAAAGGATGTCTGTTTCTTGGGAGGCAGGGCTACCTTTCCAGTTCAGTTGATCATTACACTGTGAGAATTTGGGTTCAGTATTGCCAGTTCCTCCCATTTTTCACATGAAGCAAGAATTCTGTATGTTTTATGAAATCTCCTGGTTTTAAAAATTGGCTAAGATTTTAAAAAACACTCTGCAAGCCAAATGTTGTATACTGCCAGAATGTGTGCCCTTTTGATTAATATTCTGACTCAAATGCATTATATCAACCTATTTCCTTTTTGAGTGATTTGCATCTTCAAATATTTTCCCTCTAATTGTAGATTGAAAGGTTATGTCAGCTATTAAGGATTTGAATGTACAGGGATGGCGAAAGGAACATTTCACTAGGTACTGCTTATACATTAACTATACTATGCCCAAACCTGGCCCTAAAAATTAAAAAATAGGCTGGGCACTGTGGCTTATGCCTGTAGTCCCAATACTCTGGGAGGCCAAGATGGGAGGATGATTTGAACCCAGGAGCTCAAGACCAGCTTGGGAAACATAGTAAGACCCCATCTCTACAAAACAACTTAAAAATTAGCCAGGTGTGGTGGCCGTGCACCTGTAGTCCCAGCTACTCAGGAAGGTGAGGTGGGAGGACTGCTTGAGCCCAGGAGTTCAAGGCTCCAGTGAGCCATGGTCATGCCACTGCATTCCAGTCTGGGTGACAGAGTGAGTCCCGGTCTCAAAAAATAAAAGTTAAAAAAGATTGAAATTTTGAAAATATGTTTTAGTTTCAGGAATTCTTGAGTCAGAAGAAATGATCCAAAAGTCATGTTGTCCCTTTTTCTGCACTAAAGCCTCCAATGAGAATCCAGGGTCCTTTGGCATCATATCCTCATCCCCTTTTCTAGAGTGACACCTCTACTTGGTCCTCCTTCTGCTCACTCCTCCTCCGCCCACCAGTGCTTCAGAGTTCAAAGCCTGGGGAGCCATTGTCTGCTGTCCTCCAACACCAGGGCCCAGCCAGATAGAGGGCAAAGAGTAAAGAAAGAGACTCCAAGATCCCAAGCAGGGGTAGGGAGGGCAGGAAAACAGTGCACCCAAGCAGGGGTAGGGAGGGCAGGAAAACAGTGCATGTTCTGAGGAAAGATCGTGTGAAATGGGAGCCCCTGGGGCAGCTCTGCTGAGAATTTGCAGACAGCATTGGATGAAGGCCTCCAAAGTTTATGCTGTTTCAAGTTTGTACCAAGTGTCTTCCACACAGTACGCCCGTACATGCCATTAAATAAACAAATGGATGAATGGATCTAATACAGTGTCTATCACAGGGTTAAAGATTAACATGATGTACAGCTTGGTACCTACTGCGAAGAATTAAAGATAAAAGGAATCAGGATTCGTATGTTGGGGAAAGGCTAAAAGATAAACCTTTCAAGGTTTTTAAGTATGCAAAGAAATGACGTAGGGAAGGTGCTGGTGGGGGAGAATAAAGCTTAAATCAGAAGGTCTGAGCTGCAGGATGAACTGAGGAGGTTTAGTATAAAATCAGAAGAGTGACTCAGCATGCTAATGACTTAGCTTCCTGAGGGGTGACAAAATATAGTCTCATCCTCTGTCGCATCCCAAGATACTTAGGGTCCTTACTGGCTCTGAGTTGATAGTTTCACAAGATGAATCAGCAACATGGAACTTCTTCACTTCTCTGAGCTACCCAAAGTATTTCCCATTACCACAAATCACAGCCCCTCCCTTAAGATGCCAGGACTGGTTCTGCTAGGCAAGTGGTCTTATACAGATGGTAAGATGTGCCAGTTTGGAAAAGATTTCTGAACTCAGCTCTTCTCACTTGCTGCTACACCTGCTGTCCTACGCAGCACCTTATATTTTAGATCTACCTTCAAGATTAATCTGCTTTATATTCTATTCCCTAAGGGCCATATATCTGCTAAGGTGACAAGAGGAACCAGTGTTTCTCCTCCTAGGACCTGAGATTCTGTTATAATTCACTCAAAAGAATTAAACTAGCCAGTCTTCTGATCTTGCCCATAGGGAAGAAAGTATTGAATCTGTTTTCGGCCAAGAAGCTAAGCTTACTACCTGTTGCATGTTTGTAGTGCAAATGTACAAAACTTTCCCCTTCTACATGACAAGTCCCTCAGAGAATATTTTTTAAATAGCATTAACTGCAAGATATGCAAGATAATACTTAGCAATTAACCAGACATTGCCAAATGTCAACTGAAAAAATCTCAAGTCCTTTGTTGAACAAACAGATGGAGTTTGCTTTTATAAAAATATGCTTAATAAAGTGGCAGCATAATGTATTAATCTGAAAAATAATACATCTGAGCAGACAAGAGCAGGGGGAAATATATCATTTTTGAACTATCATATATTGTCATGGACCTTAATTTTTTTCTGGAGGGTTATTGACCAGGCTTCTTTAGCAGTCACCTGGGACAACTAGCAGATACAGTTCCTCAGATGAACAGTTGTAGCTTCCAGGATTGTGTCTGTGGTATTTGTTTCTAGGCAGAACCCAACACTGACATTATGACACTCATTAGTGTCCACTCTTGGCAACAAAACTAATGATACATGTGAATTTTCCTTGGTTTGGCATATTGACCATTGTGTAACTCATTTGGTGAGTATGACAAAGGAAAATGATGGAGACACTTAAATACAACAGCAAAAGATGGTTAAGTTCTCTAGGAGAATTGGTTAGTATGTAATGTTGTCAATTGTGTTCAGTAACTTTAAGAGAATCCTCACCTACCTAGTCACTATGTGTGGGACGTTATTTCCTGATGGAAGTTATTTAATGAAGAATAATGGACTTAAGCATAATGATTGATGCATCATTGCCTGTGGTGACTGTTTTAGATAAGTAAGATGGTTCAGAGTTAATATTTTAAAGAAAAGAAAGCAAGGGGTGGGGTGCACTAGTATGATCATGTAAGCAACTGCAACCAACTTAAGTAGATGTTTCTGTAGAAGGCTTGATGATTTAACTAAAGACATTTAATCACCTCCACCCATGAAGAAGCTGGTCTAGGAGAAATAAGAGAGTAAAGCACACCACCTCTCAGCCTAGCAGTCAGTAAATGAAAGGAGTCCATTCCAGTCACTGATTTAATTATTGTTGGATTCCACAAGAGCCTTAAACACCATCTACATAAATTTTTGAACTACAGGTAGGAATAAATCTTCAGTGTCCGGCTGCCAATGCCAAAAGATAAAGTCAGCAAGTCTCATGAGACAGGGTGGGGAAGCATGAGGTGAGGGGGAACTACCTGCATCTTCCCAACTATGGTTAATGTTCTTGGACACTTCGTTTTGACCCCTACCAAGTCATGTCCCACAAGTACAACAGTGTTCAACTATATTACAATTGATTCTTATACCTGAGATTAGACAGAAATGACTTGTGCTTTTTCCCTTATCTCTGCATTCTGTACTTGATACCAAGAACTTGAAAGTCTTCATTCTGTTGGATTGGTTGCATATAACCTCGAGGTATAAGAGGTCAAGATGTAGCTTTTTTGACAGTATGGGTCTGTATAGTCCAACTGCCTTTGCCAGAAAGGGGCCTGTTTTCCTAATTGAGTTACTTTGTGGTTTAAAAGTTACTTTGTGTTTTATAAGTAGGTCTTTATATGCACACAAAAGCACATGAGCACACCTTCTTACCAACACTTGTGACTGTTATTTTTGTTAAAACCATACTAGTGAGTATAAAGTGGTATCTCATTGTAGTTTTGATTTGCATTTCCCTGCATTGATGTTGAGCATCTTTTCATGTTCCTCTCTTCATTTTCACCTCTCTTTTTCTCACTGAGGAATGACCAAGACTACAGAAACAGAACTCAGCTTATGAGTTTCCAAAAGAAGAAACCATGTCTTACTCATTTTTATATTTTCAGCACCTAGAACAATGCTAAGCACATGTAGATGCTAAATAAATGCAGTTCATAGATAAATGACTGAATGAACACACAAAGCATTCTAGTTCCATTTTTTCTCTGCCCAGATCCTTCCCAGGATTCCCTTTTTAAAAATGACTGACGAGAGTTTTGAAACCCTTGCAGTGAACTCAACAGATGAATCATGGTTTGCATGATGCAAAAGTAAACTAAGAAAAGCTGTGATATTTAAAAATACAATCCTGAACATTACTAAACCTCACTTTCAAGTCAATTATCTGCCTCCCAAGAAGGAACATTTTTCTAAAGTAAAGTTTGAGCAAAATAATTTCTAAGAAATTATGAAAAGGATTTATTTCATTGTTTCCTTAATGGTTTTTTTTTTTCTGAAAAGCAAGACTTGGGTGACCGACCTAATTTAATAAAAGGTCTATGAAATGTCATGGTAAAATACACAGTAAGGCATCAGTCATTTCAATCTAGCTAATCTTTATTGGAACGAAGAAGAGTTTACTGAGTCAAAAAACTTCATAAGGGCCATGATCAGGGGAAAGGATTGTTTCTCAGCCCTTCCTTCTTCACATCCCAACCAATCCTGCCTCATTTTGATTGTTTGGTCTTATGTTAAGCTGTGTGATTCTATGTATCACACAATTTATCGATGGCAAACCATTGATACAGGGGAGAATGAACCTGCCCTCCTGAATCAGCATCTTGTGTCTGGGCATCCTCTCCACAGGAGGGGAAAGGAGCGAAGACAGGAGGGAAACAGGAAGCTTCTGCTTTTGTGCTTTTTAGCTTCCTGGGTCAAGGAATTTAAACTAATAAACTCATTGTCCACTAAAAAAGAGAGTTATCATGCTTAGATTTTCCTTTTTTCTTAATAAACAAAACCTCTGTCATTTCACACTATCCAGTGTTGTTGGATTGCATATCATAATATCACAAGTTTACCTAATTTTTTTAGGTGGCAAAATTCATTCTACTTAAAGTTAACTATTTTTAGAAAAAGACCAGCATATTATACTGGAGGGCTAGAAATTAAGAGACCTGGGTTTTAATCCTGCTGGTAATTTCCAGTGTGACCCTGAGGAAGGCCAAACTTCTGCAGGCCTGTTTCTTCACCTTTCAAGGGCTTCGTCATCTCCTGGGACTCTTCCAGCTATAAAGTTTCCTGAATTTACTGCATGGTACTGTGATTCCAAAGTGGATCAAGTCTTTTGAAAACAGGTTTTGAAATAAGCCTTGTTAAAGAGATTGTGTTATCTAGAACTCACAGTGCTCAAATCCTGGCCCCTCTGCTTGAGTCACTGGCTCTACGGCCTTCCTGCCATTCCTACCTGCACAGCAAGTGATCACAGCTATTTCTTTTCTCTTTTTTTTTAGGCAGAATTTTGCTCTTGCTGCCCAGGCTGGAGTGCAATGGTGCAATCTCAGCTCACTGCCACCTCTACTTCCTGGGTTCAAGTGATTCTCTTGCCTCAGCCTCCTGAGTAGCTGGAATTACAGGTGCCTGCCACCATGCCCGGCTAATTATGTGCATTTTTAGTAGAGACAGGGTTTTGCCACTTTGGCCAAGCTGGTCTTGAACTCCTGACCCCAGGTGATCCGCCTGCCTCGGCCTCCCAAAGTGCTGGGATTATAGGTGTGAGCTATTTCTAAGGCACTCTGAAATCCTGGGCCTATGTTTACACTACGAGTATAAAATTCTTACTGTTTGGTTTCACTAAGTCTTTACTGTTATCATCTCTTCCTGGCAAGTCAATTTTGTCTCCAGCCTAGCAATCTTAGCTACAGTGTCTCTTTGACGTTAATATATTGTTTTTTAATATTCCTTCTTTTATTTCCTTCACAGGGTACATCCCCAGTTACTTAGACAAGGACGAGCTCTGTGTAGTGTGTGGTGACAAAGCCACTGGGTATCACTACCGCTGTATCACATGTGAAGGCTGCAAGGTAATTGCCCTGGGTCCACGAGCATGGAGCTTAGCCCAGCTCCCGTCCCCTCCCAGTGCTCCTCCAGAATGCAACATTAAGTTTAAGTTCAAATTAAAACCAAATTCTGACATCCATGGCCTGTAATCATCCAGGTGTCTGGTTGTGCTCTTCATTTTTGACATGTTCAAGAACTGAATTTTTTTCCCAAATCATAAATAACTAAATGAGTGTGATGTCTGGTTTCTTTACTTCTGCAAGTGTTCTTAAAACAGGAAGAGAATCAATAAAATCAAAAGAAATTAATAAAACTCTTACTTTGGGTTTATAAAGCATAGGTCCTTTTTAACATGTTGTCATCCTGAGAAATGACTGTTTCTCCTCTTGTTTTATCTACAGTGTTGGAGGAGACAGAGTTTACTCTACCACAGGCTGTTTTCTGCTGTTAGTCTGAGTGAATATGCTCATTTTCAAGGGTTCCAGTAGGGAATATCTTTGAGGCTACTTAAATTCAGTTATGTTCTGAAATTATCCAAATTGGCTTTTCGCACAGCCTGCAGTGACTAAGTAGATTCTGGTCATCCATCAGCTAATTTTGTGCTGTACAGTCCTATCTGCAGGAAATACTTGACAAGAATATGCCAGTGATCAACAGTCCATTCACTTCCTGAAACTCAGCCTAAATTGGCCTACTTACAAGACTTCATCAACAAAATCGAGATAAGGTTTCTGGAAAATATCTTTTGGTCCAACGATCTAGCCTTGAAAATGAAATCCACCATAAAGGGAAAAGCTTGACCCAATGCTGTATTTAGTGTTTGTTCAGCTAATGTTTCGTAAGTAAAGAAGTATTTAAAGTCAGGGAAGGACTTTTTAAATTGTTTACTTGTTAAATACCTTCTCTTTTTTACCTCTTATATTTAAAACTAAATTATCAGAAGATGTAAACCCTAAAGCAAAAACTGTATTAAATGTATAAAACATTTCACCTTCCCTCCTCTCTCATCCACCTTACCTCTTCTCCTCTTCTTCCCCTTCTCCAACTGCCCCCTTTTGTTCCTACCCTTGCTCGTAAAGCCCCCAAATTGACATGCTAGCTCAGTTTCAAATTAAGGAGTTTTCTTTTTCCCTAATGGAAGATTTTCCTTGCAAATTCCCTATGTTTTGTACATGGAATTAGGAAACATTTAGGAGAAGGCTGCAAAAAAGTTTGAGATAATACATCCATTGGAAAGGGGCAATTTCTAAGGTTGCAAGACTGTTTTTTGGAATGTGATCTAACATGTTCTCATTTATCCAGACCCCTTTGATCTGGAATTTGTAGTCCTTTAACAAAGACTGGGCTAAAGGTTGCCATTACATCTATGAAAATAATGTCTTAGGGAATTTAAGGAATCTAATTACAAGTAAGTCCTGGCTATTTATTAATTAGAGACTTGCAGACAGTCTCATGAAAGTAGTTTTATTGGCTTGATTTGAAAGTAATAAATCTTCATAACTTTAGGTACCTACTCTCATTCCAAAAGTTTGATAATTCAAACTAGACTTTTCTCTAAATTAGTCCCAATTCATAAGGCTTTCCCTACCTTAGATGCAGCACTAAGGTTCTAAATCAGTGCATAATGGGAAATTTCGAATTCTGGGAGAGAGATCCTAATTCCATTTAATATGGAATTCCATTTAATACTTAATTCCCCAAAATGACTCTAAAGAGTGAATGTGCCTTACAGAGGACAATACATTATTACTGATTGACTTAAACAAAGAGAGAATTGAGCCTATTAACCCATATCCCTGCCTCACATATGTCTTCAGGATGATCAAGAAATCAGCTAGCCTGTTTTCCCTAGATCACAGGATGTCTGGAGCCTGGATCAGCTGAGGTTTTCTTAAAAGAAGAAATAGCGTAGCAAAATCTAGATTTCAGGCTCTGTGCCTTTGTTTCAGGTCAGAATCCTGTATCTAGGGTTGCCTTCATCGTAAAATCAGAAAAGAGCCTCCCCAGGGCACTTGTGCAGATCCCATCATGTAATGACAAAGCATCTTGGAAAAATTCAAATGAATTTTCCAAATGAGACACACGGTGTTTAACAGTGGTGAAAGATGAAAGGGTTGTTTCCCATACTGTTTATTCAAACCTGTAATTTAAAAATATTTCTACTCCATACTTGCAATGTGTATGGAGAGAATCCTTTTTGCCAATTTTCACCCTGAGAAGAGTGAAATCTGTTGGAAATGTCATGTCTGTTGTGATATCCAAGTTTTTACGCATCTTTTATAGAAAGGATGTTGATACTGTCCCACAGCAAACTATTGTTAGAGAAAGAACCAAAGTTTTTTAACAGCTGCCGGAATAGTGAACTAGAAGAGTGAGTTATCTCCTTTTCACATTGATCAGTGCATCATCTCAAAGTACTAAAAAATGGATACAGTTCTTCTCAGAATGCAAAGAAACATGTCTGATACTGATTTATAAAAGCAAGACCTCTTCTTACCAACAAATCATCAATGAAATATATGTGCTTATTTATTGCCCAGGGCATCTCTTTTGTCAGCTCATCTCCAGAAGCATTTTTTTTTTAATAAGTAGACTGTTTTAAATGTCTTCAAGTCCACTTCCAAGAGTTACTATCTGTTACTTTTTAAAATGAAGTGGTTCCTTATCATACGTCAAAATGTGCTTTAATTACAGCTTAAGAAAGGCCAACATTTCAAAAAAAGAAAAAGAAAGGCCAACATCTTTAAAAGGATTTGGTCCATGAAGTGCCCAAGAAAAGTCATCAGAAATAGGCCAAAGAAGAGATGGCATCGTGTATAACAGAGCTAGCTATCTCAACTCTTTTGTGGAAATAAGCAAAGTATAAATTATTTCATTCATTCCAATAAAAAGTGAACAGAGTAACTTTTTGGAAAACCCTGGGTTCTGGTGTGTCACACCTCATTCTCTGCTTAGCATGGTCTTACTGGTCAATGTACTCCTTGCCCTAACCCCACTCCTGAACATGAGTCAGCATCAGAGTATGAGGGAGACAAGGGTCTCCCCGACTTCAGATAGACTAACAATCTTCCTATCCTGGTAAGCAGTCAGCATTCTTACTGGATGTCTTGGACTTTGGTATTTCTACCTCTAGGAAATTGTTGTTTCCTCCAGAAGGAGGCGTGCTGCCCTACCCCTCTCCTCCCTGTCTGTTACATAAATCTTGCCAGATATCTCTGGGTTTCTTTAGTTCTCCTTTGCCCTCCTTGGTCAGAGGGTAACAGAAAGAAAAGCGAGGTTTGCAGGGAAACTTGTTTTTCACTCTCATGGCATGCTCTGACATTCACGCTTTGGCAAGATTTGCCCACCCTGCACACCCAGGAAAACATTGCTAACATCTCCAACAGCTGCCCTGTGTGTGACTGAGTGAATCTTATTAACAGTATATCAACGTCACTCAGATTAATGGACTCAAGTGCTTATGAACACAAAACCCAAATATAATATGACAGTTTTCTGTTAGAACTTGAACAATGGAAATGATAAGGGATTTGCATATATGCCCCAAAATCAAGTCTGTTCATTTCAGTTATTCCTGATGTTTTCCCATTTTATTCTGCTTTGCCCAATATAACATCCTACCTTGGACATTTTCATAATAAGAAAGAGCTTTTGTGTCTGAGGGAGGAATATGCAATAGGGTATATGTATATAATCAAAGCCAAAGAATATTAACCAGGATAATAAAAATGTGGGTTGAATCTAGGTCAACTGGTATTTCCCACCATTTATCTAACAAAGTTAGAGGCCCCCTTTAGGCCTTAGCAGAGAACATCCATCAAAACTTGTTTTGCCGCCAGGCGCAGTGTGGCTCATGCCTGTAATCCCAGGACTTTGGGAGGGAGGCGGAGGTGAGCAGATCACTTGAGACCGGGTGTTCGAGACCAGCCTGGCCAATATGGCAAAAATGCATCTCTACTAAAAATATAAAAATTAGCTGGGCATGGTGGCTCATGCCTGTAATCCCAGCACTTTGGGAAGCCAAGGAGGACAGAACACTTAAGGCCAGGAGTTCAAGACCAGCGTGGCCAACATGGCAAAACCCCATCTCTACTAAAAATACAAAAATTTGCCAGGCGTGGTGGCTCATGCCTATAATCCCGGCTACTCTGGATGCTAAGATATGAGAATCACTTGCACCCTGGAGGTGGAGGTTGTAATGAGCCAAGATCGCACCACTGCACTCCAGCCTGGGTGACAGAGTGAGACTCTGTTTCAAAAAAACACATTTTTTAAAAATTTTTTTACATTTTAAAAAACTCATTTTGCCTTGTTATTTCTACCAACAGATAAAATGAACTTTTTAAGTGGGTGGGACAGGACTATTTATAATCTGTTCATCTAAAACATTTAAGTAATACAGTAAAATTTACTTCATTATACATAATAGAAGCAGTTAAGCAAATAAGATGTGGAGTGCCACTCCTGGGCTGCAAGGGAGGTGGGGACCATTGCTGGCTGGTTTCCATCCCACCCAAGTTCCCGCATGTACTTACCATGTGATTTGGGCAAGTGACTTAACCTGTCTGAGGTTTACTTTTTCATCCCTACCAAGGAAATATTTAGAGCACCTCCCTTACATGGGTGTAGGGAAGATAGAAGGATATCAAATGTTTCTACAGCACTTTGCAATGTGCCCTCAAAGTAAGTGCTCACTGCTGTTTTAATTCCTACAATACAGATGACAGTTGCCTCAACTTGAGGTTCATGTCCAGAAAAATTCTAGTATTGCACATTCTTGAGGATATTACCTAAGTCACCCACACCTAGTGTCCCCAGATGCTACAGAGGTGCTCTCTCATGCCTTAAGAAAGGAAGAATCATTGAACCTGTAGGTGTATATCTACAGATACCAAAGAGTGTTATAAAAGGAAAACCTCAATGCAATAAGCTATGGGGCAAAACTTGGTAGAAAACCTGGAATGTTCTACTCCCTGAGTCCTATTGTTTGAAAGGCTAAGTGAGCTGATCGTGGCTGTCTCAAGAGTCAAAAACAAGTATTAAACTAAATCCGTGAAGCCAGCTAGTACAACTGTTTAATTACTAAATTATTAGATTTTTAATTAACAAAGTAGTGCAAGTATCCATCTCTTTTCATTTTTTTCACTTTCTTCTTGGTCTTGGAGCTTTCTTATTACCCAATATAAAGTAGCAAAACTCCTCATACCTTCCTTTAGCAACACAATTATGTCACTCTATGAAACAGAACAATATAATTTACTTATACATCCAATATTTAGAAAAAATAAAAACAAGCACTAGATGTTCCTACTAGCCTCTTTTCCTTGAATAAATACCAAAAAAAGGTGTTGACTCTGTAGTCCTACGGCATCATCAGCTCAGATTTAGAACTCACTAGATCCTTCTGGGCCAACTGTCTTGTATTTGAATATGTGGAGCTAGAGGCCCAGAAACAGGTTAAGGTCCGAAACAATTCATCTCCTAGTTATATGGACACAAAACTCCAGAATCATTGATTTCTAGAAAATATGAAACTGTTGTCTTGGGTCTTTGTTTTTCATATAGGGTTTCTTTAGAAGAACCATTCAGAAAAATCTCCATCCCTCCTATTCCTGTAAATATGAAGGAAAATGTGTCATAGACAAAGTCACGCGAAATCAGTGCCAGGAATGTCGCTTTAAGAAATGCATCTATGTTGGCATGGCAACAGATTGTAAGTAGATCTTCACTTGCTTCATATTCAAGGAATGTTGATTAGGAAAGAGTTTGGTTCAAGGGGATTGACTGGGCAGAAAAGAAAGCAGGAACCCATGGGGACACAGAAGGGAATACCTTACTTTCACACATACCCTTCACTCCCCACAACCAGGCTTGCCCTGAAAGGGAGGTGGGAGCCATTGCTGGGTGGGTTCCATCCTACCCTGTCATATCACCTCCTAACTCTCAAAGTATGGATGATGGAAGAGAAAATGCTGTTAAATTATCCCTATCGCATTTGCAGGCCTAGCTGTTAGCAACACTCTGAGACAGAGATTACAAATGGGAGGTCTGGTCCATTTACCTTAATAAGGTATCATTCTATACACAGTGTTCACATGGGGTAGAGCCTCAGGGACTAGTCCTAATATTTTTTCAAGAGCAAAGACAAGGAGTTTATTTAATGGACATTTTTGGAGATGGGGCGCTGGCAGAAAACATCGTGTTCAGAAATTTCTGAAGAATGCAAAGTCGAGTGCTATTGCATGAGTCATCCTGCAGTTGGTTGTTTGTTATATTTTTAGCAATAAAGACGTTCCGAGCTGAAGTCGTCCTACCCAGTTTTCAAAGTGCTACAGCATATGGTGGCGAGATTAGCCCTTGGGGTCTCTTCTCCCCACACGGGGCGAGGGATTTATACCAGTCACTTTAATTAATCTAATCATAAAAATAAGAATCATGTCATTCAGAATGTGTGGCCTCTCTTTTGCCAGGCATCAGTATTAATGATTTCTACTGGCATAACTTTTTTGCACATCAGTGAGAGATTCCAACTATTAGTTAAAAACTAAAAAGAAAAAGAAAGATAAAAAATTAAGAAAGAAAAAAGAAAATACAGTGAGGATTTTTCCTGATGAAAGAAATAATCATGGCTCACATTTATGTGAGAAATAGAGTTCTTTCACTGAGAAGAAAAAAAAAAAAATCTGTGAAATGTTCTGGTTTGCCCATTAAAGAAGAAGGAATGGAGAATCTTTAAAAAGGAAGAGGGTTATGTTAGGGTGTTAGGCTGGAAATCCTGGGTTAATCCCCACCTCTGGCTGAGTATGTTCTTTATCTTTATCTCTTAAAGGCCTTTAGCCCTTGCCAACAATATGCCTGATAAGGATATGTGAATATGATTGACTTAGAGCCAAATACTTAGATATGCTACTATGACAAACTTATTATTGAATATCCACTTCAGTGTTTTATTGAGAAGTTTAAGATATGTGTCTATGAGGTTTAAAAACTCAGTGTTAATCTAGACTGTATGGAAATAAATTTTGAGTGCCCCTTACTTGCCTGTGAGGGATTCTAAGAGCTCAGGCTTTCTAATCAGAAAAACTTCTGTTCGAGTCCCAGATCTGTCACTTACTAGCTGTGTGACCTTTGGAATTAAGCTGAGATTTTCCTTCTGTGAAGCCATTGCCTACCTTGTAGAGCTGTTTTCAAGATTAAATTAGATAATGTTCATCAAATGCAACAGTCCCTGGCACACCGGAAGCATTTGGGAAGGGACTGAGGGTATTATTACCATTCCTCCTTTCCCTTTAGTAACTGAACCAAAATGACTTAACAGGGCTCATTCATATTGTCCTCATTTGTAAGCTCTCACATGACTTTGACAATCCAATCAAATCTAAATGACCTGTAATTTAATATTCTCTTTAAATTAGAATATTTAAATGGTGGACTAGCTAGGCACCTTGGTTCTCCTTCTCTTGCTATGTTTGCTTTTTTTCTTTTCCTACCAGGTCACACCTTCATCAAGAAATGGCCCTAGGACAGTGATGTCGTAGAACTGGAGTCAGGAGTCCTGGGTCTTGCCTTGGCTCTGCCATTAACTTGCTCTCTGAGCAAGTCACGTGACTTTAGGCAAGTCACGACCTCTCTGGATCAATTTCTTCTTCTTTCTTTGAAAAGAGAGAGTAGGACTAGATGACCTCTAAGTTCCCTTCCAGTTCTAAAATACTGTGACTCTGCAATGTAAAACCTGAGCCTTTCCATTCCACTGATAGTTACCAAATCTAGTGAAACGGTTTTGTTTTTGGAAATTAACCACAGAAATATAGGTTTCTTGTTACCTGCCCTTCTGATTTTCCTTTCACCCAAATGATAGAAGTCGGGACTGCATTTACTGAGCACTTATAATGCATTATCACATTGAATACTCTGTGAAGTGGGCATTATTGAGCCCATTTTGTATAGGAAGAAATGAAAGCTCAGAGAACCTAAGGAACTTGCCAGAGGTCACACAGCTAGAATGTGATAATACCAGAATTCAAATCCAAGTCTTTCTAGATTCCAAAGCCTGGGCTCTTTAACCACCCTTGAGGGTGGACCAGATAGAGAATAACGCACAGTGAGTGCCTTGAGGCCCAGCCACATTCCAATTAGCCCTTAAGGGAGCCATGAAGAGTTAGGGTCCTTTTTCCTAAAAAAAAAAAAAAAAAAAAAAAAGGGATCATGAGCCTCCCACTTACTGCTCCATAACGTTTCTTTTTTTCTTCCCATAACTTTTCTTTAACCTGAAGTTCTCCTTACTAAGAACCATTTTAGGGGAAGCAGGGAGGACAGAAACCCAGAGAGTGAATTCAGATGACTGGCTAGAGAGATTTCTTTGTGATCCTGTGGGTAGTATGGATTTTACCTCTCTCTGCTTCACTCTGTTTTAGAACCACCTTCTGTGGAGTTGGAGTGTGTAGTGTCTAGGTTCTCTGGGGACTTTGTTTTGAAAAGCTCGCCGGTCATGGGGAGTTTGGCTCTAGAGACCATGTTGGACAAGACTAGTCAATGGCAGTTTGCTAGTGAGGAGAGAAAATGTCCCAGTGTGAGCCACCCCGAAGGACCCACTGAGCCATCTGTGCATCAGTGGTCCCACCCCTGAGGTTCCAGGAAGTGCAGCTTGCTATGTGTCTTGGGAGCATCTGTGTGCCTTGTCTCATCTTTCTCCCGCTCCCAGTGGTGCTGGATGACAGCAAGAGGCTGGCCAAGAGGAAGCTGATAGAGGAGAACCGGGAGAAGAGACGGCGGGAAGAGCTGCAGAAATCCATCGGGCACAAGCCAGAGCCCACAGACGAGGAATGGGAGCTCATCAAAACTGTCACCGAAGCCCACGTGGCAACCAACGCCCAAGGCAGCCACTGGAAGCAAAAACGGAAATTCCTGGTAAGACTTCCTCGCACAGATCAGTTTCAGTTCTACGCCAGCGTTTTCTACCTCAATTTGTTCGGTCCTCATCACCTTGGGATACTGGTGTTATTGCCTCATTTTACTGATAGGAAAACTGTAGCTCTGAGAGGTTGAGTAACTTGCAAAGCTAGGATTTGAGTCTAGGTCTGTGTGAGTATAAAGGCCACTCCTACCATCTACTCTGTGATTTGCTGAATTCTAAAACAGTTTCTTAGGCCACATTATATCAGTTTGCTTTTACTGTTAGAAAGACCACTCCTGGACCAACTAATTAGTAAAATGTTTTGTCTACCACCTTTTACTTTTTACACCCATTTCTTTCCTCAGATACATATGCATATTTAGTCCCTAAACTCAATCCCAAATATTCCCTTTAGAATAGCCTCTAGACCTCTAGCATATTTTTATGTCAACAGAAGTCAAAATTTTTTAGCTTAAATTAAATGAGCTTGAGTCGAGAAGGGCAATGGGAATGAGGGATTAGGGATAGGGGTTGGTGGGCGTGAGTGTGTAGAGATAAAAGATCTTCCAGACCCTTGCAATATTGATGTTTAATATTCTTATAAAAATTACCTGTTGTGAAAGTTCTTCCCATTCATTTCTCATTTGGACTTCCCAGTGCTTTGAGGTAAGCTGGAATTACTATCCCCATTTTACAGACGTGCAAACCAAGCCCAAGGCGTTAAGCCGCTTGCCCAAGATCACACTGCTAAAAGTCAGGCACCAAAGCCAACTCGGTCTTCTGGTTCCAAGTCCAGGCTCTCCACCCACCTCATTAGAAAGACTACCCGCCTCACTAGTGCTGGACCATCTGAGACTGACTTTGCTCTTAGTTTATGATGTAAAACCCTTTTTAAGTACCTGCCTGACAACAGATATTCTGTGGTTTCATATGTATCCCTAGGGCACGTTAGAGTACTTCCCCATCTGAACAAGAAGATATAGTGGTATAATTATCCTTGTACTTCAACATTAACATTACAATGAGATAGTGGATCCTTTTCTTAAAACAACAGAACAACAACCTTAAAGGAAGTTTTGGAAAGAAAAAGCTTAAGCATAATTTACCTGTACTGACACAATTATTTTCATTGTAATGAAACAATAGTGCCAGCACTTTGTTGATGGCTTTCATTAACAGCAATGTTAGCAAACACCTAGATGGCCTTTACCATATGCCAGGTAATATTCTAAGTGATTTTCATTCATTAACTTCCTATACCAATCCTGTAGGTAGATGTGGTTAATATCTCCATTTTACAGAAGAGAGAACTAAGGCAGAGAAGTTGAGGAAACTTGCCTGAGCTCCCACAACTAGTAAATAGTGGTGATGGATGCAGCCAACTCCAGGATCTATGCCTCTACCCAGTACCCTATGCACTCTTGGCACCTGAACAAACCCAAAAAGTCTCTGAAATATGCCAACTTTTTGGAGGAGCAGCTTCTCAGTGCCTTGATCTTGCATCTTCACCCTCACCCTGATATATCTACCAGAAAGTTCAAAAGCACTAACTCTGGATTGATAGACCAATTCTAACACAATACACTTGAGGCATAGCAAGACAGAGTCCTACCTAATTGCAAACTTAAATCTATCCTTTCCCCAAATGTGTCACCCATAAATGGACATTGTAGAAACCACTTCCAGGCCTGGCACTGTCTCCTGATTTCAAGTAGTGACCAAGCTGAATTCCAAGTAAGGTAGAAGATTTGAAGTTCATCCTGGACTTCTTCTGGGAATTTTATACTTTTATTGTCTTTACTCCCCATAGAGAATGGACACTAGTCCAACTAAACTTGTTTAAGTAGTCATAAGGTGTTTCTTTCCAGACTTTAAAGGTTTGTTCTTTTATTTAAGAAACATTTATTGAGTGGATACTATGTGCCAGGAACTAAATAAGTCAGCCACATTCCTCTAGTGGAAGACAGACAATAAGAGATAAACAAACAAAATAAATGCAGGTAGTGGTAAGTGCAATGAGGGCAATAAACAGTGTGATGGGACGAAGAGTTTGTGTACTGGAAGTGGGGAGAGACTTAATTTCTCTGAACATGGTGGTCAAAAGAAGCATCTCTGAGGAGGTGACGTGCTATGTCTGGAAGCAGAGAAACCACCTCTATAAAGCAAAATATAATCAAATATCTGCATGCTGTGTGGTATCTTCAGCAAAGACAGCACAATATCTAGTTATTAGAACCAGTCTTGAGGTCTGCACTTGTTCACTTAAAGGCTCCTAACAGTTCACCAGCCTGACCATCTATGGAAAGAATCTACGGCACAGAATGATTTGCCATTAGGTTTCTGTCGGAACCATGAGATTACCCACGTGCAAGAGAGTTTTCTTCTCCTTGTAGGGCTGACACGAAATGTATCTTTTGCAGATATTTCATCTCCTCAAGAAATTGTCCCTCTTGATTCAAACGTAAATAACTGCTTCTCCAAGCCATTTTTCCCTAGAGGGTTATTGGAAGAGATCAGAGCTCCTCCACTGTCCTGTCTGTCTCTACAATGAACTTCATTTCTGTCACCCTGTTCCCCTCTGTGCCTGGGATAACCCCTGCATCTCCTCACAGGAGGACAATGTTCCATTCAGCCTCCACACTTGAGTATCTATGCTGTGTGTGATGGAAACTTGTGGTAGCTTTTCTCCAAGATGGCTGCCATCAAATTCTTTCTTCTCCCTGTATACACAGCCCATTCTGTCCCCAGGAGAGGTAGAGTCTGTTCCCCTCTCCCCTTGAATCTAGGCTGCTATGTGATGCCTTTAAACAGTGCATTTCGGCAGAAGTGATACTTACGTTACTTCTAAGGTTGAGTGATAAGAAGCCTTCCAGCTTCCACTTGGGTATCCTGGGGGAGGGAAACCACCTGGTCTCTCATAGCAGTTGGCTCTATATTTAAAAATAAGAAGAAGAAGAACAAAAAAATAATAAATGTCCACCTACTCTGAGACCAGCAGGCAGTGAGGAATCCTAAGCTAGCCATGTAAAAAGGCCACAAGAAGGAGAGACTCCCAAGCAGCCCAGGAACCAGAAATGTGAGTAAAGAAGCCTTCAAATGACACCAGCCTCTACTGCCATTTGACAGCAGCTGTATGAGGGCCCCCTAGCTGTGCCCATCAATCCCCAGAACTCTGAAAGAAAATTAAAAATTGTTGTTTTAAACCACAAAGTTTGGGGGTAGTTTGTTATACAGCAATAAATAACCAGAACAGAACTCAATAAATATTTGCTGAACTGAACATACAGTTCCAGTCACCCATCCTTGGAGATAGTACAGTTAAGCCCTGTGTCTTAGCCAGTTTACATATTTACACATACTCCTTGCAGAAAAGTGACTCCAACTGAGTATTTATGCTCAGGACGAAAACTTCACTCTTTTGAGTAGTGAATTAGTCCTGCAAAGACGTTAAGAATCTTTACTTAAAGGCAGCTTTGCTAAATGGTATTCATGTACTGGAAGGTATCGTGTAGCAAACAGGCTTTTGCACATTAGGATTTGCCTCTTCTGTATGCTAATACCCCTTTTCCTGTGCTTGCAACACTGCCACATGTTATTTATCTTTTATGTGTTGATGTCCCATTTTGTTCCAAAAAAATTTGAGGAGGCCTATCATGTTAACAATAGTATAAAAATATGTCATATGGGATTACATGTCGTCATTAAAGCTGAAAGTATTCACTTATCTGGAATGGGTACATACTTTTCTTCCCTCAAAGGAACTACTGACATAGTTTTTTGTGTAAGACCAGGATTCATTTTCACTCTAAGACCAGCACTCAAGTCAGAAATAGAGATAGGGCTGGGCTCAGTGGCTCATGCCCGCAATCCCAGCATTTTGGGAGGCCAAGGTGGGTGGATTGCTTGAACCCAGGAGTGTGAGACCAGCCTGGGAAACATAGCAAGACCCCATCTCTACAAAAAATAAACAAATTTAGCCAGACTTCGTGATGCTCACCTGTGGTTCCCCACTACTTAGGAGGCTGAGGTAGATGGATCACTTAAGCCCAGGAGGTCAAGGCTACAGTGAGCTATGATTATGCCACTCCACTCCAGACTGGACAACAGAGTAAAACCCTGTCTCAAAAAAAAAAGAAAAGAAAAGAAAAAAGAAAAAGAAACAGAGACAGTGATTTGATCTGGATTTTAAATCTATATTTGGGTCTGAGAAAATTAGGGTCTTTGGCAAATGAGGAACTTTTGCAGAAGCCATTAAGATTTTCATAATAAATCTAAAGCCAATCTTTAAAGCTTCTCCCAAAAGCATTTAAATCATATAATTTTCTAGTTTTCTCCAATCTACTCAATCTCTGAGGCTACAGAAATGCCTAATTTCACCACCAACAATTCATGTGTGATGACAGTGAGGATGAAAAGCAGAAGTGGGCTGAGAAGAGAACAAGCAGCATCTGATGCCAAACAAGGGAAAGCAGGTCACTCCACCAAGGGTAGCTCGCTTCTAGACCTCCAGTAGCAGCCCCTGACAGCAACAATCTTGTCTATTGACATCATTTATTATTGTCTGCTGACGTCGTATCATTATTCTGCTCCCTTAATTTTCATGCAAAGTTGTAGCTTTAAGTGAATGTCTACCCAAGTATAAAATGTGACCTTTAGGATCAGAGGAGACCTTTCCTACTTTTTCCCTGGCAGAGATACTGTCTGATTTCACACACTCAACGGGGGGAGCTTCAGACAAGGGGCATAAGCAGAAGGGTCAGATAGGGTGAGCGATGAGACCATATGTGGTCTGTGTGTATAGCTCATAGGGCACATGACTGTGCCCTATGACAAGATTGTTGCTGTCAGGGGCTGCTACTGGAGGTCTAGAAGCGAGCTACCCTTGGTGGAGCGACCTGCTTTCCCTTGTTTGGCATCAGATGCTGCTTGTTCTCTTCTCAGCCCACTTCTGCTTTTCATCCTCACTGTCATCACACATGAATTGTTGGTGGTGAAATTAGGCATTTCTGTAGCCTCAGAGATTTGAGTAGATTGGAGAAAACTATGTCAGGAAGGCATATATCACTCCAAGTTATTAGAATAACATCAGAAGAAGGCAAGATAATCTAGTAGTTACATGAATGGGGATTGGAACCAGACGGCCCAGGTTCCATGCTTGCCTCTGTTGCTTTTTTAACTTTGACTTTGGGCAAGTTATTTCACCTCTCTAAGGCTCAGATGCCTTATGCCCTTGCTGAATGGCATGAAGCAATAGATACAAGTGGCTTAACACTGCCTGGCATATTGTTAGCAACTACATAAGTGGTTACTATGTGCACCATCCTTACCACCACCACTCCTCACTGCCACCATCTTGTTCCTGCTCATGCCAGGAAAAGGGTGAGGCTGTAGTCATATCCCACGGCCCAAGGACCTTGAATTATTATCTGCCCAGGTCTTCCTGCCTAGCCTGGCAAAGGCACAAGAAGACACCCTATGAACAAGTGCAGAAGTGAGAGTCCCATCTGGCCCCACTCCCTTCTGCATGTGCCAGAGAGTTACCTTTTCAAGCCAAGAAGTCCCTGGCTCAGAGCCAAGGACTCAGCAAAGAGGTCAGCTGGCAGCATTTCCTACTCACCTCGAACAATACCAATGAAATAGTCAAAGCAGAAAGCCAGTTGGTCATGATTTGTATAATACCAGCCTCACCTGTGCTGAGCAAGGGCTGAGGTCACCCCTGAACACACACCTGAATCTCTCCTTTTACACCCTCCACCACCACTACCCCAAGAAGTCAATCTGGATTCCTTACCCCACAGCCAGTCCACTTTCGGCCCCTGTTTTCAGCTGCCAATATACAACTGGAATTCTCTAGGCCTCTCCATCTCTACTGCCATCCCCATAGTGCACTTCAGCCTGCGCAAACCACAGCTGTTGTCTGCCTGTTTTTTCCTTTGGCTCCTCACATATCTTCTCCATGCAGTAACCATTGTGTCATGTCTATGCCCTGTTTACAGCCTTTCAGTAGATGCCCCATTGCATTTAGAATAAGCCCATCTCCTTTCTATGTTCTACCATGCCTAGCATCACGGGGCCCCCTGCCTACCTCTGCTTCCTCATTTCATGCCATCACTGGGCTCTAACCACATGGGCCTCCTTTCTGGCTTTGGGACTTTGCACTGGCTTTCCTCTCTGCCTTAAGCATTCTTCCTCTGGCCCTAAGGAAGGCTACCTTCTTGACATTCCTCAAGTCAAAGTCCACACATTGCTTCTCAGAGGTGCCTTGGCTGACCTTCCTTTCTCCTGCCTCCCCATATATTATCATGTCACCTCTAGATTTATCACAAATTCTTCCATGAATACATGTTTCTTATTTATTGTCTATCTCCCCTCATCACAATGCAAGTTCCTTGAGGATACACGGTTTATTGCTGTAACCTCAGCATCTAAAACTAGGCCTGGCCCATAGTACCTGCTCAATAAATACTGGTATAAGTATACATTCATTCACTCACTCAACCAATAAGCATTCTATCCTCCACAACTTGGCCTAATGCCTTGTACACAGTAGGCAAAGACAAGAAAGACTTATTCTCTACCCCCTTAAGTTCGTATCTTTGGTGTGATAGATTTACATAACTATAATAAAAAGTGATAGTAATAAATGCCTAAATACCATATGACTCATCGCCATGGGCCACCATGTGTGTTCAAATGAGGTAAACATCATTTCAAACTGAGGTCACCTGGGAAGACATCTAGGAGAAGCTAGAACTTGAGTTGGGTCTTGAAGAGAAAATAGGATTTGGAAAAGACAGAGATGAGAGACAGAAGTAGGGGCTTTGGAGAAAGCAAAAGCCTGGAGAGAAGGCAGCAGTGAAATGGGAAAATGTAAGGCAAGTTGTAGGGGAGACATGGAGAAGACAGCTGGGCTAGCTCAGGAGGTCCATTTAGGGCAAAGAGAGGATATCAGAATGACAGTTGAAAATACCACCATGAGCTAGCTAAGGCAGTTGGATCCACAGAGGCAAAAAGCAGGCTTTCCCCACAGGTCTGCAGTGGTGCATCTACAAGCAAGCTAGAGACTTATCAGTATTGGAGCTTGATCTTGAGCACATAAATACATATGTGTACATGAGCAAATGTATTTTATATAGTAGTTTACAAGGCTATTAGCTGTAATAAGATCTGATAGGTTCAACTAATGTCAAATATTTATACTCTATTTTTAACATCTTCCAAATATTTTAGAAAATTATGTATCTTTATTATAGGTGAAAAATCTTCAGGGAAGTAACAAACAGGGTTTCACTGCTCAACCTTGATTAACCTGATGTTAACTTGGGTCAATTCATGGATATATACAGACAGATAGATAGATTCTTTTTTGTTGTTCTGGTATCTAAGATCCATTATGGAAAAAAATCTTAATGATAAATTTGAAGGGTTTTACTTTGTTCACAGTTTTACTTCTAGCAATTTTATAGTCCATTAAATAGCCAGAGGCTTAGAAGTAAATTTTTTATTCTACCTTGATATATATTTTCATCAGAAAACTTGTGAGCTTGTTACATTTGGGGGTTTAGTTTTACTTAAAATTGCCATATTTCCTTGCATACTTTCTCTCCTTTTTTCAAATCTTTACACATGTCACAAGTGGAATTCAAATAACCTACACACCCACAAATTGAATGAAAAAATTAACATCAATATTAACCCACCAGCATTTCAAAGGACACTGAGTGCCATTTGAATACATCAGGTTAGCTCTATCAGTATTCACTGAGCAATGTTTAGATTCAACCAGGCCAAAATGACATTATTACACTTTTTAATTTTATTTTTATTTTAAAAAGTTCATCCTACATATATATAATTATATGATACATGTAATTAATATATATTTATATACCATTTATATATATATATATAAAACTCTCTACCTTTTTGAATGTGTGCCCACATTCCTTTTATCAGTTGATCTTCATAAAAGACTTGTCAAGTAGACAAGGTCAGTGAGATGAGCCTCAGTTTCAGGAATGAGAAGAAATTATAAAGAAGAGCAGGGATGTCTGAAGGCTGCAGGGAGCAGCATTACCCAAAGGAGGAACAGAGGTACCTTTTCCTTTAGCTCAATCTAGGTGAGAGGGGGAAGGAGAAGGAGGCTGTACATGTGATTATTTCATCAATTCTATCTGCACCCAGAGAGCCAGCTGAACAGTAGACTTCCATGGGCTTGCTATGCCAACAGTTGCCCCAAAACAATGTCAATCATTATGAAACATGACAGAAACCAGGTTTCATCCACTCACTGCCAGCAACACACACCCAAAAATAAAATAAAGTAAAAAATAAACAGAAGACACTCCTGGATGGTCAAAAAAAAGTTAAATGCTGCCAGCATTTGTTCTGTATTAATAATATGTTTTTAAAACCTTCCCCTGAGGCTGTAACCATGACTCCTGGGCTGCTCCTGTTGACCCTGGTGCTCTGGCAGCAAGAAGAGTAAAAGAGTCATCTTTTGCTTTTCCTTCTACTAAAAATGTGATGTGAACAGTAATGGGAGATATGTGGGAGGAAGCAAGGGAACTGGATTACTCTAAGCTGAACTTGGTCACTGCTAACTCAGTGGTTCTCAAAGAGTGGGCCCAGAGCAGCTTCATCAGCACGTCCTGGGAACTTGTTAGAAATGCAGATTCCCAGGCTCCATCCCTGACCTGCTGAATCAGATACACTGGGGTTGGAGCCCAGAAATCAAGTGAGACTGATGCACAGTGAAGTTTAGGGGCCACTATGTTAGGCTAGTCTCACCACTGGCAGTGTCCTCACTGCTCTGCAAGTAAGGAATTCGATTTTGCTCGGCTCACGGTGTCAGTTCCTTATTCCCATCCCCCTTCCCCACCCCCATCTCCAAGCCCCTGGGTGCAGAAAAGAGAACTGGCCTTGTTCCTATCTATTCACTGTGGCTCTAGGCAAAGGTGGCCACCACTGGGTAGGGCTTGAGTCTGTGATCTCCTTGGTCACATTCACATCTTCCTGGGAGAAGCTGGAGAGGCTGGCAAGGAGGGTATTCAGAGGAGTAGAGATTCTGTTCATTAGTGTGAAAAGGTCCATAGGGAGTAAAAGCCTTGCAGTAGGGGTGAGGAAGTGTGGAGCTCTGGGGAGACTACTGTGTGGAGTCAGGGTCACCCAGATCGCAGGCCTGGCCTCAGCAGCTTGCTCTTAACCTTTCTGATCCCTGGTTTGCTCACCTGCAAATCAGGATTTGAATGAGGACTACTTGAGACAGGGTAGTGTGTGAAGTGGCTGGCTCACTTGTAGGCCACAAATAAATGGTGGTTATGATCATCACAAAGACAAGGAGGAGAAGTGAAGCAGACTCTTCCTGAAGGAAGCACTGGGTGACAGCAGGAGACACATGGACACAGATCACATCAGGGAGGTCACTGAATGAGAAACTTACGAGTTAGATGGCTACTGTGGACATTGGGAAGCGCGTAAGTCACCTGGAGGTCTTGCTAAAATGCTGATTCTGTACCACCTGGTCTGGGGAGGGGCCTGAGAAGTCCCCCGGTGACACCCAGGCTGCTGCACTACACTTTGAGCAGCAAGGCCATGGATTGTTCTTGAGCAAGTAAACAGCAGAGAACTGCCCTAGGGACATTAAATACTAGTAAATTCGCCACTCTGCCCTAAGCTTTGCCAAGTTTCCTGTAGACAGCCTAGCAATCTTCCCCCTCAACCCTCAGCTGAGACCACCTCAAACTGGAGTGCGTAGGGCAGAGGGGAACTTCAAGCCCCAGCTGGGTCGGAAGCAAGAATCCACAGGGCACTGTTTGCTAGGGCCCACCCATCGCTCTGCTCTATCATTGCCCACAGTGTGCCCACCTCCCCCCCACACACACACTAGCATGTACAGTACTCTGAATATGCCATCCCAGAGCCCCTGGAATTTATGTCACCTTACCTAAGTATACACCCTTTGTGCATTCAGAAGCAGGACCCAAATTCCTGTCCTTTCTCTTATCTCTCTCTCTCTCTCTCTCTCTTGCTCGCTCACTCTTTGCAGCAACAGTCCTGTAAACATTGTCACTGGGGGCCTATAAAAGCAATGGCCAAGACATGTATCTTTACTCAAAGAAATAAGTGATGTGTAAACTGTGCAGTTTGTTAATAAATGATGTGAAAACTGGAAACTGTACAGGATATCAGTTCAGAAGAGATTTTCTGCCACATAAGAACTACGATAAATAAAGCTCCCTTCGACTTCTTCATTTAAATCTTTCTTTTTTCTCCTCCTTAGCCAGAAGACATTGGACAAGCACCAATAGTCAATGCCCCAGAAGGTGGAAAGGTTGACTTGGAAGCCTTCAGCCATTTTACAAAAATCATCACACCAGCAATTACCAGAGTGGTGGATTTTGCCAAAAAGTTGCCTATGTTTTGTGAGGTGAGGATGTTGTTTTTCCTTCTGCATTATTTTTAATTATAGTTTCACCAGTTTCCAGGAATACAGGGTATTATTTACAATTTAATGTTAATTAGTAGGGACTTAATCATATGAAAGCAACGTCAGTACAAAATGAAAATGCATTCTATTTCATTGTATTCCCCACTTTCTGTATTTAGTCATCATTCATTAGTTTGTCCGTGTAAGGCCCATCAAGATCCTATTCATCCCCCTGATTCCAGGCATTGAGAAATAATAATAGCAATAGACTCCATTTATTCAGCACCTATGATGTCCTAGTTACCACAGTCAGGTACTCGGGTTTGCCCACATTAAATCTAATCCTTCTAACAGATTTGCAGGGTCGCTTTTATTAACCCCATTTTCGGAGGGGGCAATCAAGATCAAAGAGATTAAGTTATCCAAATGTGACATCATGGTTGGAATCTAGGTCTGTATTCTTCCCACTGCATATCCCAGTGAGATGACTGTGTGGTCATTTCTGAATCCTCAAGAATAAGTTAAATGCCCCTCACAGAACCAGGCTCTTAATATCCCCACAAATCTTTCCTCTTTTCCTATAAGCTTACTCTTGCTTGTCCCATCTTCCAGGCACCCTGTAGAACTGTCCCACCAGTTCATCGACTTTCCCTTTGCGACACTTGAACTTTATCAGGCCTGCCCTGTGGTGGCAGATGCCACAGTCTCTACAGCCAGCTACATGGGCAAGAATCCTAAACAAGATCCAGTATCTTCAAACTTCACTTATCTCATCTTTAAAATGGGGATTACAGTAGTGTCTACCTCTTAGAGCTGTTGAAAGGGTTTTTAAGTGGGATAATATATTTGTAAAGAGATTAGACAGTGCCTGAGTTATAATAAGTATTCCATAAAGTTTAGCTGCTAATAGTGCTTTTATTTTATCTGTTACATTTCCATCCTGCCTCTAACCTTCCTTTTGTTTTGTTTTGTTTTGTTTTTAATCAAATGGGGTTATGTTTTCTGGAGAACTTTAAAAACAAATTTCATAAGGTGCTTGTCTATTGCTCTGCATACCTTCAAAGGGGACCAGAAAGATACCAAATAGAGAGGGGCACGGGCAGCTGTGAGCCCCTTAGGTAAGCGGGCTGAGTGATACCTGATCCTGGTCTCACCTAAAAAGAAGCTGTTTCCACACCTGGAATGACTTCCTGCTGCCGTGGCTTCCAGCTCTCTTGTGTCTTTGCGTCTGCAATAATGGGAGCCCAGCTGGAATCAGAGGGACACAGAGACCTCAGACATTATGGGGACACTTCTCACTGCCGATTTCTGAGCCTCCACAGAAGCCATACACAGAAGGACAGGGAAGTGGGCTTTGGGAAACAGATATCTTGCCCGTAGACCTAGCTGAGAGAGCACATTTGCCTCCCTCTTAGCCCCAGCTTCACTGTGGTGGGGGGGGCCAGGTGTCTTAGTTCAGGCCACTACAACAGAATACGATAGACTGGGTGGCTTAAAAACAATAGAAATTTATGTCTTACAGTTCTGGAGGCTGGGATGTTCAAGATCAAGGTACCAGCAGATTGGTGAGGGCCTGCTTCCTGATTCATAGACAGCTGTCTTCTCATTGTGTCCCCTCATGATGGACAGGACAAAGGAGCTATTTGGGATCTCTTTTACAAGGCACAAATCCCATTCATGGAGGCCTCACTCTCATGACCTCATCACCTCCCAAAGACCCCGCCTTCAATACCATCACAATGGGGATTAGGTTGCAATATATGGATTTTGAAGGGATACAGACCTTCAGTCTATAGCACCAGGGTACCCGATATGCTACTACCCATGGCCTTGCAGTAGCAATGACTCAGACCCCACACCTAAAGAAGTCAGTAGGTGCTGAGGAAGGGACTTTGACTTATATCTCTGTGTTGGTCATGGAGCTGCCGGTGCCTTTGATGCCTTTTTTAAAAGTAGACATCTATTAACATTTTAGAGGATATTACAAAATTTACACATATTCATTGAAGGTTTATTTATACAACATAATAAAGGTAATGATTTATGGTAACACTACAAGATTTTGGCATCTATTTTAGTCTTTCTTCAAATATTTATGTGTGTACACACACACATACACATATATACATATATATGAAGTATAAAATATATTTAATGTATACCACAATGTACTGTGTATGAAATTATTTTTAACTTTTTATTAAAGAATGTATATATGTCATAAGAGTGCAGCTCAATAAATTTTTACAAACTGAACCCACCCACATGATCGGCACCAAGATAAAGAAACAGATCGTTACCAGCACCTGTCACTGAACTAACTTTTTACCCTCAATGGGAGGACACAGTATTTACATATGTTTTCACAAAATGATTTTCAATGACCACATAGTATTCCAAAGAGTACATCTGCCATAAATTGTGTTATCTGTTTTTACTGGATCTATAGTTCATTTCCAATTTTTCACTAATAAAAATATGCTGATGTGAATTTTCTGGCAACTATATCCTGCTCACATCACTGACTATGTCTGACATGGAATTTAAGGACCAAGATACACAGGCTTTTGATACGTGCTGCCAAATTGCCCTCGAAAGAGAAAGTACGTGCACTCTCACATCCGCACCGACGGGCTTGTTTCCCCTCACTCCTGCCAATTCTGGCTGTCATCTTTCTGTTTTGTTTGCAGGGATTTTTGTGGTTTCCTGGACCTCCCTTGGTCCTCTCCCTGGCTGTGTCCCTTTGCCCCCAGTTTTTGGGTCTGAGGAGGAACTCTACTGAGTCTGTCACCTCTACAGCTCCAGCCAGCCTGCCAGTCACATGGTGCCCTTTGAATGCCACCCCTCGCCCCAGAGATTTTTTTTTTTTTTTATGTAAAGCTCATGTAAACCACTGAAGATATATTTCAGTTGAAGGAAGAAAACAGAAGCAGCAGCCGTCTCCACCACCAGGAGCAAACACACTGCGCACTTTCATCTGTGGCAAGGGTGAGGGGTCAACACAGAACTTTTCAAGCACAGGTTGTGGCAAGCTTATCTATCCAAGTTTCCCTAAAAGTCCAAGCCTATTTCATTTTTGATTCCATCTCTCCTTCTACCCTGATATCATGTGGTCTGCCGATTACAAAAGACGATGGTGGTGGGATGACGGGAGCACCTTTACAGCAGAGATGCATGTGCCCTCTGTCTTTGAGGCCTCCTGATGACCTTTAGCCTTTTATACTCTCTTGGAAACCCAAAAGAGAGGAATTAACTGTATAGGTTCATGAGCTACCCGTGGAGTGGGCTGGAGATCTCAGGTGGTCTTGAGAGCCAGGGGTCTCTTGCCAGAGGCAGTTTATCACATCTGCTATTCAAAGTGTGTTCATGATAATTGTTCTTCTAAGGTCCATGCCAACCCACCAAACAAGACTGGCATGACACCAGGGGCTTCACAAGATCTAAAATCATCGCTAGCAGAGCTGCCAAAACATGCAAAATCACTCCTAGAGTGTAGGGCCCTGTCATCTTTGCCAGTCAACCTGAGTGATGCTCTCCTAAGGAGGCAGGAAGAACCTGTGGGAGTATCCCTGCATCTCCGCCTGTCAGGCCCTTGTTGAGTGTTCTCACAATGAAAGCATTTTGGCAGGTGTCTAAGAGATTATTTGCCCACGTGTTGAAACAAATCTCACCAGGATCCTACAAATCCCTCTTAAAGGAAAAGGCATCTGGCCCAGTTTTTAAACCATTGGTGATCCTTTGCAAATACTTATTCAGCTTTTATTTAAATTTGAACTAATCTTCAACAGTTGGTATTTAAACTAGAAATTTGGAAAGGAAAATTTCTACTTCATCTATAATCAGAATTGGTTTCAAAGGTGGGGCCTGCCCAAGTTTGCATACTTTGTGACACATTTTAAAAATAAATGGTTTGATCAGATTAGTAACTTCTTGTTGCTGTTCTATGCTAGTCGTTCTCAAGAATGGGCTCTGTGAACCAGCAACATAAGCATTACCTGGGAACTTGGGGAAAATGCAGAAACTCAGGGGTTGGGGCCAGCAATCTGTGTTTAACCATTAGAACCTAGACAAAAGCAAATCACAGTGCTTTTTAAAAAACGAGTGGAAGGAGAGAATTCATATGTATGGATTCCAGAATCAAATATGCAATGAGTATTCTGAAGAAAAAGCCAAGGAGTTTGAAATTAACTAGTAAAGTGACTAGGCTGAGCTAGTGAAAAATACAAAATGCCCAGTATTTTAGATGTAATTCAGTTGTATTACTTTTATATAATAACCTAAATTGGACTGGTCGAGTATTGCCAAGAGCATTTCCCAAAAGAAATCTGTAACTGCTCTAATGAAGAGATAGATATTAGGTGTTACTCACATATTTGTTGTTTATGGAAACTCAGTCATATCCATGGTAAAAAGAGTTATGTTTCCTTCTTCTCTTGGCATTGGATTCTGACAGATCCAGTTTCAAATCCTAGCCTCACCCATGAAACATTCATGTGACCACCCCACCCCCACACCCAGCTTGTTACCCTCTCAGTGCCTAGATTTCCACATCTGTAAGTAATATGGAATTCGAATATTTACCTCATTGTACTGCTGTGAAGATTAAATGAGGTGATGCATGGAAATCTGGGCATGATGCCCAGTTCATCAAACACACCCATTTACTAATAGCCTTCCAACTACTTTGATAATGGCATTTAATTAAACAGTCTCCTCTTCCAGAAAATAAGATTCTGGTTTTTATTATTTTGCCTATGAGCAAAGGTATTTTTTATTATTAATGTTGCCACATTCTCACAAATCCTAATTAACAGGGTAACCAAATGAGCTTAAAAGGAGATTGCAACACTTGCAGAAAGACCCAGTGTGTTGAGTAATCCTGTGTCTAAGGTGCTGAGAAGAACACAACCTCGGGAGTCAGGAGGACTGAATTCTGCTCTCCCCTCTGCCTTTAAGTCCCTGGGTGACTTTACATGAAGCTTATATCTCAGGGCCTCATGGGCAACATGTATCTCTGCCAACAACCCTCTAGTTTTGTGCCAAGAGGCTCCAAGAGCAAATGTGCTTCAAAAACCAAAAGGAAGCCCAGTTGCCAGCTAAACAGTAGGGTAAGCTGTTACCTATTCAAGCTACAAGACAAAAAAAAAAAAACAAACAAAAATGGAGAGTTTCACATAAACCCTGCTCTCAAGCGGTTATCAGTTGAAGTTATAATACAAACCCCCAAACTGAAGGGTTATCAGCACAGTTTCCCACACGACTGTAATAGCGTTTGAACTGTATCTGTCATAAAAGCAATGCAAACTCCTGACGTTAAAGTTGGTGCAGATTACAGCCAACTTTGAGTATGAAAAATGGTTGTTGAAAGCCTGCAGCCAAGTAGGGAAGGGAAAAACCATGGGCTCAAACAATGCAGGACAAATGTTCATCACAAGGTTATTCCTATTGCTTTTGAGATACTGTATGTTGTTCCTGACTGGCATTTTTCCATTTGTTCTTTGCTGACATGAGCTGGTTCTTTTCAGCTGCCATGTGAAGACCAGATCATCCTCCTCAAAGGCTGCTGCATGGAGATCATGTCCCTTCGCGCTGCTGTGCGCTATGACCCAGAAAGTGAGACTTTAACCTTGAATGGGGAAATGGCAGTGACACGGGGCCAGCTGAAAAATGGGGGTCTTGGGGTGGTGTCAGACGCCATCTTTGACCTGGGCATGTCTCTGTCTTCTTTCAACCTGGATGACACTGAAGTAGCCCTCCTTCAGGCCGTCCTGCTGATGTCTTCAGGTGAGTATGCCTAGACTCGTTAGTGGGCATCCAAAGAGCTTTTGCTTGTCTAGTGCTAATTCCAATCACTTGAGTTTTCAGTCCCCCTTTAGCTTCAGAACATAGCTCACTCTTCTTCAGTGAGAAATTGCAGACTTGCCACTGGACTGGGAACTTACAGGGGGGTGTCAGATGTCTGATGCTTTTTGCAGTGTCCCAGGATAGAAAGAAGCCAAAGGAGCCATCTTAAAGACTCTATGAAGTGATCCGCCTTTGGTGGATACTCTGCAGCCCTCTTCGTAGTCTTTGGCCAAACCTGCCTCCTTCTGCTTTGGGGTATGCCAGATACGGATGTGAATGACCACACGATTGTATGTTAAGTTCTGTGTGTGGAAACCATGGATGCAAGCTAGAATTTGTTCATGGCTTAGCTACGACTGAAGTTTCAGTTATCTACTGCTAAATAGCACACCAACCCAAAACTTAGTGGCTTAAACATCCAAGATGGCTGGAGTTCAGCTGGGACATCAAACACTGGTTCAGGCCTCCCTCTATGCGACCTTTCCTCCTGCAGGGTAGACTTCTTACTTAGATGTTGATTTCCAAGACCCAAGCACACGAAAGCAGAAGCTGCAGACCCCACGAGGCCCAGTCTCAAATCACACAGCATCACTTTATCCACATTGGATTGGCCAAAACAAGTCTGAGTGCCAGCCAGGACTCAACAGTCCCCCCGTAGATGGGAGGAGAGCACAGAATGGGCAGCTGTCTGTAAGCCACTACACATCAAACCCTTTCAGGGAAGATAGTTTTAAATAGAAGTAGTTTCAGAGTCCTCTGCATTTTCAGGGCACCCAAGTGTTGCTGTGCTTTGGCACTTGTCACTCTGTGCTGTAACTACCTGCTTCACTTGTCCACGTAAGTCCCTGTGGACTTTTTTTTTTTTTTTTTGAGGACATGAATATGTCTGATTGTACATCCAGCACCTAAGCCAGTGTTCAGTAGAATTCAAGAAATGCTTATTGGATAAATGGCTGAATATGTGGGTAAAATATACATCGAGAATCCTTTGCAGAGTTGCTGCTTCCTGGTTAACTCCATAGGATTTTTTTTTTTTTTTTTAAACCTGAGACAGGCTCTTGCACTATTGCCCAGGCTGGAGTGCAGTGGTGTAAACACAGCTCATCGCAGACTTGACCTGCCGGGCTCAAGAGATTCTCCTGCCTCAGCCTCTCCAGGCACACACCACCACCCCTGGCTAATTGTTCATTGTTTTGTAGAGAGAGACGGGTCTCACTATGTTGCCCAGGCTGGTCTTGAACTCCTGGGCTCAAATGATCTTCTCACCTCAGCCTCCCAAAGTGCTGGGATTATAGGCATGAGCCACCATGCCTGGCCTAGAATTCTTTTTTTAAAGCTGATCTAGAAATGTATTTACTATAGGAAATTTAGATATGGCAGACTTTTCAAAAAGAAATATTTCCTTTTGTTATGGAAAATTTCAAGGGTAAGTAGATAGAATAGCATCATGAACTCCCATGTACACTGTGGCACACAGACTCCAGACCAACCCCCCACACTCCCCACCTCCTAGTGTTCACACCCTGGATAATCTCCGGTCCTTCAGTGAGTGCAGGACCCGTGCCTTGATTCTAACCAAGAGAGTATGGCAAATTTGATGTCACCCCCATGTGATTACATTACATAATCTAAGATTCCCTCTTGCTGGCAGACTTGCTCTAGGAACTCTCCGTGCCAGCTTTGTGAGGTAAACCACCATGTGGGGAAAGTTCCCATGACAGGAGCTGTAGACAACCTCTAGGGCTGAGGGTAGTCTCCAGCGACAGCCAGCAAGAAATGGGGCCCACAGTCATTCAGGAGAATTATTCTCGGAGAAATAAAATTTATAGCTTATCCAAGCTTCTCTTCACATACTCCCTGTGTGACTTTGGGTGACCCCTAGCTTCTCTGGGCTTCAGTGACCTTTAAAATGAAGAAATTAAGCTACATACATGGGAATTATATTTCTGGAGGGACTCATGGTAATTTTTTTAGCTGAGATTTTAGAGGTACAAAGACACTTTTAAATAATGTTGGATCACACCATGAGAAAGCTATTTCTTTGACAGTTTTCTCTTCCTGGTTATATCTCCTTCCAAATAAGGCAAGGAGAGAGACTCAGTGTGGTGCTAGTCTGCCTTTAACACCTCTCTAACACTTACTAACCTTCCTTTTTAACAAAGAGAGAGTGGATCTCAGGAGCAATGTTCAGCCAGAACCTTCAGCTCCAGAGTAACAAAGGCTTTTGCCATGCATCCATTTTTGTGGTTATCTTATTTACATCAAATGGATTTTTATTACTGAATAATAAGATGTTTTCCTCTTTAGTGGGTCAGTTTTACAGATTATTAAGCAAATCATAGTAAGATAGATAAAGGGAGAAGTAGGTGGAGATGGCAAAAACTGAATGTGATGCCAGACACTATCAAACACCAAAGTGAATGATTCTTCCCAGTTCTCTCATGTTGTGAGGCTGACACTGCCTGACAGCTACAGGACAACTTAATAACTTTTCACAACCCACCCTCCCTAGTGATGTGGACCCTCTTCATTAATACTGCCAGGACCAGGAAAATATTACAAGACACTGTGCATTTGGCAAATGATAGCTGCCTGTCGGAGCCCCAAATCTCTAATTCCTCTGCAGCCTGATGTTCTAAGCCCCATGTTTTGTGTGCCATTTCAGTTACACAATATCTTAGACTTTTTCTTCAAAGACTTTTCCAAGAGCCACTAGTTCTAAGTTCCTTGGTCCTGCAGTGCAAAAAGAAAAAATGAAAATGATCTGAAAGACATTCCTCTGAGAACTTTTGTCTTAAGGAGTTAAAATGGTCTTCAGTCTTTAAAATGTTTCTCTCTTCATAAACCTGTTCAGTGCAATTCAAGCATCATCAAAATGTCAATTCGTACTCGCTGTGTCATTTATGTGACCATCTCATCTTTATCTCTTTAATGCCACAAAACCCACATTGTATTTTCCCTTTGAAAGAATACATCCAAAGCAATAATATGTTGATCTTCTATCTGGATTAAAAATTAAAGGATCCTGTGGAAAATTCTTGCACACTCAAAGAGAGAAGATAGGGGAGAGGGAGAGAGGGAGAACCAGCAAATCCACAGAGCAGCTTCATCAAATATGAAGGAAAACACAAGATAAAAATGTACAAATTTCCATTTGAGCTAAATAGGGGATTCCAAAAGCCCGTATGTTTTGTTAGTTTGTTTAGACTCAGAAGGGTGAATTGAGACATTAGCCCTGATTCTTCCTTTCCAATGAAGCAGAACCCTGTTTAGATTCCTACTGATACAAACACCTCCATAGCTGGACCTTTGAAGTGTGAATTCATTTGAATTGAAGAGAACTGAGCAGGGGTGTGTTGGGCCTCCTGGAGCTATTTCAGGAATTCATCCAGGTTTATAGATTATTTTTGTCACCCAAGTGTCTGCAGCCCAGCTATTCCCCAGTTGTCCAGCCTCCTTGTGTCACCCCTTTGTTTATCACTTTTGGAAACTGACTTGAGCCTCTCCCACATACTGTGGGAAGCCCAGTAGTCTATGCAGGACTTGGGAAGATTTCCTGGGCTTTCCAGGGTCCCGGTGTCCTCTCACTCCAGCTCCCACTGTAGCTGTTCTCTTCTCTGCATGGGGTGACTCTGGCACAGCTCCCCTCCCCTTTTCTTTTCATTTCAATTCCAAAATAATGACTAAAACCAGGCTGCTATGGTAGCAATTTTACTAAAGTCATAAGGAAAGGCAAGGCCAGTTCATTGCCGCCTGGAAGACAACACAAAGTTAAACATGGTGTTTCTTGGTCCTCAAGGAAATGTCTTACTATTCCGCATTCCTCCTTTGGCCTCAGGCCTGCTGCAATGTCCCCAGTCCCTTCATATATCTCCCCTTTCTATGCATGTCCATGCTAGTCCTCTCCCCTCTCCCAGGCAGCCAGTGAAAATTCAAAATTGTTCCCCTCACCTTACAGAATATTTCAGCTGTCAGCCTTCTCCTCCTGTACCCTAGGAGGGAGGCATCACCTTTCACACCCAAGAAGGTGATCTGTCTAAACAGAGATATTTATCTGAACAAAGTACTGCCTCTCTTCATAGAAATGATGCCACTCCCCTGGTACCTGGTCCCTGGAGCACCCGAGTTCACGCTGCATCCATGCTTATGGCTAAGAGGGAAGACCCTAGATCTGCCCGCCTCCCACTAAAGGCCTGGAATTGGACAAAGCAAGCCTTCCCTATTCCATCTCTGAATCAATGTCCATCTTCTCTCTTCCCCGCAGATCGCCCGGGGCTCGCCTGTGTTGAGAGAATAGAAAAGTACCAAGATAGTTTCCTGCTGGCCTTTGAACACTATATCAATTACCGAAAACACCACGTGACACACTTTTGGCCAAAACTCCTGATGAAGGTGACAGACCTGCGGATGATAGGAGCCTGCCATGCCAGCCGCTTCCTGCACATGAAGGTGGAATGCCCCACGGAACTCTTCCCCCCTTTGTTCTTGGAAGTGTTCGAGGATTAGACTGACTGGATTCATTCTCATAATTCCTACAGCACTACTGGGTGTCATTTCATTCCATTGCCTAGCTCTTCTTTGTTTGTTTCTTTGTGTCAGGAGGGATTATTTGGGAGGGAAAAGGGAAGTAGTCCTTGGCATAGACATGGATGAAATTGCCCCTTGAATGCGGGTACTTGAAACTATTGCATTTCGTTCTCCAGTCCTTTGATGTGAATGCTTTGAAGGTTTTACAGTTGTGGAGGTGGGGTGGGGGACAATCATTAACTCACCAGCACCAAGCATCACCAGCTCCCACCCATCCCCAGTCCGAGACTCGAGTCAGCAAAATGGCGCTGCAGGACACTAAAGAAGCCTTAAAACCAAGATAATACGACCACCTCCACCCAATCCTGATGTGTGCAGGGCTGAAGTTAGCAGAGTACAGACCACGTTTAGCTAGATGTGGCTTTCAGCCTTTTAGGGAAAGACTCGAACAAATTCGCATCTGTTCAAGAGCATGCTGTTTCCAGCACTCTTTATCGTCTCCTAGGAGCATAACTTGGAATGCACAGGAATATTTGTGTCCTAAAAAATCAGTTGTCCTTCCAATATCATTTTTATACCCTTATTAGATTTAATTCAAGTTATACAAGGGTGTGACTCAAGGATGTTCAGATATTGACTGATTGAGGCCAACAAGGAAAATAATTTTTTTCAGTGAGCCCAGAGAAATTAGAAATCGTCACCAATGTCAGTGATTCCATGGTTTCCAAAAATTCATAGTATTACCTCACAGTAGGAAGGCTTCTTTCCCATTTAGGCTCAGAAAACGCTTACAGAAATCAAACCTATTCACAGGGTGGCACCCCTTTTCTGTGGCATCTGATCTGTCATCTCCCAAGCTCCCGAACTTCTTTATCCAGGTTGTATCTTTGCTGAGCTGACAACAGATTTCTCTATGGATCAAATATTCTAATCAAGGAAAGATACGCTGAAATTTCAGTCTTCTTCCAGAGAAATTCTGAGGAGAGATTAGTGCAGCTACATTCTGAGTGGAAGGAAATGCAGTGTTCTGAGGGCCCCTTCGTGTCCTGATGGCTGAAGGATGCTTCCTTCTGGTTAGATCCTCAAGCTCCTTGCCTCATTGACAAATGTCTCCTAGTCCCCTTTTTCCCTCTGACTCTGAGGCACTACATAGCTTGACTATCTCTAAACAGAGACTGGCCCTGCTACTGACCCTCCTGTCCCTCTTATAGCACACCCTGACAGATACTCAATAGAAAACACCTGCAGACCATGTGCACACTTACCTTTCCTGCCCAAACTGCCTTCCCAATGGCCCATGCTAGAATAGCTTGTGCCCAGAAAACAAACAGTGACACTTCAGCTCTTCAGTGTCAGAAAATGGGCATAGAATGTACCCATGCAATTGAATGTATCTCATTCTCCACTGGCATAGTAGATATAAAGTATTCCTTTGCCTACCTTTTACTGCCTTATCCTGGAAATATTGGGGAAAATAAGCCATATCAGTGAGATTTACCTAAAAACAAAGGAAGGAAAGTCGCTGTGAAAACCAAGTAGATGCTTTAAGTTTGGTGGAGCATAACTGGCCCAGAAGTCTGGGTGCCTGAGTTCTAGGGTGTGCTCTGTCAGCTGGTAGATTTGTAATTCTAGGTCTTGGTTTTCTCACCTGGTGAATAAGTCATGATCTCTAAAACCCTTCCTGCCCTTAATATTGTATGCATTTCAAGGGGAAAAAATTTGGTTCCTTTGATTTTTTTTTTAACACTTAAATTCCTAACTTTATTAGACAAGAAGTATGGCCCACTTAACAGTTAAGGAACATAAATTTGGTATTGACTCGAAATAATAATTTGACACAATACTAGTCAATCATTTAGAGTCCTTGGAAAAAGAAGAGGAACAGCACTGAAAATTCCAAGTGTGATTGGAAATTATCTGGGAGCGGGGAATTAAATGTTCAATGCATGAAAGCAATTGTACTGGCTGCTGGGAAAAAGGAAACAAGAACACTGCTATGGAACTTGTTACCCAAAGAAAGGAAGTAAGTGAAAACATTTACAATTATAAGCACGAAGGTCATTGGCAGATTACCTGCTTTATCTACAGACAGATCGTTTTGGGGTTTGGTTTTGTCTAGGCAGTCTCTGGCCAGGCTCCTTAAGTGCTTGCTCTGCTAATATTTCAGCTTCCTCTCTTGACTCCTTGAGGAACCACGCTTTGGAAGACAAACACTTAGCCACCTCTGTGCTCCAGGGTAACCCTGAGAAGCTCTGCTGTCTGGGGCAAGCTTTCTTTCCAAAGGGAATGAGAGGAAGGCAAGCAGGCAGGGTCCTGCAGCATCAGGCCTTCTGGGGAAAGTTTCCTCATTTTGTTTGACAGGGTCCTCAGTACATCGGACACCCAGATTTGAATATAAGTTCAGAGCCTGATCTCAAGCTAAATCAGAATGCTTTGGGGACTAACCATGATCGAGAACTGGCCAAATGGTATAGCATATAACAGCCATCCAGCCAGCCCAAGTAAAGGAACACTTGATCCTTGGCACCTTAAATGATTGCCTTCAATAGGCAAACCGCTGGTCTGGAAATCTTGTTGAAGGCTGAATACTTCATGTGGAGTAGGACAAGCCTTAGCCCACTTCAGGTTGAAAGGAAAGGCCATAGGACTCAAAAGACAATGACTCTGAAACTAAACTCCTTCCTTCTGAAGCTGACAGAGGTACTTAGTGCATCTCAAGACTCCATCTCATAAAACTCATTTGTGAGGGATTTGCTCTAGATTTTTCTAAACATTTTTTCATCTATTGTCCAGACTTGCAAATCCAGTGTGGTCCTGACGGAGACACCCTTCACACCTGCGCTCCCACCCCCTCGGCAGGGAGACGTCTCAGTAGAGGAGAACACACCCATTATGCTGGGATTCGTATTTATAAATCACTTCCCTTTTAGGGATGAGCGGTGTGGGGGGTGTGTGCGTGCGTGTGAGCGTGTGCGCGTGCGTGTGCGTGTGTGACCCTCAAGTGTACTTTGCTGTTCAATTTAGACGTGCAGTATTTCCAGAAACAATGAAAAAAGTAAGATGTTTTCTTCTTTATGATTCTGCTCAAAACACCATGTGCCGCCTCAGAGCTTTTTCTAGAGCCTCGGTCCTCAATGACGCGCTTGACGTGTTGATGCCTCAGCCCAGCGAAATCCCCTCACCTGTGCCCCGGGCGACAGCTCTTCAGTGTGCAGTGCAGGCCTGGGGTGGACTGCCAGGCCTTCGCTCTGTACCAGCAACGCCGTTCTTGTTGCTCCTCCCTGAACAGGGGTACAAGCCCTGGCCCCTCCTCGACACTAAGCCCCCCACAGACTCAGCCTCCAAGGAACCGCTGAGCACCCTGGAAGCATGTCATTGTCAGTGATACCTTTTTATTCTATGGAACTCTAACCTATTCGTGTCATATTGACCTTTTGCTGCATGAGTCATAAATTATGAAATCAGTCTTATGGTTTTTGAAATGTAGCCAGCATTTGTAAGGCTAAACCTTTTTCATGAACTGAATTTAAGTGAATACCCAAGCCACAGTTCCTCTTCAAATGGAGAGTGATGATCGACGTTTGAATCTCTTTGCCCTTTCCAACGGCTATGGCATCAGGTTCTAAAATAAGCTCGTAATTTTTCCTGTTATTTTAATAATATGGAAATATTAGCATAGTGTTTCTTTTGATAGTGATAGACTATAATCCATATTTAAATTTTATAGAGAAGAAATTTTATTGTACTGTGATGTAGATATTTATTATCCAGGTAAGGATTTGCCCGGTGTGTATTTTTTACAATTGAGACATTTTACTTTAATCTTTAAAAAAAAAAAAAATGCGTTAAAAACACACTCAAAAAAAAAAAAGAAAAAAAAGAAAAACAGACTGGAGGAAAAAAGGTTTGGCCTTATCACAGAATTTTTACTGTGCTGTATAAATGTTTGCAAATGCGAAAAGTGTGCATTTATAGTATGTTTCCACATTAATTAATGCCGCCTTCAAGAGCAATATTGTGCAGGTAAAACGCTGTTTGTGGCTTTCTGTTGCACAGTTAAAGCTGACCCGCCCTATGCACAAGACAATCAAATATAAATCTGTCCTCCTCAGGATGCAGATAATACTCATGTAAATTATGGAGCACAATGTAAGACAAGAGAAGACACTTTACATATGTTTTGTGGATACAGAAATTATCAGGGCATGAATGAGCTGATGTGACATTATGCCACTTCTTTCTTTTGGTTCTCCCTTATTAACTCGGCATTTTTAATTTGACCATAGAGCCACATTGGTTCTCCATGCTTTCCTCATAGAAAATCTTTTTTTTTCCCCCCATAATGTTTTCATGCCCTGAGAATCAGAAAAATACTACAGAATAGAAAAAGATTTAGTCATTGGAAGATTTGTGTTTTGCAAACAGTGTTAAGTGATATTGCTAGATGGTGATATTTTTTTCAGCCTAAAACTCTGTCGAAATCTGTGATCAAAATGTTTTAAACTATCCAAAAAAATTTGTATATTTGGGAAAAATGGATTTTTACATAGCTTTTGTATGCAGATATAAAACTGTAATTATGAATATAGTGGGCGTAGATAAACTCATAAGCTTAAATTCTAAAAAAGAAAAAGCTTATAACAGATACACTTTCCTGTCTCTTTCTTTACATATTATTATTTTCTACATAGGCAAAGAGTTGCCTTCACTTCTCACTTCAGCTGCTGCCAAAAGAGGGAAACAAGGATGTAAGGACATTTATTTCATAAACAGACATCTACTAGAATAAGCAAATTTACTTTTGAGAAGAAAGTATGGAGGGAGAGAAGAAACTAAATAAAATGCTGATGGGGGGATTACCTCTTTGGAAGGGGCCACAGAGATGAGGGGAGGAGAGAGGTAAAGTTTTGTAGCTCAAGGACAACATTCATCCTCTTCTCATCTCAAATTATTCAGGAATATTACTCATGGAATTACATTAACATCAGCTGCCAACTGTCAATCTCAGTTGCCCTGAACACATGTTAATTGAGATTCTTTCTATGACAAGTAACAAAAAGCTAACTCAAACTGGCTTAAGCAGAAAGCTAATTATTGACTTTAATATCTGGGAAATCTAGGGTATTTGCAGACAAAAGCTTCAGACATGGCTGGATCTGGGTGCATTTACTCAGTATTCTCAGGAAGCTCCTTTCTTTATCTTGTCATTCATGTAGACTTAACATTCACATGGTCTTTCACCTTATGGTGGCCTCCAATAGTTCCAGGATTAGCTTTACAGCTCCAAATATAGTGAAAACAGAATTTCTTTTCTCCAACAATTCTAATGAAAATTCTGGCCTAATTCTCATTGGCCCAGTTTGAGTCATGTGCCCATTCCTGAGCCAATCACTGTGGTGAGGAAGACAGATGCATCATCAACCTTATCCTCAGGAATCCTGGAACTGGGTGAGGGGAAAGAAGGACAGTCAGCCTCATCTAAACTATGGACTGAGAGTTGAGGCAAGATGATTCCTCAGAGAAAATTCCAAGTCTTGCTGCTATAAGTGGAGGAGAATTGTGGGCAAGCAAAAGCAACCAATGCCCACACCAAAGGTAAATCTGAAACCACATCCCATTTCAGTACAGCAAGCAGGTCTCCTTCACACAGAGGAAGCTCAGCTCAAAGTGTTTATTTGGCCAGGACATGAACCAAATAAACACTTCCCAAAAAAAAGTGTTTGATCGCATTCTTCCTGGTTCATGAAAACACCAGTCCAGGTAAGATGGGGCAAGCATCATTATTTCCCTAGGCCAGATCAGTTCATAGTACTATTTTCTGAGTTTTTCCACTCTTTATTCAAATGACCAAGTATAACCTTTATATATTTATCTCTTTTCTACATTATGTACCTCCCAACTGTATCCTAATGAACATATTTCCCTCCTCCGAGAAATTACTGGATTCATTTATTGTGGAGAGTTGGAACATATATATTCCAGCTAGGTACGGTTCTTAACCCCTTTACACAGGCAAAGCCAGAAGCTGTTGTCATGTCACAAACCTGGAAAAGTCTAATAATCTATTAAGAGAAGCAAGAAGACAAAGTTGGTTTGCTTCTCCACCCTCAAAATGACAGCTCACTCTGGTTTTACATTTAGACACTCAGGGCACTATAGCTTTGTAAGTAAGTGGAATTAGGTTTGTGTACACAAATTCTGACACATTAAATGTTATTTAAACCAAAGCAAAACTTAGTAGAACTACTGAAATGCAGAATGTTACAGATACCATTTGAGCATGTATCTCAAGAGAATTCACTGACTACTTGATGAAAAGTGCCATGTAATACTCTTTAAAGACAATCTACCTACACCATACACTGATGAAATGATACATGAAGTCTGTATCTGTATGGTGATATTGCCTGGAGGCTATATTAAAATGGGAAGAGAATTGCCTTAGCCTAGGTTCCCCAGAAAGCAAAGCTCATGCTGCAATTTTATTAGGCATTATAGCATCCGAGGAAGAAGGAGTGGAGGCAAAAGTGAATGAGGCATAGAAGAAAAGAGAATAAATATAAAGTGCATTGCTAAGTTGGCCACACTTAGTACCCAACACAACTGAGTATTCAATTGTGTAAGACCATCTTCTAAGAGGCCATATGAACTATGCTGATCTGGCACAGTAGCTCACGCCTGTAATCCCAGCACTTTGGGAGGCGAAGGCAGGTGGATCACGGTCAGGAGTTTGAGACCAGCCTGACCAATATAGTGAAACCCCGTCTCTACTAAAAATACAAAAAAAAAAATTAGCCAGGCATGGTGGTGTGCACCTGTAATCCCAGCTACTCAGGAGGTTGTGGCAGGAGAATCACTTGAACCCAGGAGGTGGAGGTTGCAGTGAGCGAAGTTCACACCACTACACTCCAGCCTGGGCAACAGAGCAAGACTCCATCTCAAAAACAAAACAAAACAAAACAAAACAAAAAACCAAAGAATTTATCTACTGGCTCTCCCATTATCAAAAATAGGGCTAACTTCCTCCACGTCTAGGTTGTATATACCTGGCCACAGAACAGGTCCCGTGGTGCTTCATGCTTCAGGAGAGAAAGCAATCCTTATGTGGGGAAACTTGGTCTCTACTTCCACAGATGGGCATACCCCACATACACTGGTTAGCAGATCAGGTGGCAGGTGGGGTGAAGCAAGTTGCCCTGGGCCCTGGGGAGATAAGTGGAACTTGGAGGCTCTGCAATTTTCTGATACAAGGGCTCTTTCAGCCAACAAGTTCTTCCAATTGTCTGGACATGGGCTGTCAAGTTCCAAAGAGAATCATGAAGCTCAATAGACAATCAAACTTCAATTTCACTGTACCATGGACCTGCCTGTATAGGGGCTTTTAATGTAATATAAACTGGTCATGTAAATTAATTGTCCTCTAAGTTACATTTTCTTACAGTAAAAAATTAAAGACATGTAAACTAATCTTTTAATTACACTACCTTAGTTTTTCTTGTAGCTGTTTCATTTCAAGGGCAATTTTTTCTATATGAATATCTATCTAAAAGTTTTATAGAAGCCAATACTTTTATTTTTCCATATATAACTTCACTTGGTATAGACATTTTTAGAAACAATGCGTATAAAGAGTAAAGTCAGAGGAAGTTGAAATAAACACTCCTTTTCTTTCAGGACAGACTGATAATGTCCTGTATATGTTGTTTTAAGTTTCTTGTACATAACACCAACAGCAATGAGGAAGATGCGTATAGAGTAAGACATCTTCAATTTACAAATCAGAAAATTCTTAGGCCCACAAATCCCAATGGATACAGAGATAGGAAAAACACTCCTTAGTTTTACCCTAAGTCCTAGAAAGAGGCTGTAGTCTTATTTGTTGCAGATATTCAGGTGGGTTTGCATTCCAAGGATTTTATGATTTCTCCAACAGGAGTTTTTAGTTCTGAAGAGATCTTTTAGGATATCTTTCCACTACGTAAAGTCAAGGTCAAGTAGACTCTGTGTAATAAGTTACATCAAAAGATGAATAACCTGCCAGGTGCAATGGCTCGTGTAACCCCAACACTTTGGGAGGCTGACATGGGAACATCGCTTGAGACCAGGAATTTGAGACCAGCCTGGACAACATAGTAAGACCCCTGTCTCTACAAAAAATTCTAATTAAAAAATTCAACAGTCATGGTAGCATGCATCTGTAGTTAGCTACTTAGGAGGTTGAGTCAAGAGAATACTTTGTGCCCAGTTCGGGGATTCAGGGAGCTGTGATCATACCACTGCACTCCAGCCTGTGTGACAGAATGAGACTCTGTCTCTTAACAAATGAAAAATAAATAACAAAATAAGATGTGAGATCACCAAAGATTTTTCATTCGTGAGAATCCAGTTGAACATTTCAGAAAATTCACCTCCCTTTTTCCCAGCACTTTGACAAAAGTTCCATTCATTGTTACTTTCCACTCAAGAGTCCCAGCAACCACCGCAAAGGATGTGTGAGGTGTTGGTGCTGCCTCCCAGAGTTCTTCACTATCATGTTGGAGTATGTAATAATTGCCCACCACATAATGAACACCTACTCTATATCAGGAATCATACTAGACCCTTTATATTACCGCTAATCCTCCAAACAAGTATGGAAGTAGATGTTAGTATTCTCATTTGACAATAGGGACATGGGACTCAGTGTGAATAAGCAACTTATCTAAGATGACACCATTGGCAATTGTCAGAGATTGTGGGATTCCAAGATCCATGTTCTTTTTACAACCTGCGCTGAGACCAGGGTAAAGCCTTAGCCCCTTAAAAAAACAAAAAAGCAAGTCTGCTCTGGAAATGTTTGTCATTTCCCTTCCTAAAAGGTTCACCTACTCTAATGCCAAAAAAAAAGTATACATTATAAAGGAAGGTTACCTGACCTCTCATTAGATTGTGTCCATTGCAAAACTACTCATTGATGTTGCAACATAAAATGTAATTTCTCTTTGTAGGACTTATGTACAACCCAGCTGGATTCTAGATATGTCAGTCTGACAAGAGGACGTTTAGTTTGCTAAGCATTTGAGGGTCTGAGTCATCAAGTTTTTGGGGAGCCAAATTGCTCTGTATAACTGAAAAAGAATTTACAGTAATGGAGCTTGGAGGTGGGGACGGCAAGCAAACAAGATGACAGAAACACTTATGTGTCAAGATGTGACACCATGCTGTAGCTCTCTCAACTTTAGATAATCAACTTATTGGCAAATGCATGATACAGATGAATTTCTTGTGGAAACAAATGAAAAGAGGCATTCAGGTATCATATTTATATAGAACTGGTGAGTGCCAAAACAAAGGGATCTTAATAATATAATTATCCCAGAATGCATAGGATTCTGGACATTACTTCGTATTAACAAAGTTTTAAAGAATTGAGATATGAGCTCTTCAAAGCAGTTTCATGTAGCTCTGAAGAGAGGACTCTCGCTGACATCTGGTAGATATGTTTACTTAAGACTGTACTTAGATGTGGGAATAAATTAGTAAATTGAAAGTTCTTGTGGAATTTTCCACAGGAAAGCAATAATAAAAGCCCAACTTTCCCGCACAACTGCAATTAAAGGAAAACAACAAGTCTTAAACAAAATATAGCAAACCAGACTCAGATACATTAGAAAGAGAACTTTTTTTATGATAAGATATTTGCAATATCTGAAATGTCACAGAATTAACATCAGGAATATGCAGGTAGATTTTGCACATCAACAAGAAAAATACATAAAATGCCATAGTAAAATAGAATATTCACAGAAGGAGAGGCCCAAATGGCTAACAAGTATATGAAGAGATCCCCCACCTCACGAGTAATCAGAAATATGAAAACTGACATCACTCTATACCCACAGATTAGGTAGACAGAAAATATCAAGCATTAACAGGAATGTAAAAAGATAAGAACCCCATCTCCTTCTAGTGAGAGTGTAAGTTGGTTCAGCTCGTTTTTCCTAGAGCCAGGACTCCCATTCTGGGAAAATACCACAAGCTCTTACAGAGACCTATAGGTATAGGAATCCTAGCGTCACATACTTTGCAATATTAGGGAGCTGAGTTCAGAGGAGGCAAAAGGAGACAAATACTGGGTGGAGGGATACCTACCATGGAAATCACTGCAGCATAGAAAGCATTGAAAGAGACCTGCATATTGGAACTTGTGAAAAGAACAAAACAAAAAGATCTATAACACAATACTATTTATATAAACTGCAGACACAAAGGAATACCATACATTTTGCATGGAATCATGTATAACCAAGGACATACATCAAGCACATCACACTGGGTGCCTGTATAGAAGAGATGAAAGGGAAAAAATGAAATAAATTGTAGCCATCATAAAATACGGAGTATCATTATCTCAAATCCCCACACCTAAGGCCATTCCCCCACAAAAATGCCAGGTTTTAACCATCTCTTTACTATCTCTTCCCTGAGTCACCCATGTTGTAGCAGTTACTGCAAGAAAATGGACATTACATGATTGGATAACAAATCCTGAGTGAGAAGCACAATCTATGGCCTTGGAGCCAGGAAGATGACATTTAAAATGGCCTGAAGATGACATGGGAAGAAAAGAGAGAAAAAAAATAGAAAGCAGTAGACAGTCCTGGTTGATAGATGGTCTTCTAGCAGCAGAATCTATTTTTCCAATCAACAATATTGAACATGAAACTCCTATACGCAAGAGAGAAAAGGCTATTCAGCCACGCCAAAGTCCCCAAAGTAAATCTGTCTTTAGGGATCCCTAAATCTCCAGTAGACTTCTGGAAACCTCTGATCTAGGAATTCTCATATGTTTAAGCCAAGTCTAGCTGCTGAGTGTATGAGTCAACTTTATTTAAAGGGCCAGAGTAGAGCCACTAAATCTCCTTTGCATCATCACCAGTCTACGGAGACACTGGCCCTAAGGCTATGCTGCCTGGGACAAGGATGGGGAAACCTGAGAGACAGTCTTTGCTGCCACTACTCCTACTTTATCCTCTGAAATCAAATTGACAAATGTATTTCATTTTTACAGGCCTGGTATTGAATGTTCAGTTTGTTTGTGTCATGTATGTGGGTTAAGCAGGTTTAAACTAAACTATCTCCGTCTCTTCCTAGTTTCCCCCAGTTCAGAGGCTTATGAACCAGTACCCAACCCATTTCATATGGGGAATGACCCAAGGAATTGGGAACAGTTAGTCTGTAGAAGACTTGAAATGGCATTCTAGCTCACACCCAAGCTAGCTGCCAGGTGGAACAGAAAATCAATTTGTTCCATGCTGCTTCCAAAGAGTATAGCCAGGATTAATGAATGAATAAATGGATACTACTCAGAAGTCAATATCAGCTCAAAAGAAGGAAGAATTATATCACACTTAACTGCCTACAAATGGACATAATGAGTTCCCCCATCACTCAAGGTGTTCAAGCAAAGACTGAAATATCATGACAACGAGGTTGTAAGAAGGCTGGAACCTCAAGTAAATGACCTCTCAGATCTGCTTCAGTCCCAGGTTGTAGCATGACCATGACCGTGTCCTCAGGGATCAGCTTTTAGGCTGTCCCTGCTGCTGTATTTTAAGTTCTCTACAAGGAAACGTGTGAGATTAACCTCAGTTAGATTTGACTTCTGGTGCCACTTACTTTGAATGTATAATCATTCCCTGCAAAAGCAGATGAGCCAGTAAAATAGTCTCCCATCTGCCTCTCCATGATTTTTTTTAATAACCATTCCACTAGCTCCTGAGAAAACCTTCTCTGTGCAGCCATGAATCAGACAAGCTGATTTGAAACCATTATCAGAGAGAATGATGTGCCAGAGTCAAAGAGCAACTCTAAAGTGAGAAAAAATATAGAAAATAAATTCTAGGATAGTCTGATACACTGGGGACATTTCTTTGCCATTGGTTCATTAGCATGATGTCAAAAACCACAGTAGTTATTGAGTCTCCACCATAAAATGAATCTCAATTTAATTGCCTCTGGTTGAGAATCCGCACATGGGTTGTTTGCTCAGGCACGAATTTATTTTGACTAAAATTAGTCTTAATCAGCTTGGCTGACTAATGATATAGCCCAAAAGCACAGCCAGTGGGCAGTTTGAGAGGCTTCGCTGACAATTCATGTATCAGAGACAAATAGAACTTTTAAAACATGTTCTGCAAGGAGTTAATTCTTCCTCCACATTTCAGACCACTTTCATTCAGTGCCATGGTCATTCACCATGGAAAGGTATCTGGGGAATGAAAAGTGCACTTTGACAGAGTGCTGCCTTAAAATAGTCAGGGTAAGGGGATTGTATTTTGCTGTTCTTCTTATAAGATCTCGGCTACTCCTGCGTGGGCGCCTCATGAAGCTTTAGAGCTAAGAAACTGGCTTATTTTGAATGTCTATCAGAAACGGGCATAATTAGATTCTGACCACTTTAAATTACTGTGGATTAGAAGCAAAACTAAAAATGTGCTGGTGCAACTTCTTCCTCCAAAATAGTGATTACGAGTCACATATTTACAAGGATTGATGACATCCAGTTTGTCATAAAAACATTGCAAATGCAATCAGTTTCATCATCTCCAGGAATCCTTTCATTTCACATCCAAGTGCAGCTTCTTTCTCTCCAAAAATAAGACCATATTTCTCCCTTAAAAAACAAAATGCACAAATACATCTGATACAGACAGGGATATTGGGGCAAGAATGGTAAGGCAAAGGAAGTGCCATGATTCCAAAAGGCATGGTGTCCGTGGCATACAAAAATAAAACCACTGACTCCAGAGATTCAAAGCCAGTATATCTTTAACTTGAACCTAAGTATCTCTGGGTTTCTGAGAACTTATTCTCAGATGTTAACAAAATGTTTATTAAAAATTTTTTAATCTCATTTCATTCCAAAGTAATTTTTTAAAAACTTACATATGGCCGGGCGCAGTGGCTCAAGCCTGTATTCCCAGCACTTTGGGAGGCCGAGATGGGCGGATCACGAGGTCAGGAGATCGAGACCATCCTGGCTAACACGGTGAAACTCCGTCTCTACTAAAAATACAAATACTAGCCGGGCAAGGTGGCGGGCGCCTGTAGTCCCAGCTAATCCAGAGGCTGAGGCAGGAGAATGGCGTAAACCCGGGAGGCGGAGCTTGCAGTGAGCTGAGATCCGGCCACTGCACTCCAGTCCGGGCGACAGAGCAAGACTCTGCCTCAAAAAAATAAAATAAAATAAAATAAACTTACATATATTTTTGCTATTGTGAACAGTGCTGCAATAAACATACGTGTGCATGTGTCTTTATAGTAGAATGATTTATAATCCTTTGGGTCTATACCCAGTAATGGGATTGCTGGGTCAAATGGTATTTCTGGTTCTAGATCCTTGAGGAATTGCCACACTGTCTTCCACAAGGGTTGAACTAATTTACACTCCTGCCAATTGTGTAAAAGCATTCCTATTTCACATCCTCTCCAGCATCTGTTGTTTCCTAACTTTGTAATGATCGCCATTCTAGCTGGCATGAAATGATATCTCATTGTGGTTTTGATTTGCATTTCTCTAATGACCAGTGATGATGAGACAGGGATGAAACTGGAAACCATCATTCTCAGCAAACTAAGATAGAAACAGAAAACCAAACACCGCAAGTTCTCACTCACAAGTTGGAGATGAACAATGAGAACACATGGACACAGGGAGGGGAACATCACACACTGGGGCCTCTCAGGGGATGGGGAGCTAGGGGAGGGATAGCATTAGGAGAAATACCTAATGTAGATGACGGGTTGATGGGTGCAGCAAACCACCGTGGCATGTGTATGTGTATGTAACAAACCTGCACGTTCTGTACACATATCCCAGAACTTAAAGTATAATTTTTAAAAACTTACATATCTTTTTAATCATCTAGATCAACTCAAAACCAAATAAATTTCAATCATTCATTTGTATTCAGGTTTACAGTGACTAAAATAATAATAATAATTACCTGCCTTTAATTGTTGCAAGCTAGTGAGGACAAAAGAAAAGCAGACAATATATAAATGATACAGTTCACACTCAAACCCACAGAATTTGGCTCACTGGTTCCATGAAAGGTTAGTAATCAATAAGAGAAAAGAGGTGGGCAACTTCAGTTATCACAACTGAGGATACTGTTCAGGACTTCCCAAATTTGAGGCATCTAACAACCACCTGAGGCATTTGGCACACATACAAGCACATTTTTAAAACGAGATATATTACACTTAAAATAATGTTTTTCAATTTATAAATTAAAACAGCATAATTGTTTTGTCAATGAGAGAAGCTAATGTTTGAGATCTTTCCCCAGGTGTCTTTATCTACCTTGATGATGGATAGCTTGTGCTGTAGATGAGATTCTTCTAGAACAAGGCAAATTTTCTTGCCTGAGACTAGAAAACATTATCTTGACTATTGAAGGGAGAAGGAAAGTAAAAGAAATTTCAGTTAAGTATGAGGCAATTTGAGAGTGAAGAAGACTTGGACTCCCATTCTGGGGCTGAGGCTGTGAAGACAGCAAGACCCCATAAAAGAAATGGACGTGTGATGTATGAGTTCTCCAAGCCTCAGAGTAACAAGGACATGGCAGGATAATTTCATGATGTTGAGGCCCAAAGTAGCCTGAGTTTAGATAACAACCATAAAATTTCCCATAGCTCAATTTGATAGAGAGAGAATAGAATCGTCATATGCACAGGGCCATAAGAATGGCCCAAAAATTGGCTGAGAGAAAGAGAAAACTTGACATGAAAGAGCTTGCAGTCAGGAATGAGGAACAAAGCTGGACCCTGCATGGATCAACAGGCGAAGACAACGTCTCAGCTGATGCCAATGTGGGCTGTGGACTGACGACATTACAGACTACCTGTCCTCGCCCATGACTTGACACCATAAGGAAATTATTCCCAGATTTTAACGTGCATCAAAACTATCTAGAAAGCTTGTTATCACAGATTCCTGGGCCCCAGCCACACAGCTCCTGATTCAGCAGGCCTGGGGTGGAGAGTGAGAATCTGCATTTCTGAGAAGTTCTCAGGTGATACTGATGTTGCAGCTCTGGGAACCACACTTGGAGAATTGCTGTTCTGTTGCATCCTAACCCCCTGACTTACATGAAACTTAGATAGAAGAGGAAATCCCAGAACAGTGGAGCTCATGCTAGGAGTATATTGATGGGAAGATAAAGATTTACATTTCTCATACACCTGTGCAGGGGGACTAAGGTTCATGCCCATTCTGGAGATATGAGCAAATGGCTTTGCAAATCTCTATTTGATTATTTTCTCTTCTGGAAAGCATCACTTCCCTATTTCACTACAACATTGAATGTGATTATTAAATATACCCAATAACATAGTGATGTATTTCTTCAACATTTAATGAAAAAAGGTCATTAAGTGTTAAAACCCACTGTCCAGTATAAAATATTTTAAATAAATTATAGACAAGATAACAATGCTTCTAAAATACATTCTAGCAAGTCACTTATCCACTCAATATTCCCCTGATGCTTCCTGCTTACCTAACTAAGATCTTCAGGCCCTCAAGCTGTGGCCTGCAAGGCTGTACAGGGCCTGGGGCACAGCTAACCCCCTGTCCTCTTTCCCTATGCTCCCAGCTCACTCACTCTGCCCTGGCTACACTGAACTATCTTCTGTTCCTCGATAAGCCCAAGGACGTTCACACTTCAGAATTATGTGTACTGTTCCCTCTGCCTGAAATAGCAGCCCCTGAGCCCCTTCCATCCTTTCCATCAGGCCTCCACTCAAATAGCACCTTATCAGGAAGGATTTTCCCCTTCACCTGCAAAAACAGCTCCCTTCACCTTCATCTTCCTTCACTCTCCATCTGCTCTATCCAAATCTGTTATTCTTCCCTTCACTTATCATGGCCTGATATATTTCATATTTTAGTTGTTTTTATCTTTTGTCTACTAGAATGTAAACTCCATGAAAGAGGAAATTTGCTTTGTTTACTGCTATATCCCCTGGAAGCATCTGGCACATACCCTCACTCAGTAAATAACTGTGAAATGAATGAACAGAAAGAAAGGTCCAGCAGGTCCAAGGTACCAACAACCCTATGCCTACCAACACCCAAAGAGGCCTACGGGAAAACAGCCTGACCAGCATGGCAGCCCCAATTGTTTCTGCATGCCCACCTTCCCCTTTCTCTTTCACCACCAAACACCCACCCACCTGCACTAAGGAAGAACTACTCATGTGCTGTTTGCAAGAAAGAAAGGAGGCAACAATCCAGGGTGAAGTGAACTGCAAATTGGAAAGCCAGGGACAAGGAGAGAATTCTTGCTCCACCTGAAGTAACCCACCTTCAGGTGAGAATGCAAAAGAACCACCTGTAAGTCCATGGCCCCAGGATAGCCATGGCGACATGAGTGGACAGACATCCTTCCCGACATTTTTATATGAATAATACACAGGCATATTAATCAGTGTTTCAACTTTCAAAGTAGACCTGGTTCCAGACAAAGATCTCTAGGAGTTCATTCATAAGGAATATAAAATCTCAAAATTAGATCAATAGAAGAGACAGGAATGGGGCGAGTGAAAGGGGTTACACTTAAATATTTTCCATAGGCTTTCTGGAAGCTGAGAATTTCCCTGCTCCAAAGCCCACAACCATAATTGCTTTTGGTAAGTAATGTGTTAAGTAATGTCAAAGGGGTCACTTTTTTTTCATTCTCAGCTTTTATCAGAAACACGGAAGTGCCACAATTGAACCCTCCATTATCACCATCTTCCTTGGAGACGTTTGAGAACTTAGTGAGTTTATCCTTTTGTATGAGCAGAGAGTTCAAATTGAAAGAATTTTTCCAATGAATCACATTAACATTTATTCCAAGTGTCTTTTTACATTTGCACCTTTAAAAAAGAGATTGAGTTTTCCAGAATCAAAATGTATCTTCTTCCTTAATACAGTGATAAATTCCCACTGAAGCTGCCCAGATTATACTTCAATGAAACCAAAGATCCAGAGAAGCTGCAGAAAAGAGATTGAAGTGACTTTCAATTTAAAGTGATTAGGAGTTCAAAAAAGGCAGCTTTTCTGAATGTCAAAGTTCTACAGACTCTCAAGTTTTGAATTTGGAAATTTAGAACACTGTTGTGTTAAGTGGCACTGAGATATTCCACATATGAACATATTCTTAAATTTTCTACTCCTTTCTCTGTGTGTTCTCCATCCATTCCTACCACAGAGGCAGATACATAGATGGTTTTCAGTAATATATGTAAATGAATAGATGAATACATATCTTTGCATACCCATCAGAAATCTCAGCACCTTCTGGAAGTTTTTTAATATTAAGTTTGCATTTGTTATCATATGTGAATCATAATGAAAGACCGATGTGATATAATTATTTTTCCAAGAGCCCTCCCAGTGGACAGCAATATATGGTAAAAAGATCATGGGCTTCAGAATATAGATACGGATTTGAATCCTGGTCTCACTACCCCTTGTTTCCTTACATTAGCTGTTTAACTTTCTTTTACCTCAACTTTCCTGTTTGTGAAATAGGAATAATAGTACCTATTTTGTGTGGGAGAGACAGTTCTCTCCATGGATCTCTCAAGCCCATATGCAGTGCGCAGGGTATGCCAAGAATGCAAGGCCCTGTGTACTCTTGACCCAGGCTATTTGTCAGGGTTGTGCTTGCAGTGAGCAACTTGGAGGACAAAGTAATGTCTCCCGCCCTGGAACAAAGAACACAACTACTTACTACTTGCTATAAAAGTAGTAGATTCTCCAAGTTCAATGTTCCTTGGCTATGACACAAACCCACTGTGGGTATAGTATACCTCTGGACCTGTGTCAGCTTACCCTTTGAATCTTAGTAGCAAAGGGAGCTGATGCTGATGCTCTTTGCTGTGATGGTGAGTAATAAAGTTCTTTGTCTCTGACCGAGGAGTCTCAGGTCTTCGGCTAGCATCAGAAACAAGAGACTAATAATCGCTGGAAAATACATTTTAAACATTAATAGGTTAATTTATTAGCTTGTAAGTAGGGTAAAAGAAAACCCCTCACCTGACATTTTACAGAGCTGTTGAAAGGCTAGATGCAGTAGCCTAAATAAAATACCTGCCACTGAATAGGCACTAAATAAACACACACACACACACACACACACAATTTTCCTTTAGCATCTCATTTAAATTTGCTTAACTATCTTAGATAAATAGTTCTTGACAAAATCATGATGGCGGCCAGGCACAGTGGTTCACGCCTGTAATCCCAGTACTTTGGGAGTCAGAGGTGGGTGGATCACCTGAGGTCAGGAGTTTGAGACCAGCCTGACCAATATGGTGAAACCCCATCTCTACTAAAAATGCAAAAATTAGCCTGGCATGGTGGCGTGCGCCTATAGTCCCGGCTACTCGGGAGGCTGAAGCAGGAGAATCACTTGAACCCGGAAGGCGGAGGTTGCAGTGAGCCAAGATCACGCCACTGTACTCCAGCCTGGGTGACAGAGCAAGACTCTGTCCCAAAAAAAAAAAAAAATTATGATGGCAGGAAGGTTGTTCCTTCCTTTACCTTTCCCATATAATGTCTCGAATCTGTCCCACAGGGAGTGGTAAAGTAACCGAATTCTCCACAAGGGCTTATAGCAGTTACCTCTCTGGAGGTATAAGTGCCTGTAATAGGGGAAAACTGAAGAAGATGCAAGCCATGGGTCTCTAATAACGAAATTTCAAACACTGGGTGAGAGTATATTTGGGGGCAGGAGACCACATCTATACTCTTCAAACTCCAACACAACTTGCCATATTCATTACCCTTCCATCCCGTCACTGGATCCTCTGAAGTTTACTTCGCATCAGGGAAGGGAAAGGAAGGAAATTTTAGAAACAGAGTTTATACCAAAATATAAAATCATTTTCTGATAACTGAGAAGATCTATGTGATGCAAAAGAATGTACCAAAACAGACTCTTCACCAGATGCTTGTAACCTGGTCTTTACCTCCAAACATATCTAGAAACAAAAAGCTGCCTTGCTCTCTTCATTAGTTTTCTATTTCTGCTATAACAAATCACCACAAACTTGGTGGCTCAACAACACAAATTTGTTGTCTGACAGTTCCGTAGATCAGAAGTCCAACACAGGTCTCATTAGGCTAAAATCAAAGTGTCAGCAGGGCTGGTGCCTCTGTGGAAGCCCTAGGACAGAATCTGTCTCCTTGCCCTTTCTAGCTTCTAGAGACTGTGCTCATTTCTTAGCTCCTGGTCCCTTTTCCCCATTCCTGGCAGGTCAAGCTCTTCTCACACTACCATCTCTCTGGTTTGCCATAGCCAGAAAAGATCCTCAGCTTTTAAGAACTCCTTTGATGACATTGGGCCCACTGGGATAATCTAGGATAAGCTCCCAGTCTCAAGGTCCTTAACCGTAATCACATCTGCAAAGACCCTTTTGCTAGATAAGGTAACATATTCACATGTTGGGAAAAGGGCGATGATTAAGATGTAGAATAATTAGGACTAATTGGGACTTGGAGGGGCATTCTTCTGCTGACCACACTTGGCTTCTAGAAGCCTACTGAGATTGACTCATTCCCAAAGATGTTCAACTTGACCATTTCTCAAGAGCATCGAAATGGTTCTAAAGGTAAAACATTTCTACCATGGTGAGGCAAATGAACAGTGCCCAGTGATAGGGCATCTTTAATTTTTGTTTTAATCTCTACACATTACCAGGAAAAAAATAATTACAGGAATCTTTTTGAGATTCTAAAGGAAGCCACTCAGTGCCAGTAACCATGGTGATGGAAATTCTGAGAAGAATGTTAACTTCCATTACGTGAAAGCAGATGAAACCAAAGCCTTGGCCCACACAGCAAACCTTTGGGTAGCAACGTGTTCTAGAAAAATGGAGCCTGAAGAGTCCAGATTGTTTTTTCTTGAAATATCAAGCAAGTCGGAAATGATTACTACCCATGAGATTTTTTTTTAAATGGTGTTAGGTTTGGGGGTGTGTTAGATTGTTTTGCATTGCTATAAATGAATACCTGAGGCTGAGGAATTGGTAAAGAAAAGAGGTTTATTTGGCTCACATTTCTGCCTGGCGCTGGCATAGTTGGCTTCTAGTGAAGCTTCATGAAGCTTTTACTCATGGTAGAAGGCAAGGGGGGAGCAGGCATGTCACATGGCAAGAGGGGGGAGCAAGAGAGAGGGAAGGAGGTGCCAGGCTCTTTTAAATTCTAAACTAACAGCAAGAACTCACTCATTCCCATGAGGAAGGCACCAGGCCATTCATGAGGGATTCTCCCTCATGACCCAAACAGCCACCACTAGGCCCTATCTCCAATTCTGGGGATCACATTCCAACATAAGATTCAGAGGGTGAAAACATACAAAGTCTACCAGGAGGTGATGAAAGTGATATGACAACGTGAGGTCTATGTTGCCTGGAAGGTAGCGGGAGGCAGAGCAGATGGTGGGAAGAAGAAAAGTGTATGTGTACCTTCGAGATAACGCTCACAGGAAAATCTGTTCATTCAGAAATGTTTATTGAGCACCTCTGTATGAAAAAAGGCACTGTGTTAGGTGCTCTGGGCTTGAGGATGAATTAATCAAGAAGCCTCTCCTGAGGGAATTTGCAGTCTAATATTGAAGATAAGAAACAAATCATTCTTTGAGCATAGGAGATGAACAGAGCTCTCAAGAGCAATGCTTCTCAAACTTTGTTGCCTATATGTCTTGTTAAAATGCAGATTCAGTATGTCCAGGGTGAGGCCTGAGATTCTACATTTTTAACAAGCTCCCAAACAATGACAGTGCCAGCACTGCCAGTCACAGGACCATGCTTTCAGTAGCAAAGATCTAGAGCAGCATTTCTTATACCTCATTGTGCTTGAGAATCACATGGGGAAATTGCACAAACGGAAGACGCCCAAGGCTCCTCCCACATATTTTGGTTATAATTAGCTACAGTGAGACTCTGGCAACAGTATGTTGTGAAAGCTTCCATTATGATTTTAATATGCAGCTAAAGACTGAGTACTGGTAACACAAAGCATTATAGCTGTTGAAAAATCTTGGTTGTTGGTTCTAAAAATGTGGGTCCCAGACCCACAACATCAGTAATCGCAGAGAAACTGATCAGAAATGTAAATTCCTGGGCCCTGCCCCAGGCCTACTGAATCAGAAACTCTGGGGTGGGGCAAAAAAAAAACTGTTTTAACACACTTTCCACATGATTCCAATGTGCAATCAAGTTTGAGACCCACCAATCTACGGCAGCTGTTCCACACAGAGACGCACATTCGAATCAGCTGGAGTGTTTCAAACACACAGCTGTCCTTGCCTCACTGTGGTGGAGTCCTGACTGGGATATTATTGAAAACATCCACAGGTAGCTCAGATGTGGCCCCAGACGAAGAACCACTGATGGAGGGTGTTGCCCAGAAAAATCATCCCCTTCTCTTCTCATTCATTTATTCATTTCTTCAACACATTTCACAGAGCAACTACCTAGTCCTCGGCATCAAAGAGCCCTCACTCATTTATAGAAGAAGACTAAAGAGCTTGGAAGTAGGGAGCAACACAAAATGGGGAGTAGACAAGGTAGTAGGTATCAGCACAGAGATAAGAGACTCTGAACAGAGAGGACGGATCCAAGGCGGACAGCCTGGAAGCTGGGGACCCAGCTGGAGGCCAGCATAATCGCCTGGGTGAGAGGTGAGCCCTCCCTCCTCGAGAGGTGAGCCCTTCAGAGGAAGAGATGAGAAAAGGAGACCCAGGACTCATTACCAGCAGCTCTGGCTTGCTGTTCCATGGGCAGCCCTTTCTACCTGTGATCAATACATGCCTATTTAGCAGCATACTCACTCTGTCTCTCATTCTAGACCGTGCTTCTGCCCAGAGTTAATCAGTTTTTGAATGTCGGCATCCTGTCATTTCATCATCTGCAGATTCAGTGACCAGAGAGGAGGAAACACAGGGAAGCTTTATATTAATAAAGGTCTCGCGTTGAATATTCCTAAGGAACAGTCAAAAGTAAGCAGTTCGTGTGCTTCTTTTCTGGTAGATTGGGCCCCATGCCTTCCCAGAGCTCCCAATAAGCAACTGGATCCACTCTCCACTCCAGAACCTGAATGGACTGTTTGCTCAATACAGCTACTGCCAGCCAGTCAGCTTCGTGGGACATGTGCCAAGAGGTCTTCCATTCCATTCCATCTTGAGTAAACAAATTAGAGTCCCAACAAAAACTCTTCCAATGAGCCCTTTACTGAGCTAAATTCAACATACGTCATAATCTAGGAGGAAGCACCAGAATGGAAAACTACTTTAAGTCACAGAAGCTAAAGGAGCAATTGTAAGTGTTTTCTACAAAGTATATATGCAGGATCAGCAGGCATGGGAAATGCACACCAGCCCCTGCTGGGATTCTGGGCTGCCAGTGCATGAAGGCAGAGTCAAGACTGTGGATTCTGGAACAGGAATCCCCTTGAGAGAGCATCTAATTCAAAATGCATCCATATATGGCTTAAAAGTCATCCAGGTTGTCATATCATCTGTAACGATTATTCACTAGAGCCAAGAGCATTTATATTTTGAAGATCAGAACAAGATTCCCAGCAAAACAGTAAGGGAGCATTTCAGGGAGCAGTGGGAATATGTGTGGGATGAAGCCAAATTATAAAGTCATTATTAGGGTGGCTCACACCTGTGATCCCAACACTTTGGAAGGCCAAGGCAGGAAGAGCACATAAGCCCATGAGCCCAGGAGTTCAAGTTCAGCCAGAGCAACCATCAGGCTGAGGCAGGAGGGTCACTTGACCCAGGCAGGTCGATGCTGCAGTGAGCTGTCGTAGCACCACTGCACTTCAGCCTGGACAACAGAGTAAGACCCTGTCTCAAAAAAAAAAAGTCATTACTTTAAAGGGCTTCCAAAGTCTATATAGAATGAACTGCCAGCAGCCCAAGGAATTACAAATGGAGCTCCATGTATTTATGCAAATGTTGAGGGCATATATTCATTTCAAAGAGTGTTTGGTTCCTGCTGTATTATCAATGCCTGTCAGTATAATATAATGTTTAACACTATCTGGGTTTGAGTCCTGATTGCTACTAATTGACATGAGACCCTATGCAAGGTCCTCACTCTTCTCATCTATAAAATGGGAATAATAATAATAGTAACATCTACATCCTAAAGATTATTGAGGCCGGGCATGGTGGCTCACTCCTGTAATTCCAGCACTTTGGGAGGTTGAGGCGGGTGAATCACCTGAGGTCAGGAGTTCAAGATCAGTCTGGCCAATATGGCAAAACTCCATCTCTACTAAAAATACAAAAGTTAGCTGGGCGTGGATTACAGGCAGGTACTTGTAATCCCAGTTACTCAGAAGGCTGAGACAGGAGAATCGCTTGTACCTAGGAGGCGTAGATTGCAGTGAGCTGAGACCGCACCACTGCACTCCAACCTGGGTGACACAGTGAGACTCAGTCTCAAAAAAAAAAAAAAAGACTATTGAGACAATGTATTAATAGATAAGGTTATTAATACTGTATTGGACATACTATAAATACTCAGTAAACTTTGTCTATTATTATTGTCCTTTCCAGGAAACTAGGGTTCTCAGCATGTTCATGGAGGAGGATTACATGGATCAGGGTAACACTAAAGACAATTTGTCAAGACATAGTAAACACAGTAAATTCTTCACTTAAGCTATACTGGTATTCAATGCCTGAACTCAGTCAATTCCTTACTCTTTGAATATTAGAAAATAGCTGAGGGACTACATTTTGATGATGTTGATCACGGAATCAGAAGAGACTAAATTCATGGAAAGACTTTCAGAAATTCCAATTGTTCATAAAATTATATAACTGAGTAAAAAATTAGAAATATAACATTGACACTTGCAACAGAACCTGGTTAGACTTCCACATCAATTCTACTTCATCTTCCAGAAGAAGGCTTTCAGAGTCATTTTCAATAAAAATTAAATTTACTGAAGAAAATAATTTAAGCAGTTATATGAATTAACAAATGTTAAAGCCATAAGATTGTACAATTACCTTAATGCTGTCTACACTGGCCAAATACTTACAAAAAAAAAAAAATTCCTTTTATTTATTCCATTGGCCTAGCTCATTTGTTAGAATATCCATGATAATCTCCTATAGCCTTATTACCTACAGATTTTATGAACCTAGGAAACCTAGATTCTATCTAAAAAGATTGACCTCACAGAGGCAGAAAGTAGAATGGAGATTACCAGAGGCTAGTAGGTAGGGACAGTGGGGACAGGATGGGGAGATGTTGGTCAAATGGTAAGAAGTTTTAGTCAGACAAGAGGAATACGTTCTGGAGTTCTATTGCACAGCGTAGTGACTATAGTTAATCCTGTATTACATACTCAAAAACTGCTAAGACAGTAGATTTTAAATCACCACAAAAAGTAAGTATATGAGGTGGTGAAAATGTTAATTAGCTTGATTTAATCATTTCACAGTGTATATATGTATCAAAACATCATGTTGTATACCGTAAATGCAAACAATTTGTATTTGTCAATTACAAAATAAAAACATAAACCTAATTTTATTTTTATATACAAAAATTAAACAACTGGGAATTTCAGACGCAACATAATTTATATCTATCTAATAGGAGTTGCAGATAGGAAAAAAGATTGAATAAGAATGAGGAATAATGCCAATAAATAAACAGAAAAAGTTTTTCAAAATACATGTTTTCAAATTGAAAGAGCAGGTGAAGTATCAAGAAAGACGAAAAAAAAAAAGACCAACATCTAGAATCCTGAGGTGACATTTCAGAAAATCAAAGATAAAAACAAAATCCTAAAACTTCCAAAGAAAATAAAAAAACGGCCGGGCGTGGTGGCTCAAGCCTGTAATCCCAGCACTTTGGGAGGCCGAGACGGGCAGATCACGAGGTCAGGAGATAGAGA
>NW_012114141.1:11153721-11158635 GCF_000951035.1 Colobus angolensis palliatus | reverse complement strand
TAGACCCAGCTACTCAGGAGGCTGAGGTGGGAGGATTGCTTGAGCATGGGAAGATGAAGCTGCGGTGAGCCAAGGTTGTACCACTGCACTGCAGCCTGAGCAACAGAGCAAGACCCTGTCTCAAGAAAAAAAAAAAAAAAAAGAAAATAAACAAATATATAGATAGATAAGCAAATAAACAAACACATGTCAATCAGATGGTATTGCATTTCTCACTAGTAATATTAGGAGCAGAAAGACAAGAAAACAGTTTCTTGAAATTATTTAAAACTTATAATTATTAATTGATCTTTCAAGAATGAGAGAAAAATAAATATTTTCCAATATTCAAAGACTCAGAAAGTCTGTGATTCATGAGCCCTTTCTGAAACAGATGTATAGACAGCATGCCTAGAGGAAAACAGAACAGGAACAAAAAATGAACCTAAAAGATGATGCAGAATAATAGCAATCCGGAATCCCTCACCGCATGAGGAGTAATGAGGAAAGCATCAGAGGAAAGAAAGTAAAGAAAGGCACATGGCAGAGTTTTTTTAATTGTTTGAGAGACAGAAACAGATATTCAATCAGAGAAATGTATAATTTAATGTGTGTGTTAGCAGGTTTTACTGGTTTTTTTACACAGTAGTAAATAGAAAGGTAGGCATATATAACCTTAGGAAACTTTTCTGAAGCAATACACTAACAACGGAAGCCATAAAAAAAAAATACAGACTGACAAATTTGTGTATGTAAGAATTTAAAACTCTTACAGGGCAACAAAACTTCTAACAATGTTAATTTGGCAAGGAAGAGATAAGCTTCAGATGTGGAAAAAATATTTGCAAATCACATATCTGACAATTTGTATCCAGAATAGATAAAGAACTCTTAAAAATCAATAGTAAGAAATAAAACAACCCTATTTTTTAATGACCAAATTACTTAACAAATACTTCACCAAAGAGGGTATGCAGATGGCAAACAGGCACATGAAAAAATGTTCTACATCATTCAACATTAGAGAAATGCACATTAAAATCACAGGAAGATGCCACTGCACACTTGATTAGAGGAACAAAATACAATATACAACACCAGATGTTGAGTAGATGTAGTGCAACTGGAACCCATTCAGTGAAGAGGGGAGTGAAAAAATGGTAAAGATACTTTGGAAAACAGTTTGACAGTTTCTTATAAAGTTAAATGCTCACTCAACAAATGACCTAGTAATTTCACTCCAAAGTACCCATAAGAAACAAAAATTTACTTTACCCAAAAACCTATACCTTATGGTTCATAGCAACAGTAGTCATAATAGCCAAAACCTAGACACAACATAAATGTCCATCAACACTAGAATAGATAAGGAAATGGCTGGGTACAGTGGTTCATGCCTGTAATCCCAGTGCTTTGGGAGGCCGAGGTGGGAGGATCACTTGAGGTCAGTAGTTCAAGGCCACCCTGAGCAACATAGTGAAACCCCCCCTCTCTACAAAAGAGAAAAAGAATAGATAAAGAAATTATGATATATTTACACGTAGAATACTAGACAGCAATGAGCAGAAATTGCCTACAACTACATGAAATGACATGGAGGAATATCTCAAATATAATGTTAAGAAAAAGAAGCCATATTGTATAATTTTATTTATATAAAATACAAAAAAAGCAATGCTTGAAAGGGATGATGGCTAGGAGGGTGCACAAGCCGAATGCTACTAATGCTAACCGGTGATGGTTAGAGGGGTGTGTTCAGTTGTAAAAATGTACTAAGGTAGACACTTAAGATCAATGCTCTGTCCTATTGTAAATTATACTTGAAAATGTTTAAAGAAAAACTATATAATGTAAGCCCCAGGAAAACCATTAAACATGCAATATGATCAAACTACTAACATTTAGGGGAAGACTAAGGTAAACTAAATCATTTAGTTTACCATTTTTTTACCCATATGATATTGGCAAAATCATAAAGATCAAAAAGATTAATGTTTTAGGAGTGCGTGAGAAATCTATACTCTCACATGCTGTTGGTGGCTACCCCAAAGGACTCAGCCTTCTTAAAGAGTAATCTGGCAGTATTTATCAGTGGACTTAAGTATATGCACGCCACGTGACTAAACATTTCCACTTATAGGTACCTGTTCCTCCTATATAAAGAGGCATGCACAAGACTGGCTATTGCATCATTTGTAATACCAGAAAACTGGGGACCATGTAAATTCCCATACAGGCAAAATAAATTTTGGGACATTTATATTGTGAAATACTGCACATCTTCTATAGAGGATGAGTTGTATACAACATAAGACATAATTTTAGGCATTTTTAAAAAGTATGTCACAGAACAGTATATAGAATATATCATTTATTTGTTAAAGATATCTAGACATGTAGATACAGTTTTATATATATATAAATGTACTTGGAATGTATAGAAGAGAGAAGCAGAAATATACTCCAGGTTGTTGACAGTGATTTTCTCCCTTCGGAAGGAAGTGAGAATGGGTGGAGGACAGGAAATAAAAGAGGTGCTTTCATGATTCATGCTCTAGGCTCTGCAGTTTCTGTACTGAATCTCTTACAATCATAACATATTCTCATATTATTAGTGAAGTTTTAAAATGTTAAAGGGTATACTGATAATTTTAAAGAAAATACACTACAGAAAACACATAAAGTAGAAGTGAAACTAAACGCTAACAACAGTTAAGCTAAATTCAGTGACAGTTGGTAGATAGTAGAAACTGGTTAATTATAACAATAAGCAATCATACTCCCACATAAAATGTGGGCTGTATGATATAATAAACTCAACAATTGGCTAATGAAAACAGACACAACCAAAGTACAATTTTTTTTTTTAATTTACAGACAAAAATTAGGAGGAAATCTATGGCAGGTGCAGAGATTGGCATGTTGTGGCCAATGCAGCCAGCCTGTGGACAACAGTCATGATGCTTTAAAAGGCAATGCAGTGAGTCCAGAGCTGCACTGGGAACTGGGGCCATCAGCCATTCATTGACTACCTTTCCCTCAGCCTACTACTCACATATGTACTGTCTGTGTGGCCCATGTGGGCATTTGACTTAGGAGGCACCAAAACTGTAAGAACATTATAAAAGTAGAGTTATAAAAGCATATTGGTAACAACCATAAAAATAATAATCATAATCCTAAAAAGTACCTAATGGTTAACACCAGTATCATAGTAGAAAGCATTGAGATGCCAGGACCGGTGGCTCATGCCTGTGATCCCTGCACTTTGGGAAGCTGAGGTGAAAGGATCACTTGAGCCCAGAAGTTCAAGACCAGTCTGGGCAACATAGAGAGACCCCATTGCTAAAAATAAATAAATAAATAAATAAATAAACAAATAACCAGATGTGGTAGTATATGCCTATAATCCCAGCTACTTGGGGGGCTGAGGCAGGAGATTTGCTTGAGCCCAGGAGCTGGAGGCTGCAGTGAGCCATGATTGTGCCACTGCACTCCAGCCTGGGCAACAGAAAGAGACACTGTCTTAAAAAAAAAAAAAAAAAAGCCGGGCACAGTGGTTCATGCCTGTAATCCCAGCACTTTGGGAGGCCAAGGCGGGTGGATCATGAGGTCAGGAGATCGAGACCATCCTGACTAACACAGTGAAACCCCGTCTCTACTAAAAATACAAAACATTAGCTGGGTGTGGTGGCGGGCACCTGTGGTCCCAGCTACTTGGGAGGCTGAGGCAGGAGACTGGCATGAACCTGGGAGGCGGAGCTTGCGGTAAGCCAAGATCACACCATTGCACTTCAGCCTAGTGACAGAGTGAGACTCCATCTCAAAAAAAAAAGGAAGAAAGGAAGGAAGGGAGAGAAAGAAGCATTGAGAGATGAAATCATCATTAAATAAGCATAGTAAACTGTAAATTAAAAAAAGAAAAATTCAACAATTCTGAATTATATGCCCCAAACAACAGATGAACATAACATATACAATTAAATGAATATCTGAAATTCAAGAAAAACAGGAATAGATTGAAATTATAGATCTAACTATTCCAATATAAAAATAGCCAAATGTACCAGTTTTTGAGATTTTTCCATCTGCCTGGTACCGCTCTGAGCACTTTACGTACATCGTCTCATTTAATCCTCACAACTCCATGCAGTAGGTATTGTTATTATCATTCTCCCCATTTCACAGATAGGAAACTAAGACCTTAAAAAGTTCAGTGACTTTGCCAAGAAAACTCAGCTAGTAATAGGTGAAGCTACGACTGAGACTCAAGTCTGTCTAACTCCACAGCCCATTCTCATAACCACAGTTGCCTCTCAATATGAAATAATCAGAAAGTTAATAATCAATAAATAATAAAATAATAGAAGACATTGCAGAGTTGATCAAGAGAACCAATCAGTTAGACAACGGAGAGAGGCAAAAGGTAGAATAGAATATATTCCATTTTTAAGAATATAAGGATGTATACAAATTTACCATATTATGGATGAAGGTAGACAAAAAGAAGTCAGAAAGTCTAACATTTCACAATATTAAAACAATAAAATTAAAAACTAAAATTTCAATCAGATTTATGTCAGCTTTATTTATAATAGCCAAAAACTGAAAACAATCCAAATGTTCACTAACTGAATGGATAAGAAACTGTGGTGTATCTACATGATGGCATACTATGCAACAATTAAAAAAAAAAAAAGAGCATTGTGTGATACATGCAACACATGGTTGGATCTAAAAAATTTGATTTTGAGCAAAAGAAGCCAGATGCAAATGACTACATGCTGTAAGATTGCATTTCTATGACTTTCCATAAATGGTAAAAACTATAGGGACAGAAATCAGACCAGTGATGCCAGGAGCAAGGTGTAGGAGAGGAGGTTGACTGCCAAGGGGCATAAGGAACTTCATATAGAGATAAATTTTTCTTCTTTT
>NW_012114141.1:11144495-11153351 GCF_000951035.1 Colobus angolensis palliatus | reverse complement strand
CTCAGCCTCCCTAAGTGCTGGAATTACAGATGTGAGCCACCATGCCCAGCCAGTTGCCACACAATTTTACACATTTGTAAAACCTCATTAAACTCTTTGGTTAGAAGAGGTAAATTTTTATTGTATATAAATCATATCTCAGTGAACTAGTTTTTCAATGCACACAGAATATAAAATCTCCACATCATGTAAAAAAAAGTTAAGTGCCTGAATACTTCCTACATCAAGAAAATAATTCTGTGCCTGGTGTGATTCTGTCCTGCGCAGCTGTTCTCTGGAGCAGTAGTTGTTTATCTCCGTCTGCCTTCTCTCTCACCGAAGTGTACGTCACCACCCCATGGAAGATTCAATGGACATGGAGACAAGCCCCCTGTGGCCCCAGAATCATCTTTTGGTTGTGAACTAAAGGCCGACAAAGATGATCAGTTTAGGGTGGATAACGATGAAAATGAGCTCCAGTTATCTTTAAGAACGGTCAGTTTAAGGGCTGTGTAAAAGATGAATTGCACATTGTTGAAGCAGAGGCAATGAATTATGAAGGCAGTCCTACTGAAGTAACACTGGCAACTTTGAAAATGTCAGTACAGCCAACGGTTTCCCTTGGGGGCTTTGAAATCCCATCAGCCATGGGATTACAGTTGGAGTGTGGATCAAGGCCAGTGCATATTAGTGGGCAGCACTTAGCAGCTGTGGAGGAAGAGGCAGAGTGAGAAGACGAAGATGAGGGGGATGTGAAACTCAGGTATTTAATGTGTCTGGAAGGCAATCCTCCCCTGGAGATAGAGGCAAGTTTCCACAGAAAAATGTAAAACCTGCTGCTGCTGCTGATGATGATGATGATAATTGTGATGATGAGGACACTGAAGAAAAAGCTCCAGTGAAGAAATCTATATAAGACACTCCAGCCAAAAATGCACCAAAATCAAACCAGAATGGAAAAGACTCAAAACTATCAAGACCAAGATCAAAAGGTCATGAATACTGCAAAAAACAGGAAAAAACTCCTAAAAATCCAAAAAGGACCTAGTTCTAAAGAAGACATTAAAGCTAAAATGCAAGCAAGTATAGAAAAAGCACATTGAACAGTCCTGGACAATACTGCAAAATTAAGTCCAAAGATGGGGACAGAGGAAAGAGACAAATATAGTCCATGCTGAGTATCATCAGCCATCCAGACTGAAGTCTTCTGTTTTAATCCGAATCCCCTTTCCTGATATGCCAGCCATGCTCCTTCCAGGCTGGAAACAAACTCACTCTTGATGTCCTAAAGCACTTTCTTTTGACAGCTGTGATTCTGTGAACCTAGCCCCTTGCTTTCTGCTACTTGCGCATTTGCCTCACTTCTCTGACCATGTTTTAATCATCTTTGGGTCTCCTTGGCTGCTCCATAAATATTTGAATGAATCAAAAAAGAAAAGAAAAAAGAAAAAAAATCCCTATACTACAGAATATTTTGAAATGATATTTCTGTATTAAAATTGATGGAGTAGTCCCATAGCAGTGCTTAGAAGAACACTCATTTTTCCAAATTAAGGAAGAAAAAAAAAAAAAAACACTATAAAAGCAAAGCCTTTATCTGTTAAGAGGCTAAAGTGAAAAGTCAAAAGAAAATAGTAAAATGAAAATAATAAAACTAACAACATAAACGAACAAAATGCTTATAAAGTTGAGTTGAGGCCGGGTGCAATGACTCAGGCCTATAATCCCAGCACCTTGGGAGGCAGAGGCAGGCAGATCACTTGAGGCCAGGAGTTCAAGACCAGCTTGCCCAACATGGTGAAACCCTGTCTCCACTAAAAATACAAAAATTGACCAGGCATGGAGGTGCATGCCTGTAGTCCCAGCTCCTCAGGAGGCTGAGACAGGAGAATCACTAGAACCTGGGAGCCAGAGGTTGCAGTGAGCAGAGATCACTTTACTGCACTCCAGCCTGGGCAACAGAGCAAGAGACTCTGTCTTGAAAAAAAAAAGAAAAAAAAAATTGAGTTGGTAAATCAAATTAATAGTTGGCTTTTTAAAAATTAATAAAGTTGGGGACATGTTCCAATTAATAAAAAAAGGAGAATTGGCAAATTTATTAAAAATAGTAAAATATGGGGAGATAAATTTAAAAAGGGAGAATTGGCAAATTTATCAAAAATAATAAAATGCAGGGAGAGAAATAAGATATCAGCAATGGAAAGAAACACCTATTTTAAGCAGGGATGATAATATTCTAAACTATGTATGAATAATTATCATTATCAATACTCTATGGATAGCTGCTAAAGTATTAAATACTAAAATGAGTCATAGCAAAACAGAGAATACAAATGCACAAATAAACTAATCACAGAAGTAGAAACAGTTATAAAAAGTTTATGCCCCCCTTCAAAATGGTACTAATGAAGTCACTGAAGTATTTTCTTAAATTTTCTAAAAACAATTTACTCCTTTGTTATTACCAAAACTATTCCAAAATAGAACAGCATGTAACTCAATTGATTTTTATGAGGTAAATGTGGTTTTGATCACAAAACCTAAAGACACCAACAAAAAAATTAAATGATAGCTCAATTCACTTGTGAACTTTAAAAATTGAAAATAAAATCTAGGATACAAGGTATAAGTTTACAGAACAAATTCTGCAGCAGGGACTGGCTCCAAGAGAGAACAAGGAGCACCTTGGAGGACACAGAGTGCAAGACGTTGCAACAAAAACATCACAGACCTTACCCCAGACCCAGAAGGCTTGGTTTACCAAGCGCCAAGCTTATCCAACCTGCAGCCCAGGACAGCTTTGAATGTGGCCCGACACAAATTCATAAACTTTCTTAAAACATCATGAGTTTTTTCTGTGATTTTTTTTTTTTAATCTCATCAGCTATCATTAGTGTTTGTGTATTTCGTGTGTGGCCAAAGATAATTATCCTTCTACCAATGTGGCACAGGGAAGCCAAAAGATTGCACACCCCTGGTTTAGACAATCATACCAGGTACTGTGCAGGGCTTGGGACTACAAGATCACATAGACCCCAGCATCGTGGAGCTTACATTCTACAGGAGGAAGTAGACATTTATTAAGAACAAGTATTCAAGTCTTGAAATAAGACCAAAAGAGGACTGCATGTCTTTTCAAAGTCATACCAAAACTTCACCTAATAGTCCCTGCCCCTACTCCAGTGCTTATTTCATTATCTAGCAGAATGTATCTTTATTTGATTCACTATTTACCACTGATTAAAGTGGAGGCTCTGTGAAGTTATACATTACTTTGTAGACTTTTGTCTAGTGAAATACAAAAGACAACCCCAAAAGTTATAATTTTTTTGCCTCTAGAACATATCAGGAAACAGGAGTAGGATTTTTGTCTATAATGTAGCAAACTTGCTTCAACATACCTTCCACAACTTACAAGTGCTCTTTGAACCAGCCTAATTATGCTTCTAGTTTCCTGGGTTAGATCAGTCTTTGGCATGCACTCACTACACATTTGGATGAAAATCATTTTTAACTTTTTGAAAATTAAGCAGTTGATAAAATAGACAAATAATTACATAAATAACCACCTAATTACAATTGTGGTAAGCAATTCAGAATGCAAAAGGGGTAACATACTTTGGCCCAAAGGGTCCTCGGAAGCTTAACCAAAGCCCTGAAGGATGGCTGCACTTAAATGAGGCCCATGGGCAGGAAAGAGCCCTGCATGACCTTGTCCTTCCCTGGATGACTTTGTAGCTATATGTAGAGATTCCCCGAATCACAGAGCAAAGGAATCAAAAATTACTGTCTATAATAGCTAAAGCAAAGTTATCTTGTATTTTTGCACCAAAGCAGATTTTAAAATAAAACTAATAATAATGATGACAATAACATCTACTGTTTACTAAGTGTTTTTTTACAGTGTCTCAGGTCTTGTACTAAACACTTGTCAATTATCCTATTTAATCATTACAACAACCCCTTAAGGTAAGTACCCTTATCTCCATTTTACAGATGGGAAAACTGAGACTCAGAGAGGTTAAGTTACGTGCTCAAGGCAACACACCAGGCTTGCCTGATTTTAAATTTTATCTCCTTTGCTATCCTGTCTGTCTTCCAAAAATAGTTCTTCTTGTTTGTGCTGCTTTATAATGGGGAAGGAGGACATTATTTTGGTGTTTTAACATATTTCTTGCAGATTAAAAGAAGGGAATGGAAAGGTGATGTGTGTGGAGGGTATTCAACATTAACATTTGCTAGTCCTGTTCGTTTCCTGGAGCTTCCCACTGAAGCAAAAAGCAGGATTTTGCTCAGAGTGGCTTTTCAACAATAAAGACTGTCTTGTTGAAACCTGTTTACTCTATGCCTTTGCTTTTAATTCTCTCCAACACAGCTCCCTCTGTTACCTTTGTCTCATCTGTAAGCCCTGAAGCACTTCTCCAAAGGCTTTAAGCCCAGTTGAGTGGGCAAAAAGCCTTTTCCACCTTTTTTTACCTTGCAACTGGTTTTGAGTTTCTCTTGAGTGTTTGTTTGACTGTTTAGCCAAGGATTGAGAGTCCCATTTTGAGGAGAGAAACCATTTGCCTCAGTTGTGTGCAAGCTCTCCAGAGTTCACCGATTAGCTTTCTGTTCCTTTTATTTCTTCACTGGTACTTGCAGCTCTTAGGCAGAGGATTATACAGCAATGTAATTATCCAGTCACCTTTCTTAGTCTTATATTTAAAGAGAATGTATGTGTCTTCTACGTTTACAGAAGTATTTTCCAAGTGACCCAAAGTGATATTGAATTCCATCCTGGCTGACTTCTAACATCTCTTTTTCCCTGTGATTTGGAGTCTAATACTAGCCATGTTTCCTTGTGATTCTGAAAAAAAAAAAAATTCTTGAACAGCCTACAACATAATCACAGAATTTCAAAATACTCAAACTAAGACCCCTTAGAGACCATCTAGTCCACATTTTACACAGTGCAAAACTAAGGCTGGTAAAGTTCCAGTACTAAGAACTCCACAGAGTTTATTAATATTTAACTTATGTATTTGCCTTTCCAATTATATACTCTTTGAGAACAGAGACCTTTACTTACACTTTTTTGGTATGTCATTTGCCACATATATTTATGCATGTGGTAGATATTTAGAAGGGATGGATCCCTGGATGTTTTATAAGAACTTTGCTCTAAACTGAATGGGGTCAGACCCAGCCCATAAGGGATGCACAAGGTTTTAAATGACACAGTCAGAGACCTAGAGAAATTTCATCCCAGCCCAGTGGGTCCCCTGGGGGATGCTTTGGGTTTTGTTCTGTTTGCTTTTTATTATGTAAGTAGTATGTGGACACATCCTTGTAAAAATTCAGGCACTATATAACTACACAGAGTAAAATATAAAGGACCTCCAAGTTTCCATCTGTTTTTTACTTCCCTCCCCAACATTGGCCACTACTTATAAAGTCTGTTCTTCCAGTCCTTTTCAATACATTTCTTCACATATGCAGAGTTTGTTTTTTCTTTTACATAAATGAGATTATGTTTTATTCATTGTTTTTGCAACTTTCTTTTTCATTTAAAAATATATTGGCGGTCTTTCCATATTAGTACATATGCATAGTGTTTCATCAAATGGATGTACTTATAAGTTATATAGCCACTTTTCTATTGATGCCAGGGGCCGCACCTCCAGCTATGTGGAGGAAGTCAATCTGAGAGATGCAGAAATGCATGTCCTGATGGTATTGAAGGTCCTAGTTCTGGTTTCTGAGCCATGGCTTCAGTCCCACTCCTCTTCTGCACACTTGTGTCTTCTAATGTATTCCTCCTTTTGCCAAAGTAATTTGAATTGGGTAAAGGTAGCCTGTAATCCTATGTCTGCGGACTCCGGCCCATTCCATCCATGGTTCTTCTCTTGACACTGTCATTTTCTCCTTTCCTACCCACGTGGGGCAGGAAGCATAATGATTGCTCTTGGCAGAAGGTTGATTTGATTTGTTTTCTTTATTGAACAAGATAACCACATGTATACTCCAATAGAGAGTATTTTGACAAGGAAAACATGAGACCTCCCTGGGTATGGTAGTCTCTGTTTCAAATTTCTGATCATCTGCAATAGCTTTAGCCACATGATAGGCAGAGGTAAAGCTGGGGTGGGAACCAGGCTTCCATAAACAACACTGTTCGGCTATGGTAACATCTAAGACACTGATACTTCCCGAACTTCACAATCTACTTGCACCCTTAAAACTGAACGCTGGTTCTTACAAACTGAGGACCATCATGGCATTTCCTAGAAGAGAATATTTCTTTTTAAAGGAGCAGTTCTGGCCCTGAATTTTCTTCTGTCCTTGCCATTAGGGCATATTTAAATATAGTCTAAAAAGAATTATCCAAAAGAAGATTTGTCACTATTTCATCTTTGACCCCCTTCTTTTCTTCAAATGTTCATACTCAAGAGCTAGTTCTGTGGCACTAAGAAAATGGCATTGCCATTTTAATAATGTCTAAGACTCTTACATTGTTTTGAGTAAAATTAAGAGTTAAACAGCAGCAGCATACTAGCTAAAGAAGAAATGTATGACTTTCAAAGCCATTAAAAACCTAGCTCTACAGCACGGAAGATTTAGAGAGGCCTGAAGTAAAATATCTGACCTGCCGCTTACTGTGTTAGTGACCTTGGACAAGCCATTTTAACATCCGTGAGCCTCAGTGTCTTCATCTGTAAAATTAAATTTTAAGTTAGCTCGTATGGTTATTGTGATGATTAAATGAAATTTTATACATATACTTTATATATTAAACTATCAACACAGTGCCTGGAGCATATTATGTGTTCAGTAAATGGTAAGTATTACCATTAACTATTAGTAATAATTCTTCACATTTGAATAGTAATTTTCATTTTGATCCTAATAGCAAAATCATGTACAGCACAAGGGATAAATGTTCTCTTCACTTCAGAGGTGAACGAACTGAGGTTGAGAGAGCACGAATGGCTCACCCAGTGCCTCATAGATAGCTAGCAAATGGCAGATCTGAAATTCAAACCAAGCCTCTGTGAGTTAAGACCCCTTTTCTTGCCTTCTGCAATACTATCTTTCATTAATGATGAGAAATAAGTGAGATTCAATCAACAAGATTTTTTTCATTATTGACTATCTCATAGGTGCCAGGTTCTGTTCTAGGCACTAAGTCTAAAGCAAAGAACAAAATAGACAAAAATCTCTCTTCTTATTCTTGAGGGTGAAGGCAGTCAATGGAAGAATAAATAAGTAAAATATATAGTATGCAGTGCAGGATCATCATGGCAGACGGGAGGCAGGACTAGATTGCAGCTCTGACTTGGACAGACAGAGCAGCGTGTGGACGCTCACATTGTGGATTGTAGCTCCAGATTGACTACAAGAACAAACCAGCAATCCTGAGAGGGCCCACAGACCCTCTGAAGGAAGCACACTGCTCCTGCAGGACCCAGGAGACACCCAAACACTGTGAGTGCCCCAACTGCAGAAGTGGAAAAGGGATCCTCCTCTCCCGAACACACACCTCTCCTGGAGAAAGTGAAGGTCTGTTTGCAGGAGAAGTTTCCTGCAGATTTCTCAGCAGAAAACCTACAAGCTAGAAGGGATTGGGGCCCTATCTCCAAACTTCTCAAACAAAACAATTATTGGCCAAGAATTGTGTATCCAGTGAAGCTAAGCATCATATATGAAGGAAACATACAGTCTTTTTCAGACAAACAAATGCTGAGAGAATTCACCACTACCAAGCCACCACTACAAGAACTGCTAAAAGGAGCTCTAAATCTGGAAACAAGTCCTGGAAACATATCACAACAGAACCTCTTTAAAGCATAAATCACACGGGACCTATAAAACCAAAATTCAAGTTAAAAAGCAGAAACAAGAAACAAAAGAACCAAAGTACACAGGCAACAAATAGCATGATGAATGCAATGATACCTCACATCTCAATACTAACATTGAATGTAAATGGCCTAAATCCTCCACTTAAAAGACACAGAACTGCAGAACGGGTAAGAACTCACCAACCAACTATCTGCTGCCTTCAGGAAACTCATCTAACACATAAGGACTCACATAAACTTAAAAGGGGTGGAAAAAGTCATTTCATGCAAACGGACGCCAAAATAGAGCAGGGGTAGCTATTCGTATATCAGAAAAAACAAATTTTAAAGTAACAGCAGTTAAAAGAAACAAAGGGGGACATTATATAATGGTAAAAGGCTCTGTCCAACAGCAAAATATCACAGTCCTAAACATATATGCACCTAACACTGGAGTTCCCAAATTTATAAAGCAATTACTAATAGACCTAAGAAATGAGATAGACAGCAACACAATAATAGTGGAAGACTTCAATACTCCACTGACAGCACTAGACAGGTCATCAAGACAGAAAGTTCACAAAGAAACAATGGATTTAAACTACACCATGGAACAAATGGACTTACCAGATATATACAGAACATTTTATCCAACAACCACAGAATACACATTCTATTCAACAGTGTATGGAACTTTCTCCAAGATAGACCATATGATAGGCCATAAAATGAGCCTCAGTACATTTAAGAAAATTGAAATTATATCAAGTACTCTCTCAGACCACAGTGGAATAAAACTGGAAATCAACTCCAAAAGAAACCTTCAAAACTATGCAATTACATGGAAATTAAATAATCTGCTCCTGAATGAGCATTGGGTCAAAAGCAAAATGAAGATGGAAATTTAAAAATTCTTCAAACTGGGATGGGCACGATGACTCACACCTGTAATCCTAGCACTTTGGGAGGCAGAGGTGCACGGATCATGAGGTCAGGAGATTGGAGACCATCCTGGCTAACATGGTGAAACCCCATATCTACTAAAAATACAAAAAAT
>NW_012114141.1:11117093-11144347 GCF_000951035.1 Colobus angolensis palliatus | reverse complement strand
ATCTGCTCCTGAATGAGCATTGGGTCAAAAACAAAATCAAGATGAAAATTTAAAAATTCTTCAAACTGAATGACAATAATGACACAACCTATCAAAACCTCTGGGATACAGCACAAGCAGTGCAAAGAGGAAAGTCCATAGCCTTAACGCCTACATCAAAAAGACTGAAAGAGGGTTTTGCACAGAGTGCCATGGTCTGACTTACATTTTAAAAGAATCACTCTGGTTGCTATGTTGGGATTAGCCTATATGAAGGTAAGGGTGGAAGTAGGGAAACACATTAGAAGATGATTGCAGTAGAAAGATGGTGATGGCTTGATTCTGAGCAAACTGTCGCAAGCACAGAAAACCAAACACCGCATGTTCTCACTCATAAGTGGGAATTGAACAATGAGATCACTTGGACACAGGAAGGGCAACATCGTACACCGGGGCCTGTCGTGGGGTGGGGTGAGGGAGGAGGGATAGCATTAGGAGATATACCTAATGTAAATGATGAGTTAATGGGTGCAGCACACCAACATGGCACATGTATACATATGTAACAAATCTGCAGGTTGTGCACATGTACCCTAGAATATAAAGTATAATTTAAAAAATCTTAGATATATATTAATAAGTGAAGAAAGCCAATCTGAAAAGACTCCATACTATGTGATTCCAAGTTTGTAATATCCCGGAAAAGGCAAAACTATGGAGCCAGTGAGAAGACCAGTGGTCGCCAGAGATTGGTTAAGCACAAAGGATTTTTTTGGGCAGTGAAAATACTCTGTATGATATTATAATGGTGGATACATGTCATTATACATTTGTCAAAACCCGTAAAATGTGCAACACCAAGAGTGAATCCTAATATAAACTATGGACTTTTGGTGATACTGATGTATTAATACATGTTTATCAATTGTAACAAATGTACCCGCTCTAGTGGGGGATGTTGATAGTTGGGGAGACTGTGCAGTGGTGGGGGAAGGAGATAATGGAAAACCTTGGTACGTTATTCTCAATTATGCTGTGAACCTAAAACTATTCTTAAAAAAAATTAAGTCTTGAAAATGGTTGCTTTGAAGTTACATAAAAATTCATGAAAATATATGCAAATATAAATAAGAAAAGAAAAAATAGTATCAGACATTTTCAAGTAAATAACTCAAACAACACTAAAATATAATATAAAGTGAAACCTGAATAAAACTTAAATCCTCAAAAAAAAAAAAAAGGTGATGGCTTGAACCAGGATAGTAATAGTGTAATGAGTGAGAAAATGGTCAAATTCTGAAAAGATCTTTTTTATTATGAAAATTTTCAAGTATTAAAAAAGTAGAGAGAGTAACACAGCAAACTTCTGTAAATTCATCACCCAAATTCAATAATTATCAAAACTTTGCCACATTTGCTTAACCAGCTCTTGTTTTTTCATGGGTTGTTTTTTTTTGTTGTTTTGTTTTTTGTTTTTTGTTTTGACTGAAGTATTTTAAAATAAATTACATACATTTGACACAGCAATCTCATTATTGGGTATATGCCCAAAGGAATATAAATCATTCTATCATAAAGATACATGCACTTGTCTGTTCATCACAGCACTTTTCACAATAGCAAAGACATAGAATCAACCTACATGCCTGTCAATGGCGGACTGGATAAAGAAAATGTGGTACATATATACACCATGGAATACTACACAGCAATAAAAAAGAATAAAATCATGTTCCTTGCAGCAAAACAGATGCAGCTGGAGGCCATTATCCTAAGAAAATTAATTCAGGAAGTAAAAACCAAATACTGCATGTTCTTGCTTATAAGTTGGAGCTAAACATTGAGCACACAGGGACATGAAAAGGGGAACAATAGACACCAGGGCTTACTTGAGGGTAGAGGATAGGAGGAGGGGGAGGATAGAAAACTATCTATTGGGTACTATGCTCACTACCTGAGTAATAAAATCATTTGTACACCAAACCCTAGTGACACACAATTTATCCTTGTCAAACCTGCACATATATCCCCTGCATCTAAAATAAAAGTTGGAAGAAAAACAATAAATAAATAAAATCTCTTCTTCAAAAAAATTACATTGTACAATTTCACTGCTACATATTGTATGCAGTATGCATTTCTCTGAAAATCTGAACATAAATACAATCACATTATCACACCTAAGAAAATTATCAATAACTCTTTGATATCAACCCATACTACATACCAATTTCCCTAATTGTCTTAAAAATTTCTTTCACAGTTGCATTGTTTGAATCAAGTTATAAACATTGTAATACACTACAGTTGTTTAGGTCTGAGTTTCTTTTAACCTAAAGGAGCACACATGTACACACACACAAGCACACACACACACACACACACGTGCACACACACTTTTTTCCCTTTAGCATTTCCCTGTGATTTACAAAATCCCCAAAATATTCCTGCATAACGCCCCACATCCCAAATGTGTCCCTTTGCTCCTCTGTAGTGTAATTAACTCTAGAAGCTTGGTTAGATTTAGTTTCATTTTTTTTCAGAAACATTTCATAGACAAAGTATACTTTATAAATGCATTACATCAGGAGTTACCCAATATGTTGTTGTTCCATTTATAGTGACATTCACGATAGTGATCATTCCCCATCTACATATAAATCATGATTCCAATCTACTGACAACCATTGTGTAAAACAATTATTTCATGAGACCAAGGAGGAGAAGAACAAAGTAGTTGTAATACTGGGTATATTTTTTCCACTTACCAGTATGTTGAAATGTATCCATGTTGATATCTATACTATTCATTTCATACATGTCTAGTTATTTTAATTACTATATAGTACTCTACTGCATAGAAAAATAACACATTTCATTTATCACTTCTTCTATTGATGAAAAAAAGGATATATCCTTTTTTTATCAAAAACAGTAGCAAAGAATATCCTTGTGCATTTTTCAGTGTGTATGCATATGAGTTTCTCTAAAATCAAGGGCAGGAATCAGAAACCTTTTTCTATAAAGAGCCAGGTAGCAAATAGCTCAGGCTTTGTGGGCCAAATGGTCTCTGTTGCCATTACTCTGTCATGTAGCAGGAAAAGAGTCATCAACATTGTGTAAATGAATAAGCATGCACACAGTTGGGTTTTTATAAGAGCAGATTTACAAAAACAGGTCATGGGCCAGATTTGGCCTGAAGGCCATAGTTTGCTGACTCCTGGTGTAGAGTATGAAAATAGAATATGTTCATCTTCAGCTTTGTTATATATTTCTATTTTCTTTCTCCAAATGAGTTATACCTGTTTACACTTCCATCAGCAAAGTATACAAGTGACTGTTTCTCCACATTCTTGCCAACACGTGGTATTATCTAATTTCTTAATTTGGGGGCAATCTGATTGTTGTGAAATAGTTACTTATGAATGTTTCAATTTTCATAAGCCCAATTACAAATGTGTTTGAATATTTTTCATATGTGCTTTGACTATTCAGACTTCTCATTCCTAAATTGCCAGTTTATAACATTTACCTACTTTCTATTGCATTGTTTGCCTTTTTCTTACTAATTTGTAACTTTTATATATATTCTATTAATAGATTGCATTTTTCTGTTGATTATATGCATTACAATATCTTAGCATGAGTTTGTCTTTGCTCACAGTATCATTTGTTGAACAGAAGTTTTGTTTGGTTTTTGCTTTATTTTTAATGTCCATGGATACATTAATCCTTCCTTTTTCTGTGTGTGTATGTGTGTGTCCTTTTTTTGCTTTGTATAAGAAATCTTGTCCTACCCAATTATCATATTTTTCTATATTTTTCTTTCCAGGAAAATAATTTCCTTTCTACGTTCAGGTTTTAGTACATCTGAATGTATCTTTACATATGGTATTTATCTAATTTTATCTTATTCAATATGAACAATTATCTGAGCCCCCTTTATTGATTAATCCATATATGTGTTCTCCACTAATTTTAATGCTACCTTTGACTTACTGCACATTCCCACATGTTCTAGGTCTGTTTGTAGGCTCTGCGTTCTGCTTTCTTAGTCTGCTTTTATTGGTCTATCTCTAGGCTGACACTGTATCATTTTAATGCGATAATTTCATAAGTAGTCTTAATATCAGGCAGAATTAATCCCTCCCTATCACTGACATCTTTGAACTAGTCTTGCCTCGTCTTGACTCTTTATCTTCCATACGAATTTTAGATAAATTCCAATGTAAAGGTTTGGAAACAAATGTTTAAAAAAAATCTAAGTAACTTTCCCAAGGCCCCACGACTAATAAGTAGATGAGGTGACATTCAAATCCATGCAGAATAATTTCAAAGCCCAGTTTCTAAGCCACTATATCCAAAATGCCACCTCTATATCTATATTATAAAGTGGTAGAACAGGCTGAATTTAATGTCAGTAATCCTTCGGCTCTGGACTTGGCTCATACTCATTGGGTATCCCCCTGGACCTAGTTTCCTCATCTACAAAATTGTTACAAAAATAAGTTGTCTCAGAGCTATGAATAAGCAGTCAATATAAACTGTAAAGCATTGATTCTGTAAAAGCCCACCAATACTGGTTAATTTTATATGTCAACTAGACTGGGTCACAGGGTGCCCAGGCATATAGTCAAACACTATTCTCTATTTATCTGTGAGAGTGTTTCTCAGTGAGAATAACATCTGAATCAGTAGATTGAGTAAAGGGCATTGGCCCCCCTAATGTGGGTAGGCCTCATCCAGTCAATTGTAGGCCTGAGTAGAACAAAAACACTAGGTAAGAGGGAACTCTTGCTGCCTGACTGCTGTAAGATGAGGCATCAGACTTTTCCTGTCTTTAGACTTGAACTGAAACCTTGGCCTTTCTTGGGTCTCAAGCCTGCTAGCTTTTAGACTGGAACTTACATTATCAGCCCTCCTGGTTCTCAGGAACTAGAACTACACCACAGATTCTCCTGAGTTTCAAGTTGTTCAACTGCACTGTACCTCCATAATCATATGAGTCAATTCCTCATAATCAACAAACACACACACACATATATCCTATTGGTTCTGTTTCTCTGGAGAACCCTGACTAATAAGATTTTGCTACCAAGAGTGGTCCTAGAGGCACATAATTTTAAGAATGAGTTTTCTGAATTGGTTTTGAGGTATTTGGAATCAGATCTCTAATCTGATTAAAGACACTAATGATTCTATTTCCAGTAGTAAAGAGAGCATTGAAAGTCCATGGTGTGATCTGGCAATAAAAATACACAAAATATCACCACTGAATACTCCTAGTCAACAACTTATAAGAATCAAAGAGCTTGGTAACCGTGTATGTACTTTCAAACATTTCTGGGCAAGCTAACAAATGTAACGAGATTGGCTGGTTGTTCCTACTATTGCTGGACAAGGTGGAGAAAGATAAGGATGAGCTCAGGGGTTTGAGTTGCCAGCCCAAGTGTTGCATAAATGACTGGAAAACTTCTATGTTTGCCCTAAAAGATATCTTTATCTCTTATAGCTGCAGAGCTGAGATTGCTGAAAATTAAAAGGCAGAGCCTCACCCTATGACTGGCTGAATTACAACACAAGTTGAACTCCCAGCCTTGCACAGTGTCTACTGTAAAGGTGAAGGCATTGGTTGGGAAGAAATGGGCTTCTGAAAAATTGTAATGGGAACATGCAGGAAGACCTTGATGAATCTGGGGTCATTGAGCCCCTAAATTCTGATGAGTCTTCTTTGCCAGTGGAAGATTTCTCCCTACTCCAGAAAGGGAGTCATCTCCCAATCCCTTGTGGTATAAGCCTCTGTACCCTTATCTAAGGAGATTAACCCTGAATTGTCTAAAAAACTCCAGTGCTCTCCCTTGAGGCAGTTGCCATGGAAGACAATGCTGAGTCTCCTCAGAACCTAACATCATCAACTCTCTTTGCTTCTAAACCTATAATTAGACTCACGTCCTAGTAGGTCCCTAAAGGTAAAGTACAAAAGGTAACCCATAAGGAAGTGTGCTACACTCCAAAAGAATAACTGGAGTTTTCTAATGTACACAGAAATCTAAGGAATATGTGTGGAAACAGATATTGAGAATGTGAAACGATGATAGAAGGAACATAAAGTTGGATCAAGCCAAATTTTTTGATATGGTCTCACTATGCAGAGATTCTGCATTTAATGTTGCAGCTCAGAGATTAAGGAGTCTAATAGTTTGGTTGACTGGCTAAAACACGGACCTAAGACCACAGTGCACAAGTTGGAAATGCTGGACCTGCCTTGGTTTACTACAGAGCAAGTGATTCAAAGGTTGAGGGAGACTGAAATATTAGAGTGGATTTGTCATTTAAGACCTACTCATCCACCATGACTATGAAAAATAAACGTGTAAGAGGAACTTCAGCATCCTTGAAGAGCCCTGTGATTCCTCTTCCCTGTAGGCCAGACCCTAATGCAAGAACTACAGTCACTGGATTGGAAAACCTAAATGCAATGGGAGTAGTTGGGTCCTAGGGTGGCAGGGGCCAGATGGCAGGAGTCAACTGCCAAAGGCAAGATGGGTATGGATACCATAATGGACATCAGAGTCAGAGCAGCAATCAGAATAGTCTAACTCACACAGACCTATAGCATTGGCCAGTTGATTGCAGTGTCCCTAGAAGTAAAATAGGAAGCCTATTAAATGCTTATTTGATCTATATAAGCAGACAAGTTATAGGTCAAGTGAACAAAAGTCTAATCTGAATCATAATCACAGAGAGTCACAGTTACTCAATTTACAGTTTACAAACTTAAGCTAGTTTACAAACCCAGAGTATCTTGAATGATGAGCAGGCCAGGTCTCCTTGAGAAAGGATCCCAGTGTACAGCCAAAAATTTAAACTGTTGGTCTTCAATTGGCCTTCCCCCAAAAGAACATACAGCCTTCTACCAGGACAACATTGTGCTGGAGGAAAGGAAATAATCAGACTTTTTAGGGACTACTGGACAGTGGCTCTGAACTGACTCTAGTTCTAAGGAATCCAAAACATCACTGTGGTCCACTTGTCAGAGTAGGAGTTTATGGAGGTCAGATGATAAATCAAGTTTTGGCTCAAGTCTGTCTCACAGTGGGTCCAGTGGATCCCTGAACCCATCTTGTTATTTCCCCAGTTCTGGAATGCATCATTGGAACAGACTTACTCAACAGCTAGCAGTAACACCTCATTGGTTCCCTGACCAGTGGATGAGGGATTTTATGGTGGGAAAGGCCAAAGGGAAGCCACTAGAACTCCCTGTGCCTACAAAACTAGTGAATCAGAAGCAATACAGATTAGTATTGTAGAAATTAGTGCCATCATCAAGGACCTGAAAGATGAGGTCATGGTGATTCCCATTACATCCCCATTCAACTCTCCCATGTGACCTGCGCATAAGACACACAGATCTTGGAGAATGATGTGGATTATTGTAGACTTAACCAGGTGGCGACTTTAATGACAGCTGCTGTACCAGTTTGTTTCAGGTGGCAAGGCTGGCAATACACTTTCACTGTCCTATCTCAGAGGTATATCAGCTCTCCAGCCCTACATCACAATTTGGTTTGCAGAGATTTTGATCACCTTTCCCTTCCACGAGATATTATACTGGCCCCATTACATTGATGACATTATGCTAATTTGACCTAGTGAGCAAGAAGTAGCAACTACTCTAGACCCATTGGTAAGACATTTGCATGTGAGAAGATGAGAAATAAATCTGACAAAAACTCAGGGGCCCTCTACCTTTGTGAAATTGTTCTGGGTCCAGTGTTGTGGGGCATGTTGATAAATTCCTCCTAAGGTGAATGACAAATTGCTGCATCTGACTCCTCCTATAACCAAAAAGTAAAATAAAATGCCTAGTAGGTCTCTTTTGATTTTGGAGGCAAGGTATTTCACAGTGGGTGTGTTACTCTAACCCATTTACCAAGTGGCCCCAAAAGCTACTTATTTTGAGTGGAGCCCAGAACAAGAGAAGTCTCTGCAACAGATCCAGTCTACTGTACAAGCTGCTGTACCACTTGGGCCATATGACCCAGTACAATGATACTGGAACTGTCAGTGGAGATGTGGGTGCTATTTGGAGCCTTTGGCAGGCACCTGTAGGTGAATTTCAGCACCGGTCCTTTGGATTTTGAAACAAAGCCCTGCCACACTCTGTGGTTAACTACTCTTTTTTTGAGAAATGGCTCTTGGCCTGCTACTGGGCCCCAGTAGAGACTGAACATTTATCCATGGGCCACCAAATTACCATGCAAATTGAGCTGCCCATCAGAAAATGGGTGTTATCTGACTCACCACACCATAAAGTTGGGTGTGCACAGCAGTACTCCATCATCAAATGGAAGTAATGTATGTGTGATCAAGCTCAAGCAGGCCCTGAAGGTATGAGAACGTTACATGAAGAAGTGTGCCAAGACCGAGTGTGGTGGCTCACACCTGTAATCCCAGCATTTTGGGAGGCCAAGCCAGGCAGATCACTTGAGGTCAGGAGTTCGAGACCAGCTTGGCTTCATGTGGTGAAACCCTGTCTCTACTAAAAATTCAAAAATCAGCTAGGTATGGTGGTGGACGCTTGTAATCCCAGTTACCCAGGAGGCTGAGGCAGGAGAATCACTTGCACCTGGGAAATGGAGTTTACAGTGAGCCAAGATCACACCACTGTACTCAAGCCTGGGTGACAGAAACTCCATCTCAAAAAAACAGGGGGGGGGTGTGTGCCAAATGCACAGTCTCCACTCCTGTTTCTCTATGTTCTCTATCATGTGAGGACACAGAAAGAAGACAACTATCTGCAAGCCAGGAAAAGAGCCCTGATTAGAGCACAACCATGTTGGCACCCTGATCTTGGACTTCCAGCCTCCATAAGTGGGAGAAAATAAATTTCTGTTGCTTAAGGCACCCAGCTATGGCACTTTGTTAAGGCAGCCTGAGAAGACTAATACACCATCCAAATTTAAGATTTGGTACAATAAACCAGTTTATATTTTTCTGTAAAAAAATCCATTTTAAATCTCTTATTTATATTCTATGTGAATTCTCTTCTATTGAATGTAGATTTGAAGATCTTCAGGAAAACTATTTTGCTTTTCCTGAGATCAAAATGGAAGTCAAGGGAAAACTGCCACTAAAGTTCTTTTGTCTCTAAAGATAACACAGAAAATCTTCCAGAACTTACAAGATCCCAGTATTGCTTCAAAGTCGTGCTCAGCCAGTCCCACACCCTGCAGGAAGCCCACTAGAAGATGAGCGTGGGTCCAAATGAGGAAGAAAAAAATCACTCGGAGGTGAAAGCAAATTCCAGATGTGCACAGCAGGTTGAGAAATTGGGAGTAAGAAGTTCAAATGTTTTGGAGTCAATCTCTTTACCAAAACACCTAGATGGCAGGCTCTAGCTGTGGCGTTTTCATACCAGAGTTAGACTGAGCCAAAAAGAAACCAAAGTATCTGACAGTGTATCTAAGTCTGCATTTCTTCCTCTATTCCTTTCAACTTCTGCTTAGGCAGAAATAAATGAGCAACTATAACATAAATCCTAAAAATAAAATAAAATAAGGTTAGTTTTTTTTACAGTCCTCAAGATGGAACACAGAAATTTGTAGGCTGTTTTGGCCTGAGTATCATTGAGAGATGGATTTGTTTATCCCTAAGTTTTACTTTTGTCTGCCCATCTAATTTTGCTTTATTGATCGATGTTTTCCTAGGTCAGGTTCTCCCAGAAACAGAAACTAAGCCAAGAATTCAGGTGCAAGTTATTGATTAAGGAAATTCTCCCAGGAGAAACCTGTAAGGAAGTGGAAAACAAGCTACCAGCAGTCTCACAAACTGAGGCAATATAAATCAGAGTTCACAACCATTAAGGTCAAGGGGCTCTGATAAACATCCCCAGATTTAATTAGGACCTCTGAAGGATTACATCCTAAGAGGAAGGTCGAATCTAGAAAGACCAGGCCTTCCAAAAACTAAAATCCAATTTCAAATCAGCTCAGTGACTGAATTAAAGCAATGTGCTCCTACTTTAACTGCCTGACAGAAACTAAAGAAATCTTCTTTTGACTAAGATAATATCACCCAAGCAGCTATTATTTTTCAACACAACGTCTTGCATTTAATAAAAAAAAAGTCCTTGTATGCCAAGAGACAGGTCCAAGAGAAAAAAAGCAGACAATAGAAACAGAACAACAGACAACCCAGAGATCAGAGTTATTAGGTATGGGCTTTAAAATAATAAAAATAGGCCGGTGCGGTGGCTCACGCCTGTAATCCTAGCACTTTGGGAGGCTGAGTTGGGTAGATCACCTGAGGTCAGGCGTTTGAGACCAGCCTGGCCAACATGGTGAAAACCCCAGCTCTACTCTAAATATACAAAACAAATTGGCTGGGCTTAGTGGTGTATGACTATAATCCCAGCTACTCGGGAGGCTGAGGCATGAGAATTGCTTGAACCTGTGAGGTGGAGGTTACAGTGAGCTGAGATTGTGCCACTGCACTCCAGCCTGGGCGACAGAGCTAGACTCCATCTTAAAATAAATAAATAAATAAATAAATAAATAAGCCAGAGATCTCTATCCCACCCTAACCATTCTTTAATCCTGCATCTCCAAGAAATACAATAGACACTTCCAGCTCTTTCTTCTGGTGTTTACCTCCAGCATAGTTGAGCATATGTCACATATATCTCATATATCATTTCAGCATATTTCAAATGATATGCTTATGCTGATATCTCTGGATTCATCCATTTTAGACATTATCTATTAACTTCCTAATATGGTTAATAATATCTTAGTTCTCTCACAACTTCCCTGCCTTGCAAATCTCTCTTATATATCTTCACTTCTTTCCTTCCCTCCATACAATATAGTTACAGCCAGTATACGGTTAATTCACTCTCTCCAATGAATTTATAAAGCCTCTATCAATACTGTTTTCCACATGGTCAGAAATATATGCGGTTAACTATAAGTTCCATTTTATGTTCTCTAGAAACATCCCTCCTAAAGTCTTCCATATCCTCCTGCTCCGAAGTGGACTGATTCCTCTCTAACACTACTGCACAGCTATCATCTTGGGACTTCATTGTTTGTAAAACTAGGAATTCCTTTATTAATATGCTGTGCTGAACCCCACCTTTCCTGGCTCCCAAGTCCTGCTTTGCTCCTTTTTTTTGATGCACCTTCTTAAGAAAGTATACATTTGAAATTTGAAATAAAATGCTGGGGATGCTGCATGTCTGAAGATGACATTATTCACCTCTCCCACTTGATTGAGTGGTTCTTCTGTGCATAGAATTCTCGTTAGAATATTACTTCCCTCAGAATTTAGAGGGAAAATTCCCTCCTCATTGTCTTCTAGTTTCCCTTGTGTTGGTTGAAATATCTGAAATCTTATTCCAAACTCTTTATGTGTGACGTATTTTTCACTATCTGAAAGCTTCTAGAATCTTCTCTCTATATCTGAAACTTTATAATGATGTGCCTCAGGAGAGAATATTTTTAAATTTATATGGAGACATAAGTCCTTCAGTTCTGAGAAATTGTCTTGAATTATTTCTTTGATAAGTTTCTTCCCATTGAAACTCTTATCAAATTTTTACTATCAATTTCTGGATCTCCTGTAATGAACTTTAACTTGTTTACCTGTAGGACAAATCAACTTGCTTCTCCTAGTTTCTAACAAAATTGAGTTTTTATGTCCATTTCTTATTCTGTCTGTTTCTTCGATGTGATTGGAGAGAGAAGATGGAGCTGGGACATTTTACTCTGCTCTCTAAACTGAGCAGCACTATATTGCTTTTTATTGTTTATAGAGCCACAAAAACAAAAAAAAGTTTCATTGAAACTTCCAGAGTGTGGTTCAATGATAGACATTACAAGGGAAAACTACCACCATATATCAACAGCTGAGGAAATTCCGTCACAAACACAGTTGAATATTGTCCAATCCTTCAAAACTCTTCTCATTTCTTTTTAATTGAGAGAAAATCTAAGAGAACTTTTTAAGGGAAATATTAATTTTTCTACTGAATTGGAATATTAGACACTATTTTTAAGCTACTGCAGCACTGAGATTAGAGTCATTTATCAAAAGTTACAGCCCACACTCAAGACAGCCTGGAGGGAGAGAGCTGTTGGAAATCCATTCAACTCAGTCTGACTGACCAAGGCTAACGTGGTTGGGGCAAATTTTTCATGCAGGGGCTCAGCAGTGTTACTAAACACAGCCACTTCACGCTGGGACACAGTACTTTACAAAGCTATGTAGAAGCCAAAAGCACTTCTACTTTGAAAATATTTCAAAAGCACTAAAGGAAATTTTCTTAACCACTATATATAAGTGTTAGAACCTTTTATTGCTTTCACCTCATTTTCTAACTTCTAATTTACTTGGAGGGTATTGGAGAAAGAACTCTTCAAATTCTTTCAATGTGTTTAAATGGCTTTAAAGTAATTAGCTTTTAACACTTTCTACTCTGAAGCAAGAGAATATGTTTTTATGCTTCATTTATCCAGAATCCTTGAAGAACGAAGGATCCCACATAAGTTAAAACTCCATGGGACGCTGCTTTAGATCTCACCCCCCCCCCACACACACACACACACATACACACTCAAGTTTTAATCCATTTGGATGAATTTCTTTGGAGCAGAGGGTTCTAGTAAACACCAGGGTGTCACTAGGTGCAGGCTGAAACTCACAGGCAACAGGCAAGAAATGCACACATTTCTTGTTCACTCAACAGCCCATGGCGAGGCCCCAGTGGGCCAAGCACAGCTGGACACAACTTGCATCTGTGCTACAGGAGGTAGCTTCAGACCTATACTACTTTCCCTTTTTTAGAGGAAGAACAGAACTGTCTCATAATCAGGACACACTGTCTGAGTTTAGGTGCCACCTTTGCAAAGGAACGCCAGGCTCACCAGATGCCCAGCTCTGGAGGCCTTGTGGGAAGTTGTGCTCACATCCAGCACCTTCTACTAGGAGGAGAGGGAGCCCCAGATCCAGAGAGCATAATGCCAGAAAACCTGCTGCGGGTATGTGGGCTTATTCAGGAAGAAATCTTGGTTCTCCACAGTCTTTCTAAAATGACATATTTTTTTTGTTGTTGCCTTCTTATTTGGAGTATGTTATGCCTTTGGGATTTGTACCTGTTTCTGTAGTATTTGTGTCTTCTCCCTTACTGTCACTGACCACTTCTCAACTTGGGATGTCAGACTTCAAATCCTCTGGCTTCTAATCTACTACAGACTCGGAAAAAAAAAAATAACCAGGGATGCTGAGGTTGTATATAAAATAAGTATACGTGGCTTCTTGTGAGGACCTGGAAGGCAGCCCTGTAACAAAGGACACGCTCCACTGGATCTGGTACTATCCCTCCAGACCAGTGGTTCTTAAAGTAGAGCCCAGGGGCCCATGAGGCTCCCTGAAACTCTTTTAGGGGGTCCATAAAGTCACAACTATTTTCATAATAATATTAAAACATTACTTACCTTTTTTACCTTCATTCTCTCATGAATGTAAGTGGAGTTTTCCAGAATATATAACATGCAATATCACAACAAACTGAATGCAAGCAGCAGCTGTGAGAATCCAGCAGTGTCCTATTAAAACATTGAACAGATTTGCAAGAATGTAAAACAATGCCTTCTTCCTCACTACATGCTCTTTGTTTTGAAAAAGATGCAGAAAAGGACTTTGACAAAATTCAACAGCCCTTCATGCTATAACTTTTTTCAAAAAAAAATTATGCTAATATATAATGGGTTTATTAATGTTATTTTTTCATTAATGCAGAAATATTTTCTATTTTTCTCAATGTTGATTTGAAGTACGGCATATATTAATAGCTGCAACTGACATAAACAAAAATTATTTGGAATTCTTAACAATTTTTAAGATTACGAAGCGTTCTTGAGACCCAAAAGCTTCAGAATCGCCTCTGAACCTCTTTTGAGATATACAACCCAATGGATTACTTCCTGTAGCATATCAAGAGGTAAACCACAACATCTTGGTCCAGTGACACACCAGAGTTTTCTTAACAAATGTTTTAACCCATGTTAAATTTCACAACATAACAGAAGAAGGGAGATGTTTGGGGATAGCACAATCACTTGATAAGATGCACAGCTCAAAAAAGACCTGGAAATTATTTTTCAAAGCTGTGCAGAAGTCTCAGAATGTTTCAAAGCTGTGAAATGCAAAGTCGCCTTGGAAAGTAATGCCAAGGATATCAAAATTCTGCTTATGTGGCCTTTCAGGGTGGCCACACACATGGTATATATAAGCTACTGTTTTTTTTTAACTAGTATTATTTTCTACATAATGGAAAGAATCATGAATTTACTTTTCTATGAGGATTCTCTTTACCTACAGTCAACTGTGATCATTTGCTTGCTTACACTCCACACTCTTCCTTCCAAGACATCACTGAAGCCCACTGGGAAATGACCATTTGTTCCCATTACAGCAGGTACAACTTTCATTTTAGTAACCTGATTTAAGACATGGAATTATTTAATCAATTGATTTTATTTCCCTAAGAATTATTCCAACTATGATGTTTATTTTTACAAATAAAGGAATTGGAGTTGTCATAAAAGGATTAAAAAATAGAAAAGTTGAGAGCCAACCTTGAATATAAATTATTACAATCGTTTTTTCTCATATTCAGGTTGCAAATATACTCCAATGCTACTCTGTAGATAATTTAAAATAAATGTTGTTTGGGGAAAAAACTATTTTATGAAACATTCTTATCAAACAAAAGCAGAAACATGAAATATCAAACACATTAGAGAATTATGTTCCTTCCTTAGAGGTAAGTGACTTAATCAGGAATCTTAACTATTCAAAACAAAGACAGAACCACAGAAGATAGATCCTCAATCCCTCTGCAAAATCAGAAATTTAATCCAAAACTCCATGTATTTAACCCACAGCCCTTTATAAGAAAACTCTTTAAATTTCCACTTTGAATGAATTTAGTCTTCCTTTAGACCAGGGATCAGCAAACAAGGGCCTGCAGACAAACCCAGACTGCAACTTGTTTTCGTAAATAAGGTTTTATTGAAAGACAGTTGCTCATTTATTTCCATATTGTCTATGATTGCTGTTCCACTACAATAGCAAAGTTGGGTAGTCAAGAGAGAAACTATATGGCCTCGAGAGCCTTAAAGATTTACTATTTGGCCTTTACATAAAAAGTTTAAATTAAAATTTTAGACTAAATTTTAAGAAAACAAGAAATTATATTTTTCACACAGTAGATTGGAAGCAGAAAAAGGTGGTAGGGGAAAGAGATCCTTAAACTGGGCATGCTGACCTTAATAGGCAGTGGTCACTATTGGTCTGATATTGTGGAAGAAGAATTAAGAGCTCTAAAAGGAGTCCCTATGATTGAACTGTCAAATAAGTGGGCTTTGGAAACCCCCTTGCCTCAATGGCAAACAACTCTGAAGGGCCAACCCTGCTTCAGAGCTCCCAAAGGACTGACTGAAGCCCTAGTTACAACCATGTTCAGGTCAGCTTCTCCCTCTGCCCAATCCTGTCGTCCTCACTTCCTTTCAGATGTATCTCCCAAAAGCAATCATTCTGCAAGCAACTACCCACTTCAGTGTCTGTTTCCAAGGAACCCAGTAAAAGACTGTGTATAAAGAACATGCAATTTGCATTTGCCTCAATTTTTAAGCCTTCAAACAACTCAGTAAACACTTGTGGATCACCTCCTAGACTCACGGCACTACACCAGGCACTATAGGAAATTACAAAATGGGCAAGATACAATCCCTGTCCTCAAGAATCTGGCAAGTTACACATTGTCTATGGCTGCTGTTGTTCTACTTAAGGTGACTAAAACTACCTAAGGATAGAATATACTGCTTAAGGTATTATAAGATGAGGTTCATTGTCACCACCACTGTAGATGGCTTGGGAGAGGGAACTAGGGATGGAGGTTCCATCAGCTGCCCAACATCCAGTTGAGGGAAATGGACAGATGTAATGGAAACAGTGTTTGGCCAGGAGCTTTGAAGATAGAGTAGGAGTTTAAGATGGGTGAAAACAACAACAAACGTAGGAAGAAACATACGGAAGAGACTAGATGCAGGAGCGGAAAGTGAAGATTCTATTTTGGAGATTCAGCCACAGCCCAGTTTGTTTGAAGCTTGGAATGGGGCAGAGGAAGACTCTGAAAGATATATTTAAACCAGCTCATGGAAGTTCTTGAACACTAAGCCAAAGAGTTTATTTAAAACAACAGGAAATAATAATGATTTTGAGCAGAAGCAGGGTGACCATTGATTTTGCCCTCCAAACTAGCAATTTTGAGAGTCAAAGATGGCATTCTCAATTGCCATCTAGGACAGCAGATGTAAACCAAGACTATTCCATGCAAATGAGGATGGTCACCTGAGCAGGACAATGTGATTAGAGCTGTTCTTTAATAAAATTAATGCAGTAGTGTATCAGTTAGTCATTGCTATATAACAAACTGCTCCAAAAGACAGAATGATTTAAAACAAAAATAATTCATTAACTCTAAATTCAGTGAGTTGGCAATTTGGACAACACTCAGTTGGGCAATTCTTCTACTGTCCTTGCCTAGGCTTATACAGCTACAGTCGATTGCAGATGCTGACTGGTCTAGATAGGCTTAGTTGGCATGTACGGTAGTTAGTGCTGGCAGTCAGACGTGGTGAATGTCCACGGAACTATGTGCTTCCAATAGACCAGCCAAGTTTTTTCTCATGGTACCGGAAGGGGTCCCAGCAGCAAAAGAAGGCAAGTTCCTACGTGGAAACCCATCTCAAGCCTCTGCTTGTGGCACATTTGCCATTGTCTCATTGGTCATAGCAAATTAAATAGCCAAGAACAGAGTCAGTGTGGGAGAGAACTACAAAGGCTTAGGGACAGGGAGTGGAATTTCACTGGTGATTTTGCAAACATTCCACCACAGATAGTAGTGTCTGAGTTGGATTGAAGAAATAAGAGTAAACATGGAGAAAACAATTCAAAAATAATTATGATAGGGATCGTATTTCCCACATTATTTTGTGATGTTCAAGGGATTCTACTTTTATTACCACATGCAACTCTTACACATTCCTATGAAATAATCATTATCCTCATTTTGCAGGCAAAACTGAAGCTTAGAGAAATTCAATAAATGTAGCCAAGATTACAAAGCTAATAAGTGGTATAGGCCAGGTGCAGTGACTCACGTCTGTAATCCCAGCAGTTTGGGAGGCCGAGGTGGGCGGATCACCTGAGGTCAGGAGTTCGAGACCAGCCTGACCACCATGGAGAAACCCTATCTCTACTAAAAATACAAAATTAGCCAGGCATAGTGGCACATGCCTATAATCCCAGCTATCCGGGAGGAGACTCGCTTGAACCTGGGAGGCAGAGGTTGCAGTGAGCTGAGATTGCGCCATTGCACTCCCACCTGGGCAACAAGAGCGAAACTCCATCTCTCCCTCTCTCTCTCTCTCTCTCTCACACACACACACACGTGGTGTAGCTGGATTCAAACCCAACCAAATTGGATCCAGAGCACAAACACTTACTCACCTAGTAATGCTACCACCTTGCCACTAAGACAATGTACAAGGGATAATGAAAGTCTGAAGTAGAGTGCTGGCAGTGAGAGAGAAAAGGACGGTTTGAGACATAAAATCAGTAGAACTTACTAACTAACTGGATGTGGAAGTTAAGAAAGAAGGATGAGTCAAAGATGATTCAGATTTCAAACCAGCATGGCAGAGGAAGGCATGTGAAACCAGATGTTAAATTAGAAGTTTTGACTGAGGCCCCAAGATATGAGAGATACCAGATACCAACGGAGATGTGAGAAACAGACCAGCTAAATACAAACACAAATTAATTTAGCTAATACGAAATGCAAATTTCCAAGTGAAATGCTGGAGATTCAGTCATATACCTCTTGGGGATCCTCATTCAGTTCAAGGACATAAAAGACTCAAGAGAGTTGAAATCTGAGAAAAATTGGTGAGAATGTATTTGGAAGAAGCCTTGCTGTGAGTAGTAGCCAGCCATCTAAGGGAAGGTATAAGAGAAACTTTCCCTTCACCCTAACCCAGTAACAGGGCCTTCATGGGCATTGCTCAGACACTTTGATGTGGTTCAGAGCCTGCCTGAGAAAACTAGAGCATTCTTTGGCTACAGACTAAAGAACCATAGCTGGGTAGCAATTAAACTTTCCTCAGATCAAAGACATGGGATCCTGGGGATCAGATGTGGAACCTGCAGCAGGAATGTGAGCCTGGGGCTACTATAAAAGGGATCTTGCCCTAGAGAATGGCCTTCCAGGCCAGGGGAGCCCAGCAATAACAGCCTGGAGAATGTATTCATACCTTGGTGTCTTGGTGTCAGAATATCCGTGGGTATCAGCAGCTGCCAGTGATGGAGAGGCATCATTCACCTCCTAGGGGTCGTAGAGGAGCCAGAATGGGATTTGCCAAGAGCCCACAGCAGTGCCCGCAAGAAAAAGAGCCAAATGTCAATATCCGCCCAGCCCAGAAAGCATGAAGCCATCTCATGGTAATGTCTATTAAGTGAAAATGTACCTTTCCTTACTTATTTTTAGTCTCTTCAGTGTTGGTGGATTCAGGAGGAGCAGCTGGGGAGTCTAGGAGGAGGTGAAAGAAAAGTAGAAGCTGATCATACCCTTACCCCCAAAGGAATGCTCCCCTGGCCCCCACAGCTAGCCCTCATCGGACAAAGAAGTGCTTAATGAAAACTCATACGTTAAGGTCTTAGACTGGTCATTCTAATTTCTGTATCAAGACAGTGTCTCGTGACAGACAAGCTTTCCATTATCTAAGAATGAATAGAGGAGTTATCAGCCTCCTCTACCCCCGGCAGAAGACCACTTACTTGTTCAGAAGTTAAAAGAAACAATAAGTAATAAAAATAACTCTTGGTTTATACCATGAAAGTGCTGCCCATTAAACACCTCCATTAATAGAAATTGGGAAGTAAAGAGAAGTAGCTGATTTGAGGAATTAAAAAAAAAAAAAAAGATGGTAGAAATGAGTTTGCATCTTAGTAGAGAGGTTGAAGCCAGTGACAGAAATATAAGGGTCATCTGCTTAGAAGTGGTAGCTGACTACTCGGGAGGCTGAGGCAGGAGAATGGCATGAACCTGGGAGGCAGAGCTTGCAGTGAGCCAAGATCACACCACTGCACTCTAGCCTGGGCGACAGAGTGAGACTGTGAAAAAGAAGTGGTAGCTGATGCTGGGAAGTAATAGGTATTGGAGGGAGAAGGTAGAGAAAGGAGGGTCAGGATAAAGTTTTGATTGATGGTTACAGAAATTAGAAAAGGTTTGGAAAATTCACTGAGAATAACTCATCAAGTGCTAATGAAAGACCACCAGACACCAGTAAATTCTCCCTATGCATCAAAAGCAATCCTGTGTGGTTAACCACTCGCTAGTCTGATGCCTTTCTCCAGCAAAGCCGTAAGTGAGATAGCCAGGCCTGGGCATTGTGTCACCAATGATTGGCTGACTTGGCACAGTGGCAGGAAAGGAAATGAGCTAGTACACAGGAAAGGGCCAAAAGTCAAGAAGTTACAATGTGAATGCAAAGAATAACCAGCAGAAGTGAGGACATGACAGAAGGGGAAAATAGTCCATGATTAAGAGGACAATTCCAAGTTTTAGATCCTGGGGGTGGTTCCATTTCAAATGATGTTGAGATTGATGCCCTGGAAGGCACAGGGACACGGGACATAGAGCTGGGGCTTCAGGTGTTAAGAAGAGCCACCAGGAGGAACATCAAAATCACCAAAGATTACGGCAGGAGATTAGGCAAGGAAGAAGATTATAAACTTTGATCTAAAGTCAGCCAATTTGGCTGTGCTCACACACCTGTAATTTCAACACTTTGGGAGGCTGAGGCAAAAAGGCAGAAGAGTTCAAGGCTGTAGTGAACAATGACTGCACCACTGCACTCCAGATGAGTGACAGAGTGGGACCCTGTCTCTAAAAATAAATAATAAAAAATAAAGTCTACCAATTTGTCTGATGCTACTTAAGAAGCAGAAAATTAAGGGTCATATTTTTTAAAGATTTCTGTTTTTAAAAAAATCTATACAACTTTTAAATTGGAAGCATTAAAAGGATTAAGCCTCCCCAATGGTAGAGTGTTCATGGCAAAAAATACAAATTTAAAGGATAAAATAAAACAATTAAGCATCCATTATCTGTAGAATAAATGTAGAATCCTTTAGTCCCCAGATGATATTGGAAGATATGAGCATGATTGGAATTTTTTAAGATTATCTGAACTGGGATGATCTGTAGAAAAACCGAAACTCAAAATATCTTTAATCATGGCAAATTAAAACCTTTGAGAGAATGCACAACCCTCAGCCTTTATTGGTTTTACATTTCCAATGATCCTTCAGTGATTTACCATTGTTATCTCAGAGGCTTAATTTTTATGGAGTTCCTACTATATGCCAGGCACTGCCAATATAAAGATAAATAAATCTTCAGAAGAAAGAGTTTAGCTGGCTGTAGTTGCCAGACTTAGCAAATAAAAATACAGGATACCTTGCTAAATTTGAACTCAGATAAACAATGAAAAAATTGTAATGTAACTATGTCCCAAGTATTACATGGAACAGTTATTCTAAAAAAAAAAAAAAGAAAGAAAGAAAGAAAGAAAGAAAAAAACAATTTGTTGTCTGAAATTCAAATTTAACTGGGCATCCTATATTTTATCTGGAAATTCTAATTTAGTCTTTTTTTGTCTGCAATAAAAGGGCTTTAGCCAAAAGACATTTTGAAAGCACGTAGTGAAAGAAACAATTACAATCTATGCTTTGCTTATTTTTCCAACTCTTTTTTTTTTCTACATACAAACTCAGTGGATTGCCAACTCTTTCTGTTGCTCTCAGTTACACAGGATAGAATCTAGTCACTCTAACCAGCCCCTGATCAGGTAACCTCCCTAGTCATATGTCCTGACGGCACACTGTACTTTTTCACACGGATACTGCTGTATTCATCTAAGTTAAGAGCTAATCTGTTATAATAACAACAGTAGGGTAGAGCCAAGGCTGGCAAGGCCACATCCAATGTGGCCTTGTCACATCTCTACGTCAGGTGTCTGCTCAAATTGTTACTATTTGCCTGCCAGTGAGAAAGGAGAAGAAAAAGAGCAGAGGAGAGTTAGTTTACATTGTAAGGCTGGGACCTGGACGTGGTGCCCATCACTACTATGAGCCCGGGCTGACTGGCATGGCCACTCCTAGCTGTAAGGGAGGCTGGGAACTACACTGCCCTCTCCAGCTGCCTGCCCTGCTCCTACTCCAGGATGTCCCGGGTTACTGAAAAGAAGAGGGTAAATGGGGAGGGGGCAATTAGAAGTCTCTGCCACTGCCTATCATAATGGTAATTAGATCCTTAGTGTGTAATTATTAATGACTCCCCTCCCCATCTAGACTGTAAGCTCCAAGAGGGCAGGGGTATCCAGCTAGTCCACCACTCTATCTCCAGGACCTACGACCCTTTCTAGAAACATTTCATAAATGTCTGTGGCGAGAAGAGAGGAAGGGGTAAAGCAAGAAAAGCGGAATGACTTCCCCCTTCTTTGCCCTCCAGTCTCTGTGCTTAAACTAGAGCTCTGTGAGGCCCTCCCCTGGCTTCTGCCCACTACTCTCATCTGAGGATTCAGCTCTGCTCTACTCTCCTCCCTCCCTGTCTCTGGGTCCTGGAGGACAGCTTCTGCTCTCAGCTACACAGGCCCAAAAACATTCTGTGTGGCTCCATCTGTCTACATGGGTATTTGGCTCACACTGGCCTAGCCAATGAGCAGTGTATACCTTTGCTATAGGATGCTCCTCCAACCATCTGTTTCTCATTTGTTCAGCCTCAGTATTGTGACCCCCTCAATAACACACGAGATTCTAATTCTAGTTTTGCCACAACCTCCAATGAACGAATGTTCCTCGTTTTGAAGGGACTGACAGGAGGCTCCAATTGACATTTCATGTGCCTACATTCTATATGGGGTGGAATTTTCCAATTGCCTAGAACAGATGCAATGACTAAGATTTGAGACAAAATTTGACTCTTTAAAACATCATACAGCTTCACAGAGAGAGTAGACATTTGGAGACAGCTGTATGTTCACCAACCATCTCAACCACTTTTCAGCTATGTGGCTTAGGAAAAATTACTTAGCCTCCATGAATCTAGATTTCCTCATGTATAAAACATGAATAAAATAATACCTACTTAGAGGGTTTTGTGAAGATTGAGTAACATATATGTTTTATTTAATGTTTGGTATTATGTGAGTGTAATTTTTTTTTTTAATGGCCATAAATCCCTCATACCACTACCATTAGGAGGTGAAATATATCTCTTCTCCTATTGACTTTGGGTGGGCTTATGACTGCTTTAACCGGTAAAGTATGATAGGAGTGATCTCCAAGGCTGGGGCAAAAAAAAAAAAAAATCCTTTCAGAGCTGCCTGGTCTGTTGGGATGCTTGCTCTGGGAGGAGTCAACTCCCATGCCAGCAGACTGACTAACCTAAGATAGCCATGATGGAGCAACCGCGTGCAGGTGCTCCAGGCAACAACCCCCATGGAGCTCCCAGCGGACAGGTAATGTAAATTGCCAGCCACCTGACTAAGCCAGCTTTACATCCAGCCCAGGAAAGCCTTCAGATGCTCAACATCTGACTGCAACCCCAACAAGAACCACTCAGCAAAACCCTTTCTAGAGGCCTGGCCTGAATCATGAGCAAAATAAAATCGTTTATACTATGACATGTTGGGTAGTTCGTTACACAGCCATAGTAACTAGAGCAATGAACAATAGTAAATGGTAGCATACACTAATATGAACACAGTTTCGAAATCTCTTAAGTTCTAGAATCAGGCCTTTCCCATTCCAACATGCGAATACTGGGGGGCATCCCAGCTCAGAGCTGTCCTGGCTGAATCAGTCTACACTCATAGTGACCTCTCTTCAGAGCCTCATTTCTTTCCATTCTCTGCTAGGTTTCCTGTCTAACTTCTAGATCAAGAAAGTCTGGATAAACTTCAGATAAACACTTTAAAATGATTTCCTGGAAGCTCACCAAACTGAACATGTGAATCCTCCCCAGTCTGCACAATTGAAAACAAGTTATATAATTTCTGTTCCTCAAGGCGGAAAGGGCTGTGCAAGACTGAGAACACTGGGACTGTTGCCTGTCGTCTGGAATCACATTTTAAATAAACAGACAAAGTGAACTGCATAGAAATGATGAATAATGAAATGGTAGAAAGAGAAATTAAAGAGCAATGGGGACTACAGAAGCTATTTCTGTCTCTCACTGAGAATTCCTCATGGCTTAGGTTAGATGTTTATTTCTAAGGGAGTGGATTATTTTTAATGTCTGTGAACAGAACGCCTCCATGACATCCATTATTTCAAAATGCCTAAGATGTGCTTCTCAGATCTAAACGTCACCGAAGGATTGAGGAACAGCTTGAGGCTCACACTAAGTGCGTATGTTTTTCTTTCAGCTATTTGTTCCATCAGCTATCTCAATTATTTATAGAACTCATTCTCCAATGAGGAAGTTATTTTCCATAGAGACTAGAATTATTTTAAGTTCTATTTTTCTCCTCCTGTCTGCTTTCTTGACTGGTCAACACTCTCCAGTCCATCTATTTAGGACAGTTTCCTCTGGGATGGCACTTGAAGCTTATAGAAGACAGAAGAGAAACAGAGATTAGATTTGAACCTCACAAATATATTTGTGGTTGTGTCTTCTCCTCCTAATCCATACTTTCCGGATGTCTTGTGACATATTTAAAAACATTTGCAGATGTGTAAGTATTTTTAAAAACATTCAGGATCCTGAAATCATTACAGCAATCACTTTAAAATAGCTGTATGAATATCTAGAAAAATAAAATTAGATTCTTAGTGCCCTAGTGTCTTGGTCCCCAAACTTTACTGATTACTGGAACCACTCAGAGAATTTATACAAATGCAGATTCCTGGATTTTGTCTCAGGAAAATGGAATCAGACTCTCTGGGAGAGGGGCTCAAGAATTCATGTATATTAGATGCTTCCAGGTGATTTGATGGCTGGGCAGCTTTGGTAGTCTCAGCCCAATTGCACCTATGCCCTGCCAGAAAACCTCAGGAGGAAGGGGCTGTCAGCAAGCAACGTGTAGGTACTAGGGGAAGGTTTACCATTCACCCAGACTCTTCCAGGTGCCAAAACAGGGCTACGCAGGCCCTCCTTCCATTTATCCGAACAACAAACATCTTTTAGGAGTCTAATATAAGTGAATTATAAGAAGGCAAAGAACAGAAGAATAAGACATTCTCTGCCATCAACAAACTGAGAATCTACTCACTCAGCCATTCATTCATTCATTCATTCACCAAATGTTTTTTGAGCATCTGCTATATACTATTCTAGAAAATCAAGATACAGTAAACAAGCATAGTTCCTGTACTCATGAGATATAGTACTTAACACAGTTTACATCCCTGTTTTAAGAAGATAAACAGGCAACATATAAGCTTGGCTTTGACAATTGCATTAGGCACCTCTTTAGGCAGAAGCAATATCTAATTTGCATTAACCTTAGCATGAGTGCCTCCTTAAATTCTGCACCCTAGACACCTTACCTGCCTCATCCTAGTTCCAGTTGTGAGGTTCAGTGGTGTCCTAGATGGGATCACAGCATGTGCAAAGGCAAAAAGATGCTAATGTGCATGAAATGCTCCAAAAATAATGAATAATCTAGGACAGCTTAAGTATAGAATATAAGGGGTGGAGGAAGTGGCTGGAGATTTTACTATGAATGAAGCTCCAGTCTCCAGTTTGTGAAGTTCCTTGAATAATAAATGTCTTCTGTCCATTTGATGGTCATATTATCTATTTTATTTTTTAGAGCGATCACCAGGATGGTAATGTAAAAGTAGGGGGGAGGGGGAATGGATTGGAGACCAAGAAACAAACAAAGTCGCTGTTATAGTAGTATTATAAAAGGGCAATAAATATTTGAAATGAGGCAGTGCCCTAAATAGAAAGGAAGCATTGGTACTCAAGGTTATAGGAATGTGGGTGAGAGAAGAAAACTCTAGGACCACCAAAGCTGAGGAATCTAATTAAACCCTTCTCTATAAGGGTGAATGAGAAACAGAGGTAATAAAGTAAATTTGCCTCTTTCATCCTTGATACTGCATGAAGGGAAATTTTTTTGTTGTTTTTATAATTCACTATCACAGACTAGCTCTCACATAGACTTGTGGTCCAAATTCATACTAACTATGTGGTAAACACAACACCACACACACACACATCCCTCAAGTATAGAAGTTAATTTAAAGTTACTCCTGGGTTAGCAGTATGCCAAGGCAAATGGAAAAAGCAAACACAAATCCTCACTGGAGTAACATCATCATCCCAGGCTTCAAAAAATTCTCATAAAATTCCAAGGAAAATGAACAGCTCACAGTATAAAATGCAACACACAGAGAAACCCTGTATTGTGAATGAAAGCCAGGAAAAACAATAGAATATATAATCATCCCCATAAAGACTGCCAATATTGGAACTACATGATACTTCCAAAAAATAACAATATTTTATGTGGTTAAGGAAATCAGTCAACTTTGAAAATATGAGCCAGCGAACTGGGTGGAGCCCACCACAGCTTAAGGAGGCCTGCCGGCCTCTACAGACTCCACCTCTGGGGACAGGGCATAGCCAAACAAAAGGCAGCAGAAACCTCTGCAGATTTAAACGTCCCTGTCTGACAGCTCTGAAGAGAGTAGTGGTTCTCCCAGCACGGAGTTTGAGATCTGAGAATGGACAGACTGCCTCCTCAAGTGGGTCCCTGGCCCCCGAATAGCCTAACCAGGAGGCATCCCCCAGTAGGGGGAGACTGACACCTCACACGGCCAGGTACCCCTCTAAGACGAAGCTTCCAGAGGAATGATCAGGCAGCAACATTTGCTGTTCAGCAATATCCACTCTTCTGCAGTCTCTGCTGCTGATACCCAGGCAAACGGGGTCTGGAGTGGACCTCCAGCAAACTCCAACAGACCTGCAGCTGAGGTTCCTGACTGTTAGAAGGAAAACTAACAAACAGAAAGGACATCCACACCAAATCCCCATCTGTACGTCACCATCATCAAAGACCAAAGGTAGCTAAAACCACAAAGATGGGGAAAAAACAGAGCAGGAAAGCTGAAAATTCTAAAAATCAGAGCAACTCTCCCCCTCCAAAGGAACACAGCTCCTTGCCAGCAATGGAACAAAGCAGGATGGAGAATGACTTTGATGAGTTGAGAGAAGAAGGCTTCAGACGATCAGACTTCTCCAAGCTAAAGGAGGAAATTCGAACCCATTGCAAAGAAGCTAAAAACCTTGAAAAAAGATTAGACGAATGGCTAACTAGAATAACCAATGTAGAGAAGTCCTTAAATGACTTGATAGAGCTGAAAACCATGGCACGAGAACTACGTGACAAATGCACAAGCTTCAGTAACTGATTCAATCAACTGGAAGAAAGGGTATCACTGATTGAAAATCAAATGAATGAAATGAAGTGAGAAGAGAAGTTTAGAGAAAATAGAGTAAAAAGAAACGAACAAAGCCTCCAAGAAATATGGGACTATGTGAAAAGACCAAATCTACATATGATTAGTGTACCTGAAAGTGACGGGGAGAACGGAACCAAGTTGGAAAACACTCTGCAGGATATTATCCAGGAGAATTTCCCCAACCTAGCAAGGCAGGCCAAGATTCAAATTCAGGAAATACAGAGAACACCACAAAGATTCTCCTCGAGAAGAGCAACTCCAAGACACATAATTGTCAGATTCACCAGAGTTGAAATGAAGGAAAAAATGTTAAGGGCAGCCAGAGAGAAAGGTCAGGTTACTCACAAAGAGAAGCCCATCAGACTAACAGCAGATCTCGCCGCAGAAACCCTACAAGCCAGAAGAGAGTGGGGGCCAATATTCAACATTCTTAAAGAAAAGAATTTTCAACCCAGAATTTCATATCCAGCCAAGCTAAGTTTCATAAGTGAAGGAGAAATAAAATCCTTCACAGACAAGCAAACGCTTAGAGATTTTGTCACCACCAGGCCTGCCCTATAAGAGTTCATGAAGGAAGCACTAAACATGGAAAGGAACAACCAGTACCAGCCATTGCAAAAACATGCCAAAATGTAAAGACCATTGATGCTAGGAAGAAACTGCATCAACTA
>NW_012114141.1:11115141-11115568 GCF_000951035.1 Colobus angolensis palliatus | reverse complement strand
GTACCAAAACAGAGATATAGACCAATGGAACAGAACAGAGGCCTCAGAAATAACACCACACATCTACAACCATCTGATCTTTGACAAACCTGAGAGAAACAAGAAATGGGGAAAGGATTCCCTTTTTAATAAATGGTGCTGGGAAAACAGGCTAGCCATATGTAGAAAGCTGAAACTGGATCCCTTCCTTAAACCTTATACAAAAATTAATTCAAGATGGACTAGAGACTTAAATGTTAGACCTAAAACCATAAAAACCCTAGAAGAAAACCTAGGCTATACCATTCAAGACATAGGCATGGGCAAGGACTTCATGTCTAAAACACAAAAAGCAATGGCAACAAAAGCCAAAACAGATAAATGGGATCTAATTAAACTAAAGAGCTTCTGCCCAGCAAAAGAAACTACCATCAGAGTGAACAGGCAA
>NW_012114141.1:11091669-11113389 GCF_000951035.1 Colobus angolensis palliatus | reverse complement strand
TACTAAAAATACAAAATTAGCCAGGTGTGGTGGCACATGCCTATAATCCCAGCTACTCAGGAGGCTGAGGCAGGAGAATCTCTTGAACCCAGGAGGCAGAGGTTGTGGTGAACTGAGATCATACCATTGCACTCCAGCCTGGAAAACAAGAGTGAAACTCTGATTCAAAACAAAAAAAGAAAGAAAGAAAGAAATTGTCACTGAAACAAATCAATGAAGCTTCAGAAGGTACAATACAAATAAAAGGTTATAAAAAGAAAGAAAAAAGATTTCCTACAAATTAAAGGCAATTACAGTTGAATTGACAAAAGCAAAAATGAAAGTCAATACACAGTGAAACAATATCGTTATTGTATATAGAAAGAAAATAACTGTCGTCTTAGATTTGCTTGCCTAAAAGAAAGAACAAGGAAGGGGCTGGAGGCAGTGGCTCACACCTGTAATCCTAGCACTTTGGGAGACTGAGGCGGGGGGGATCATATGAGACCAGGAGTTCGAGATAAGCCTGGCAACATGGCAAAAATCCTGTCTCTGCCAAAAATACAACAGTCACCCAGGTGTGATGGCACGTGCCTGTAGTCCCAGCTACTCAGGAGGCTGAGGCACGAGAATTGCTTGAACCGGGGAGGCAGAGGCTGCAATGAGCTGCCCTGCTGGGTGATGGAGCAAGAATCTGTCTCAAAGAAAAAAAAAAGAACAAGGAAAAATTAAAGTCAGTTTTAAACAAACAAAAACTGAATGAGTTTACCAATAGATCTTTAATAAAAAAAAACTCTCAAGGACTCAAGCATAAGGAAAAACGGGCCCTGATGCAAGATCTGAGATTCAATAAAGATAGTGAACAAAGATATTAGGAAATATATAAGGAAATATAAACAAACATTGACTTATAAAACAATAATATGTATAATATGGGAGAGAGAATACAAAAAAATTGTAGTAACATGAGAGACGATGTTTAGAATTATAATGTTCTATCATAAATGTATTGTTAGGAAGGAAGGCAAAATACTTATAAACTTTAGACTTTTTAAAATAGACTTGTTAAAATATAAATAGTATGCTTCATCTCTGCAGGATTAAAAAAATTAAATAGGGGGTTTCTCTTTGTTTGAGTCCCCCTCCCTCTGTCTCTGTACGGGGGAGCTGTTTTCTTCTTCCTTCCCTCTTTCTTGCCTAATAAACTCTCTGCCCCTTAAAACCAAAAAAAAAACGAAATAAAATATAAATGGTAACCACCAAAATAACAGACATAAAACATAGGACTTCTAAACAGAGGGGCGGGTGGAATGGAATGAGGAAAAGTGGAATATATATATATTATTTATATATACATACATATAATTTGTTCCACTTTTGTTTTTATACACACACACACACACACACACACACACATATATATGGTCACAGTAAAAAAAAAAAGGTAGCTAGAGTCTTTAACTGAAAAATAAAATTATCAAATTGGATTTGACAAACATTCAGCAATATGTCATTAAAAACAAACACATCTAAAACATAAGGACACAGAAAGTGAAAGTAGAAGAATGGAATTCGAATCAGGGTCCCAGAAGAAAACAGAAAGTACACCCAAAAGAATAATTGAAGACCAATGTGTGTAGGGGTAAGGGTTCCAGTAGGGAACGATGAAGTACCCAGAGACCTATAAGAGTAGGAAGCTGTTACCTCTGGGTTACTATCTCTGGGCCTAAAAGAGCACAGGAAAGGAGCAATTACTGGAAACAGAAAATTGCTTGAAGCTATAGCAGAGCCACTGCTAATTCACAGAACTGCAGGAAGGGACCCAGAGGAATAAATACCCCAACTTCCCTTGTCTCTTTGTTCTGTGCTCCTGCTGGTGGTCCTCATTGGCCAACCCCAACCAGAAGCCAAGGGATGAAGGAGCCAAGATTACACTGTCCACAGCTGTCAACCTCTTGGCCAGGAGAAAGGGAAGGAGTAGAGAGGGAGCTGGAGGTGCAAATAGAGAATATTCAGCTTACCAGAAGAAAGCTGGTGTATATCCATACTAACATAATACAATATACACTTCAAAGCCAAAAACATTGCTAAAGAGGATCACTACTGATATGGTTTGGATTTGTGTCTTCGCCCAATTCTCATGTCGAATTGTAACCCCAATGTTGGAGGTGGGGCCTGGTGGGAGGTGATTGGATCATGGGGGTGGACTTCCCCCTTGCTGTTCTTACGATAGAGTTCTCATATCTGCTTCTTTAAAAGTGTGTGGCACCTCCTGTCTCTCTCTTTCTCCTGCTCCTGCCATGAAAGATGTGCTTGCTTCCCTTCACCTTCTGCCATGACTGTAAGTTTCCTGAGGCCTCCCCAGAAGCAGAAGCCTGTACAGCCCACAGAACTGTGAGCCAATTAAACCTCTTTTCTTTATAATTTTTTTAATTAATTTATTTTTTTTTTAGATAGAGTCTTACTCTGTCACCCAGGCTGGAGTACAATGGCATGATCTCGGCTCACTGCAATCTCCATCTCTCAGGTTCGCTTCTCCTGCCTCAGTCTCCCAAGTAGCTGGGATTACAGGTACACACTACCACGCCTGGCTAATTTTTGTATTTTTTGTAGAGACAGGGTTTCGCCATGTTGGCCAGACTGGTCTTGAACTCCTGGCCTCAAGCAATCCTCCCACCTCAGCCTCCCAAAGTGCTGGGATCACAGGTGTGAGCCACCATATCCAGCCCTCTTTTCTTTATAAATTACCCAGTCTCGGCTATGTCTTTATAGCAGCATGAAAACAGACTAACACAACTACCTAATAACAAAAGATTCAGTTTATCAAGCAGATAAAACAACTCTATACCTATATGCTTCTAACAACATACCCTCATAACACAAAACATTGCCTGAAAAACATGAAAAATTGACAAACCTATCAGCAGAATAAAAAAAGAAAATACTCCTCTCTAAGTAATTTAAAAATCAAGCTGATCAAAACAAAAAAGAAAGAACCATAGAAGATTTGAGGAGCATAATTAACAAGCTTGATTTCTTGGACATACAAAGCACATCAAACATGAGGCCGGGCACAGTGGCTCATGCCTGTAATCCTAGCACTTTAGAAGGCTGAGGTGGGTGGATCCCTTGAGCCCAGGAGTTCGAGACAAGCCTAGGCAACATAGCAAAACTCTGTATCTACAAAAAACATTTTTTATCTTTTTATTTTTTATTTTTATGTATTTATTTATTTATTTTTTGAGACGGAGTTTCACTCTTGTTACCCAAGCTGGAGTGCAATAGTGCTATCTCAGCTCACTACAACCTCCACCTCACAGGTTCAAGTGATGCTCCTGCCTCAGCCACCCGAGTAGCTGGGATTACAGGTGCCCACCACTATGCCCAGCTATTTTTTGTATTTTTAGTAGAGATGGGGTTTCACCATGTTGTCCAGCCTGGTCTTAAACTCCTGACCCCAAGTGATCCACCCGCCTCAGCCTCCCAAAGTGCTGGGATTACAGGTATGAGCCACCACACCTGGTCTACAAAAAACATTTTTTAAAAATTAGCCAGGCATGGTGGTGCACACCTGTAGTTCCAGCTACTCAGGAGGCTGAGGTAGGAGGCTCACTTGAGCCCAGCAGGTTGAGGCTGCAGTGAGCTATGATCATGCCACCACACCCCAGCCTCGGTGATAGAGTAAGACCCTGTCTCAAAAAAAAAAAAAAAAAAAAAAAGAGGAACATCAAACGTGATAAACAGAAAATGAGCATTCTTTTCAAGCACACATGGAATATTCATGAAAATAGATCAGAGGCTGGACCACAAAGCTATTCTCCAATGTCAAAGGATTTGGCGACATACAATCCCCTTTTTGTGACCAAGGTATCATGAAGTCAGAAATCAACAGGAAGAAAGATAACTAGAAAAAAAAAACAGTTTTAAATCTTTTTAAACGTTCTTCTAAATCATACATGGGAAAATATATGAGATGCTACTAGAGTGTACTTAGAGGGAATTTAATGTATTTTAACACTTATTTTCAAAACCAAGGCTAAAAGTTATGGAGCGAAATACCCACCTGAAAGGGTTAGACTCTTTACCCTCCACGTTCCACCCAAACTCTCCACTGGCTTCCTGTCTCACTTGGAGTAGATACCAGTTCTATGTGGTCCTATGAAACTAGGATGCTCAAGTTGGTTCTTGTGACCTCTCCTACCCACATTTCTCCTGTCCAGCCTCACTGACCTGTTGTTGTTCCCCTCTCCCAGGACATAGAGAGCCTCACCATCTCTCCCTCACTTCTGTCAGTTCATTCTCAGTGAGACCCTGCAAACTTCCTCTCCTCTACCTTGCTTTATTTTTCTCTGTAGCACAGGTCACCATGTAACACAAAACTCTGCTAACATGTAAGCTTCATAAGCACAGAAATTTTTTTGTTTTCTTTTGTTTTGCTAACTACTGTGTCTTTGACATCTGGATCTGAAACCTGACACACAGAATGTAATGAGTAACTACTTGTTAAATGAATGAATAAGGAACAAAAATTGAAAGTATGTAGGAATTGCAGAATAAACTCCCAAAATAAAGTAAATGACATATTAAAGACAAGAGCAGAACTTATAAGGGAAAAAAGAGTAAAAACCAAGAGAATTAGCAAAGTTAGATAAAAATAGTTATTAGAAAAGATGCTAAAACAGGCCAGGCATGGTGGCTCTCGCCTGTAATCCCAGCACTTCAGGAGGCTGAGGCGGGTGGATCACTTGAAGCCAGAAGTTTGAAACCAACCTGGCCAACGTGACGAAACCCCGTCTCTGCTAAAAATACAAAAATTAGCTGGGCATGGTGGCGCGTGCCTGTAATCCCAGCTACTCAGGAGGCTGAGATATGAGAATTGCTTGAACCCGGGAGGCAGACATTGCAGTGAGCCGAGATCACACCACTGCATTCCAGCCTGGGTGACAGAGTGAGACTGTGTCTCAAAAAAAAAAAAGGAAAAAAGAAAAAGAAAGGTACTAAAATAGACAAATGTCTGTGAAGCCTAGACAAGAAAAAGGAAGCCCCAGAAAATAATATCAGGAATGGAACAGAATACATAACTACAGATGCTTCCAAGATTTAACAGATAAGAGGATATTACAAACAATTTTATGCCAATAAATATTAAAATTGAGGTGAAATGTACATTTCTAAAATAAAATAAAACTAACCAAGACTAACCCAACAAGAACTAGAAACTCTAGATGTTTCCCTATAACCCTGTATTTTAACAAAGAAACTAAGCAAAACTTTCTGTGAAGAAAAGATCAGGCCCAAAAAAATTCTTTGACAAATTCTATTATATTTCAAGACACAGATCATTTAAATCTTTCACAAACTCTTCCACAAAGAAGAAGAGGGAATTCTTCACAACCCATTTTTGGAGACTGGCATACTATGAGACAGCAACCTGATAAGCACAGTAAAAGATAGAAAAACTGTTATCAAAACTGGCTGGAGGTAGTGGTGCATGCCTGTAATCCCAGCACTTTGGGAGACTGAGGCAGGAAGATCGCTTGAGCCCAGGAGTTCAAGGCCAGGCTGAGCAACATGGTGAAATCCCATATCTACAAAAAATACAAAACTTAGCGGGGTGTGGTAGCATATGCCTATAGTCTCAGTTACTTGGGAGGCTGAGGTAGGAGGGTCACTTGAGCCCAAGAGGTCAAGGCTGCAGTGAGCCCACCATTGTTGCACTCCAACCTGGGTAACAGAGTGAGACCCTGTCTCAAAAGAAAAAAAAAAAAGTTACCAAAATAGATGCCAAAATTCTACATGAAATGTGAATAATTCAAATCCAGCAATGTGAAAGCAAGATAATTTACAATGACCAAATTGGATGTATCCCAGGGTACATAGTTGATTTAATATTAGAAAATCAAAATAATATAATTTACCATATTAAAATCTAAAAGAAAAGCTACATGGTTGTCTCATAGATGCATTAAATGTATACAAAAGCATGCAATAAGATTCAACTTTCATCCACATCTATAGATAAATGACTGAAATTAATGAGTTTGTAATAGTAAATATATAATAGCTAAAGTCAATGTAATACCAAATGTATATGACCTTTATCTTTTCTGGAACAGGTTGAATCATAGACCAATGGAACATAAGGGAGACTAGAAATAGACCCATGCAAGTCAGTGGAGAAAGGATGGATTATTTTCATAAATGTTGCTAGAAATAAATTTGAATGGAAAAAATGAAACTGGATCACCACGCCATGCACAAAAGTTAATTATGGCTCAATTGAAGACTTAAAGGATAAAGGCAAAGCTATAAAACATACAGAGTACAATACAGAAAGATCAATATATGACTCTGGAATGGAAAGATTTCTTAAATAATACACAAAAACTGTTAATTATATAGAAAAAAATGATAAATTTGACCACATTAAAATTACGAATTTCTGTGCTTGGGATTCGTTTGTGTTTTCTTTGAATGCCCTATAGCACTAAGGACAGTGCCTGCGCACACCAGAAGTGTCTCTACTACGTTCCAAGGCTGGCTTCTCCAGCATGCCAGATTCCATTTTCTCAGTTTCTCTCTTCAACTCTCACCTTCTTTCGGTTCTGTTTCCAATGGCTTTTTTTCAGCCTTAAGACATTACCCCTTCATTATAAGACAATCTTCCCTTGACCTTGGGCCCCTAAGTTGCTAATTTGTTTCTCTTGAAAAAGTGGTTTAGGATCACTGTCTCCAAGTTCATTTCTCAACCCCCTGCAGCCTGGTGTGGACAAAAGTTAATAATAAAAGGAACTCCTCTTTACCCAAAACCCAGATTAATAAAACAAAACAATCATACTCTTATGTATACCATCCTAATTCAATTCCCCTCCTCTCTGCTTTCCTCCCTCCCTCCACTCCCTAATTAGAGTCTACCATGCAGAATTTTATATTATTTATGTCTCTGCTTTTCCTCATAACTGTTACCATCTATGTATTTCTAAGTAATGTTATTTCATTTTGTTTTTTATATTTACATCAATATATATCACTGTCTTGTTTACCTTTCTAATTTAAAGGGGCTCAATGTTATGTTTTTGAGATTTATCATATTAATGCATATATTAGTTTATTCATTTGCTGTATAATATTCCATTTAAAATATTAATACAAATTCTAAGGAGAGAAAGCTAGGCCCTGTTTACTGGAGAAAGCAGACAAGGTCATCAATGACTAAAGAATAGGAAACAAAGCAATAAAGTTGTAAAAGACAAAGAAAGACAGAGGAACTGTTCAAGATCAAAGGAGACTAAAGAGGAGCAATACAGAGACCAAAGAGTTAAAAATATTTGGCTTTCCAATAGACAAGAAGTCATCCAGAGATAAAATCAATAAGGAAACATCAAACTTAAATTATATTTAATGCCAAATTGACCTAATCCAATAGCAGCAGAATGCACATTCTTCTCAAGTGTACATAGAACGTTCTCTAGGCTAGATCATAGGCTAAGCCACAAAATAAGCCCGAACAAATGTATGAGGGCTGAAATCATATCAAGCATCTTTTCCAACCACAATGGTATAGAACTAGAAATCAATAACAGGAGGAATTTTGGAAAATTTACATATACATGGAAATTAAAAAACATGCTCTCAAATAACCAATGGGTCAAAGAAGATATTAAGAGGAAAAGTTTTTAGAATATCTTAAGACAAAAATAGACACACAACATACCAAAACGTATGAGATGCAGCAAAAGCTGTTCTAAGAAGGAAGTTTATAGTAATAAACACGTACGTAAAAAAAGAAGAAAGATCTCAAATAAAAAACCTAACATGACACCTCAATGAACCAGAAAAAGAAGAAAAAATTAAGCCCAAAGTTAGTAGAAGGAAGGAACTAATAAAGATCAAAGCAGAAATAAAAGAAATTGAGACTAGAAAAACTACAGAAAAGATCAGTGAAGCTAAGAATTGGCTTTTTGAAAAAAATTAAAAAATTGACAAAACTTTAGCTAGACTAGGAATAAAGGGGAGACGACTCAAAATCAGAACACTACAATTGATACTGCAGAAATTTGATTATGAGATTACTATGAACAATTTTACACCCCAAATTGAATAACCTAGAAGAAATGCATAAATTCCTAGACACGTATACCCTACCAAGACTGAATCATAAAGAACTAGAAAATCTGAACAGACAAATAGTGAGTAAGGAGATTGAATCAGTAATAAAAAAGCAATCCATCAAAAAAAAATCCCAGGACCTGATGGCTTCACTTCTGAATTCTACCAAACATTTGAAGTAGAGCTAATATGAATCCTTCTCAAACTCTTCCCAAAAAAAATTGTAGAGGAGAGAATACTTCTAAATTCATTTTACAAGGCAAGCATTACCCTTATACCAAAACCAAAAGAAAAAGACACCACAAGAAAAGTACAGGCCAATATCTTTGGTGAACATAAATGCAAAATTTTCAACAAAATACTAACAAACTGAACTCAACAGCATTTTAAAGGGATAATTCACCATGATCAAGTGGGATTTACCCCAGGGATGCGAGGAGGGTTCAACATATATAAATCTCTAAAGGTGATATACCACATTAACAGAGTAAAGGACAAAAACCATATGATCATCTCAACAGATGCAGAAAAAGCATTTGACTGAGTTCAGTATCTTTTCATGATCAAAAGCTCTCAACAAATTAGGTATAAGTGTATCTCAATACAATAAAGGCCGTATAAGACAAGCCCATAGCTATTATACTCAATGGTGAAAAGTTGACAGCTTTTCCTCTAAGATCAGGAACAAGATGAGCATGCCTACTCTCATTTCTAGTCAACACAGTACTGGAAGTCCTAGTTAGAGAAATTAGACAAGAGAAAAAATTAAAGGAATCCAATCTGGGAGGAAAAAAAGGTAAATTATCCCTGTTTTCAGATGAGATATTATATACAAAATACATTAAAGACTCCATTAAAAAACTATTAGAACTAATAAATTCAGCAAACTTGGAGAATACAAAATCAACATACAAAAAAAGGAGTTTTACACACTATATACACTAACAACAAGCTATCTAAAAAAGAAGTCAATGAAACAATCCCATTTATAATAATTACCAAAAAAAAATTGATCCAGTTGATCCTTGAACAAAACAGATTTCAACCATGCAAGTCCACTTATATGTAGATTTTCTTCTGCCTCTGCCACCTCTGAGACAGCAAGTCTAACCTCTCCTCCTCCTCATCCTCCTCCTCAGCCTACTTAACAAGAAGATGATGAGGATGAAGACGTTTGATGCTCTACTTCCACTTAATGAATAGTAAATATGTGTTCCCTTTCTTACGATTTTAACATTTTCTTTTCTCTAGCCTCCTTTATTGTAAGAATACAGTAAATAATACATTTAACATACTGAATATATGCTGTTTATGTTATCAGTAAAGCTTCTGGTCAACAGTAGGCTATTAGTAGTTAAGTATTGGGGGATTCAAATATTATACAGGGATTTTCAACTGTACAGAGGGTCAGCATCCCAACCCCCCATGTTGTTCAAGAGTCAACTGTACTTAAGAATAAATTTAACCAAAGAGGTGAAAGACCTATACACTGAAAACTATAAAATGTTTATGAAATAAATTGAAGAAGACACAAGTAAATAGAAAGATGTCCCATGTTAACTATGTTACACCATGGAAAAAAAGAAGAAAGCTATCTCATGCTAATAGATTGGAAGAATTAATATTGTTAAAATGGCCATACTACTGAACGTGATCTTAAAACTTAATGCAATCCCTATCAAAATTGCAATGGTGTTTTTCACAGAAATAGGAAAAAAAAATCCTAAAAATGCATATGGAACAAAAAAAGAGCCAGAATAACCAAAGAAATTATCAGCACAAAGAACAAAGCCGGAAGCATCACATTGCTTGGCTTTGAAATATATTACAAAGCTATAGTAATCAAACCAGAATGATACTGGCATAAAAACAGACACATAGACCAATGGAACAGAATAAAGTGCCCAGAAATAAGTCCATGCCTTTATGATCAAGTGATTTTCAAGAGAGATGCCAAGAACATGCAATGAAGAAAGGATAGTCTCTTCAATGAATGGTGCTGGGGAAACTGAATATCCACATGCAGAAGAATAAAGCTAGACTCCTGCTTCTTACGACATACAAAATCAATTCAAAATGGATTAAAGCAGTCATGCTCAGAGGCAGGTGGGAGAAGATTGACCAGGATGAGCCTCATTCCTGGAAGACAACCCTGTCTTTCCCATGGCTGTCCTACCTCCTCTTACCTAGACACCTGCAGACAGATCTTCATCCATAAACACAACTGCACACCTAAGACTCCTGCACTCAGGCTGACTCCACTTGTCCAAGAGAAGCAGTTCACAGACTGTTTTTAATGGATGATATTAGACGGGATGTTGGAGATTACATTAGAATGAAAGGTAGTCATCTGATTTAATTCAACAATTATTCATTCTATCCCAAATGTGTACCTAGATTCTCATCCTTACAGCATGTGCTCTCTTTAGAGATACAGCATTCAAACATTAAAAAAAAAGTTAGGAAATAGAGTAAAAGGATAATCACAACAACATCTGCCATATATGTAGTATTGAATGTGCCAGGCACCATATGAGGAACTTGACTGCCATTGACTCTAATTTGTAAAACAAGCCTTCGATGTAGGCACCATGATCCCCATGTTGCAAATGAGTAAATCAAGGCTCAGGGAAATTAAGTATTACCTCCTAGGATCACACAGCTAGTAAAAGTCAGAACCAGCATTTGAACCCAAGTTTGTTAATTTCAAAGTCCATGTGTGCCACTGTACTTTGGAGCTCAAAGTAAAGCACTAAAAAATATCATTACAGGCTGGAAATGTTTTGAGTGGTAAAGAATGGCTGAGTTCAGTGCTGCCCAAAATTCCTGGAGAAATTTTCAAAGGGCCAAGAGGTACTTTCTCATCTCTGGATGCTGTCTAGTTTGTTAAAAGTTCATTAAACCCAATAATCCTACTGTAAATGCTACTGGAGAGTCTAGCATAATGAATTCTTAGGCCAAAATTAAGATACTGGGTCCAAACCAGTCTTGCATTAAGGAGCATTAATACTAACGCCTCCACCAATAAAAAGGCTTTGCTCTAAGGACAAAATACTTTTCAAATGTTTTCCATCAATCTCCACAGGTATCTTATTCAGTCATAAAAATGTGCTTCAGACAAGTTTAAAACAACAAAAATCAGCTTCATAAGTATCAACTGTCTAAACAACACTCAGTTTTCAGTTTCTTGATAACACATCATCCAATATGCACTTTACCTTCTAGAAAATAAAACTCAACAAAACAATTACTATAAAAATAACACTAAAAATCCTAACAAACAAAAATGAACATACTCAAGGCTCAAAATGTGTTTTTGCTATCCTTTGACTAACTCCAGTTGAAATCAATTTCCTTTCCCCTCTTTTGTTGCTTTATTTTATTAATTATCCTGTCTTCTAATCTACTGATTTTCTTCTGAATATAATTCACCAACTTTTTAGAACACCATTCTGACTTGAAATAACAAGCCAGAAATATAGAACTGTCTGTGGCAGCTTAATTCAGATGGATACAATAGTGCAGTAACAAAACATAGGCCAGTGGTTTCTTCTCAGAAGCACAGTACCTGGGATACAACAGGCACCAGCGAATAACAGTAAGATTAACTGGGAAAGCCATTACTATTGACAGGTGTTTTACTAATTTGGTTTCTGGCAGAAATGCACCTGAGTCTTCGAAGGCGGGGCAGAAAGGGAGGTTGGGAGTTGTTTTGTACGCTGGAATTGAGAAACAAAAAAGAGATATGACCCAACTACACTGCTCCTGGAAACAGAAGCCCATGGGAAGACCGTACCGAGAGCAGATCACCCAAAAATGTTGGGAAAATTGGAAAAGAGGGGTCTTTTCCCCATATTCTGATATTTTAGTAGATTCTTGCTTTGACTAAAGTGGTGAATCTAAAGCACTTAGGTTTTGACACGATACAAGAATGGTAATAGCACAGTACCTGGCCATGGTAAGCAGGTAGGAACTGAAGGAACTTCAGGGAGAGCCTTGCATCTCTCAGACTCTCAGCAGGAAACTGAGAGCACCTCAGATGGAGAGACTGAGGAGGGCTTAATAAAGGCACTATTTATAAAGAGTCACGTGGGTTTAATGGAAACCAAGAAAGTCTGCGTAGCCTGGATTAGCAGGAGTCATTTACTCTTAGAACCCATAAACAGGCAAGGGAAGAGAGTAGTTATCAGAATCCAGAGAAGGGTGGGAAACACCTGTTGACTGCACTCCCTGTGACCCTGTAAATCCCACTGATGCTTCCCATTGGCTGCAAAGGCCTTAGAGGTCAGCCTACAAGGCCGAGCAGGGAGGAGAAGAATGGAGCATTGCTTCAGAAAAGCAGAGTTTAACCACGGATGCTTTTCACAGAAACTGGAGGAAAGGTACTCAAAGCCACTTAATTTGTCAAATAAGTTTTACCTCATGTTAAAACATGAATCAACAGGAGACACCAGTTACCTCCGTTTTCCAGATAATGAAACTGAGTCTCAGAGAGGATAAATCACTTAGTAAAGATTAATAAAAAATAAAAATAAGTTAACAAAAACGAGATTCAAACTCCAGTCTGCCTGACGACAGAGTCCACACTTTTAGCCACTCTGCCACACTGCCTCTAACAGTTATACTTTAACAGTCGAATTCTCCAACTGTAACAGGACTTGGACACAACCCATTCGCATCTCACTGCTCAAAATATTGTTTTCTAAAACTATGGCATATGGACATTTTTCATGTAAAACCCTCTATGAGAGAATTATAAACCCTTATATGAGGACAAGCAGTACGGAAAGTGGTTTATGTTTGGAAATAGTCAACCCAAAATAAGAAATAAACTAACGTTTGAAAGGGTAGAGTTGCTTGTCTCAGTCTGGGCAAAGCTTCAGTTTCCAGAAATCTATGAAGATTAAAATGAGGCCTCAGAAGAAGCCAACACTGCTGATTGTGTGAAAGCTTAGAAAGCAAGGCTGATTAGGCAAAATTCCATTCCACAGACTTTATATTCAGTCAGCAATGGGCAAAAGGGAGGGTTCCTTTCTTTCCTTAGCAACCTTTTTGGAAAAGGAATGCATTCTGTATCTACTTGACACCAAGGAGAAAGCCTCATCCAGAAAGCATAATTACTTTCTTTGTTTCAGCAGATTAACAACAGTTTATTCTGTTCTCAGATTTTTTCCTATTCTCATAATCCAGCAAAAACTAATTAATATCTTATTCTTTTATTCTTTTTAACACTCACGGTAGGTATCTCTATGCATTTATACATTTCCATATACAGTTTGATTTGATTCAGTTGAGAGGAGTCCATTGAATTCTTTGTCAGACTGTGGTGCCTGGCCTGGCAGGCTGCTAAACACCTTTCTTTTTCTTTTCTTTTTTAAAGACGTGGGACCTTGCTATGTTGCCGAGGCTAGTCTCGAACTTTTGGGCTCAAGTAATCCTCCTGCCTCAGCCTCCCAGAGTGCTGAGATTACAAACATGAGCCACCATGCCTGTCCACTAAACAGCTTTCTATTCTAATACCTCTTTAGATTCTGCAGTAGGTAGGATCCTACGTATTAGAATAGAAAGCTGAATCAAATGTGAAGAATGGAATAATCTCTTCTCTACCATCTTGGTGTAGACAGATGAGAAGCCAAGTGCAGGTAATTTTTAAACGCTGTATACATTAAATATGTACATTTTTATGTCATTCATACCTCAATAGTGGTTTTTAAAAAGAAGAAAAAGGAACAATGTGAAACCAAAAGTTAAGACCTGAAAACCAAAGTTGCTTGTTTGCATAAATTAAATTTCAAAGTTTTCTTCTTAAAAAAAAAATTATCTGCAGCATCTAAGAGATTCTGTGGCATCATCAAACAGGTTTTCAAAGCCTATAGAAACAGTCCAGGTTCTAGTCCAGGCCTTTCCAGTTAGTCCTAGTTATGTGCCATGAGCAAATGTCATCTCTCTGGAGCCTCACTTTATCCAACTGTAAAATGGGATCAGTGTCCAGCTCACAGGGTGATTGTGAGAGTTACATGGGGATGGGTCTCCTGCCTTTTTTAACCAAGTCAAAGGCTTTACAAATAAAGCTCAATTTCCTCCAAGCTCAACGTTGCCTAAGTCAAGTTCTATGAACACTGCTGAAAGTTTACTTGAAAAGTGTCTACAAACACTCATAGGGAAAACTGAGATATCAGCACTAAAATACAAATGTTCACTGTAACTGGAGATGGGAACAAGGTTAGTCTCTTTGTTCTGTGGGCTTCTGGAACATAGCCAGCATTTACCATGTCGTATTTGTCTCTCTAGTTTCCGTTTAGATTGCCTGTCCCTGGAGGTCCCTTCTACTTCCACAATCTCAACACACAGCATAGGAACTGGCACATCCACAGCGCTCAACAAGTATTTATTGAATGGGTGGACAGATGGATGGACAAATGAATTATTGCCTTCTCGCCTCTATCACAGGGCTGTTTTGAGGATTAAATGAGAAAACATAAATGGAAGTCCTGTGCAAATTATAAAGTGTTTTAAAAGAGCCCAGTGAACTATCTTGGTTTTCTCTGTTCGTAGGAAGACAATGGCAAGTGTTTTTCAAGACAGGAGAAGAGATGGCCGGTAGTCTGATCTTAAGGTAAAGGTGTAAAATTTAAAATGTAACTGTAGAGCTTATTACTGCCCAAATGTATATTCCTAGCCATGGTCCTAAATAATTGACAAAAGTCATGTTTATATCATAAGCTTCTGCTTTAAAGGGCAAGCCAGCATAATTATAAATAGATAGATCAATAGATAAAAAGACAAATATATTTTTAATTCCCCTTGTACTTTTTATCAATTTATTGTCTCTCAGATACAAATTCACTCTCCACTCTGTGAAAATTAATCTGGGCCCTTTAAATATCTTTCCTTTGCCTGTCATTAAGATGCTAAGTTTTTTTGTTTTGTTTTTTTTTGAGGCGGAGTCTCGTTCTGTCGCCCAGGCTGGAGTGCAGTGGCACGATCTCGGCTCACTTGCAAGCTCGGCTTCCCAGGTTCACGCCATTCTCCTGCCTCAGACTCCTGAGTAGCTGGGACTACAGGCACCCACCACCACGCCCGGCTAATTTCTTTTTGTATTTTTAGTAGAGACGAGGTTTCACCCTGTTAGCCAGGATGGTCTTGATATCCTGACCTCGTGATCTGCCTGCCTTGGCCTCCCAAAGTGCTGGGATTACACGCTTGAGCCACCTCGCCCTTCCAGGATGCTAAGTGTTATTCACAGAGAGCACTGGAGAGATTGCAGGAGGAAAGGGTTTGCCTTGTTAAACAAAGTTTGTAGCTGGACGCCATGGCTCATGCCTGTAATCCTAGCATTTTGTGAGACTAAAGTGGGCAGATGACTTGGGCTCATGAGTTCAAGACCAGACTGGGCCAGGTGTGGTGGCTCATGCCTGTAATCCCAGCACTTTGGGAGGCCAAGGTGGGCGGACCACGAGGTCAGGAGTTCAAGACCATCCTGGTTAACACAGTGAAACCCCATCTCTACTAAAAATACAAAAAAATCAGCTGGGCATGGTGACATGTGCCCAGCTACTTAGGAGGCTGAGGTGGGAGAATGGCTTGAGCCTAGGAGGCAGAGGTTGCAGTGAGCCAAGTTCCCATCACTATACTCCAACCTGGGTGATAGAGCCAGACCTTGTCACAAAAAAAAAAAAAAAAATTAAAGGAAACCATTGTTTTGGACTGAGCTCCCACACTAGGAACTCCTGCACTGGCCCAACAGACCAGACCAAACCGTAATGGAGTCACTGTGCTAGGTGCCACACGATCAAATCAAACTTAAAAGCAGATCTTTTTTTGTTTTTGTTTTTTTAAAAAAAGCAGACAATTCACAGATTCACAGCATTCAATCTAAAGAGGCCTGGTCAATGTGAGCTGACATAAGAAAGTCTCCTTTGTTTCAACTCTGTAAAGAAAATAACTTTGAAATGACCAGTCGGCTTTTTCTTCCTTGTCTCTGCTTTTTTCAGCTTTTTCTACCCATAAATCCCTCCCATTTTGCTCAGCTTAGCAGAGCCCCTTTCTATTTTGTAGGTGGGATACTGCCCAGTTCATGAATCAGTAATAAAAGCCAATTTGATCTTTAAGCTCAAATTGTTGATATTTTGTTCTTTGACAGCTTCCTTGCTCTGTTACGCTCTCTTGGAAGGATCTAGCATCTGGCTTTTGCAGTAGGAGCAGCTTTTCCAACATCTAAATCTTGCAGCATACACAGTTCCCCAGCACCTAGTTTCTACAATGAATGACAACCTGCAACACCCAGCATCCAACTTAGGTGGTCTTGTAGCATCGTACCCCTGGTGACATACCTTCCCATGACCAGCCTTCCCTGGCACACTAGAGGGTGATTTCCAGCAAGTTCCACCACTGAGGCCTCACAGCAGCCTCTCTACCATTCAGCGAGCCATGATCACGTCCTTTCCAACAAAGTTTGGAGCTCAACCCTGGGAGGAATAGGCTCTTCTTTGGGCACATGAGCTCAGCCCTAAGGGTGATGACTGCTCTGCTCCTTATACATGCTTTTTGGGTTTTTCTTTGTTTTGTTTTGGTTTTGTTGTTGTGGTAGTTGTTGAGATAAGGTCTGGCTCTATTGCCAAGGCTGCAGTGTAGTGGGGCAATCTCAACTCACTGCATCCTGGGCTCAAACCATCCTCTTACCTCAGCTCCCAAGTAACTGGAACTATAGGCATACATCATCATGCCCAGCTAATTTTTGTATTTTGTAGAAATGGGTTTTAACATGTTGCCCAGGCTGGTCTTGAACCTGAGCTCAAACAATCCACCCACCTCAGCCTCCCAAAGTGCTGGGATTACAGGCGTGAGCCACCACGCCTAGCCACATCTGCTCTTCTTATATAACTTAGAGATCTAGTTACTTCTTATTAGCAGTCACTTGTTACATAATCCCGTTATATTTAATAATCCTTTATATTAAACTTTCCTTTTTCAAATTGCCATATGCTTTCTCTCTCTTGATTAGATCTAAACCAATTCATCTCTCAATAATGTAATAAGTCTTAGTATATCATTATCTAAAATAATTCACTATATGGGATAACTCACTTCTCTTGGTCATGTTGCTATATTCATGCATTTGTTTACTTATTTATCCACTCATTCAACAAATGTTTATTGAACACCTACTATGTACTAGCTGGAGCTACAAAGTATTGCCCTCAAGTAGCGTACAATCCAAAGCAAGATAAAGACAAGTGTTAGAACAAGTATAACCAGTTTATTGAATAGTGTGAGCCACATAGCACAGAAAGATGAAATGGTTTCATTTTTATCCAAATACTCTCTGATGACCCTATCTTACGTTGCTTCTTCTCATAACAACATCTTGGGCAGATCCTGTAGCTTTTTGGTCATTTTCAGCTATTAAAATTCCTTTTTTTTTTTTTTTTTTTTTTGAGATGGAGTTTCGCTCTTGTTGCCCAGGCTGGAGTGCAATGGCATGATCTCGGCTCACTGCAACCTCCGCCTCCCAGGTTCAAGTGATTCTCCTGCCTCATCCTCCGGAGCAGCTGGAATTATAGGCGTGTGCCACCACGTCCAGCTAATTTTTGTATTATTAGTAAAGACGGGGTTTCACCATGTTGGCCAGGCTGGTCTTGAACTCCTGACCTCAGGTGATCCACCCATCTCAGCCTCCCAAAGTGCTGGGATTACAGGCGTGAGCCACCACGCCCAGTCTAAAATTCCATTTTTAAATTCAGACACAAATGTTCTCTCTTCTCCCAGGTCAGGCTGGACCCAGGAGTGGTCGAGTAGAGGGTGGTATGGTCTGCTTCTGGAGCACCTTCTTTCTCTCCCTTTTGTGCGCTGGGGCGGAGAGGATGAAGAAAGAAAAATGTATCTCATATAACTGATACTTGACCCCTCATGGAACACAGTGAGTACATCTTCTAAGAGGCCCTGGGGGGCTTTCCACACTGCAGCGTTGCTGACATGGAAGATCCCGCCCCAGCTCAACCTCTTTCAGATGCCCTCTTAGCTCTTGCCTTGGCAGGGTCTCCACAGCAGCTTCTTGCTTCGGTCCCTTTGCCTGGAAAGCAATCCTCTCTCCTTGGATATCCACAAGCTGCTTTGAGCTCACACAGTCATCTCTTGCCAGTTGTTTGCCCTGCTCTGGTAAGCCCAGGGCTCAATAACAAATCCTAATCCATGTCTTCGCAATAGTTCATCTGAGAAGTGGGATCCAGCCCCCTATTCTTGCAGATGCTTCAAATCCTTGAATTAGATTCTATGGAGTTGTAGCTTCACTTGGCTTGGAGAGAAAGGAGAGCAACCACGGGGAAGGATGAGAAAAGCCACAGCCCTCCCCACCAGGCAGACAACCTGTGATTCTAAAAATGAGCCCTGTCTGTCCTCCCCAGACTTTATTTAAAACTTGAAACGGTTCTTGGTCGTAGCATTTCCAAGCAAGCTATCCCTCAGTAAGCCCTGGAGTGGCTATTAGGCCCAATTGTTAGCAGCCTTCCTAGTGTAAGGAGACAGTGAGAGACTTAGCATTACTTTCAACCCACATTGGGTCCTCTTGATAGTTTTAGACAGAAAGACCCTCTCAGCTACCTGTTACACAAGTAAGCAACCTATTAAAATACGTGATTATGCACACATATGTTTACTGCAGTACTACTTATAATAGCAAAGACTTGGAACCAACCCAAATGCCCATTGATGATAGACTGGATAAAGAAAATGTAACACATATACACCATGGAATACTATACAGCCATAAAAAAGAATGAGTTCATGTCCTTTGTAGGGACATGGATGAAGTTGGAAACCATCATCCTCTGCAAACTAACACAGGAACAGAAAACCAAACACCACATGTTCTCACTAATAAGTGGGAGATGAGCAATGAGAACACATGGACACAGGGAGGGGAACATCACACACCAGGGCCTGTCGGGAGGTGGGAGGCCAGGGGAGGGAGAGCATTAGGAGAAATACCTAATGTAGATGACGGGTTGATGGGTGCAGCAAACCACCATGGCACATGTATACCTGTGTAACAAACCTGTACATTCTGCACATGTATCCCAGAACTTAAAGTATGATAATAAAAAATAAATAAATAAAATATGTGATTAGCACTACAACAGTGACATTCTATAGGTACCTAACCAAGGTTGGAGAGGGTTTCCTCAGAGTGAGCGATATCTACATTGAATCCTAAAAGACAAATAGGCTTTTCCAAGCACAGAGTCGGTGAGAAGGTACTAGAGACAGAGAAGAGCTCATGTGGAAGTCTGGAGGAGAAAGTGGTGCTTTTTTCCAAGAATTGCAGGCTATTTCTACAACAAATATTTACCAGTACCTACAATGTGCCAGGCACATTATGGTTCTAGGTGCTGGAGGTACAACAGAGAACAAAACGCCACAAAAATCCTGCCCCTCACAATGCTTATTACGCCAGTGGAAGGTAGGAGGCAAGGCAAGGTACAGAGAGAGATGAGGCTGCAGAGAAAAGGGGGCCAGATAAGAAAGGGCCTTGAAACCCAACCAGATAATTCTGGCTTGTCCTGAGGGCAGGGGGATATCACAGATGGATTTTAAGCAAAAGAGAGGGATGAGAGGTTTACATCATGTCAGCATATTTTCCTTTCTGTTTTTCCATAAAAATCCTCCCCATTCATTTTTCAAGGCAAGCATAATACTCTTTCTATACCTGACAAAGGTAGCATACAAATGGAAGGTACAGAAGAACCTCAATTACGAATACAGGCACAGGCCAGCACAGTGGCTCATGCCTATAATCCCAGCACTTTGGGAGACCGAGGCAGGAGGATAGCTTGAGGCCAGGAGTTTGAGACCAACCTAGGCAACATAGCAAGACTGCATCTCTAAAAAGTAATAATAATAATAATAATAATACACAGGCACAAAAATCCTAATAACATTAGTTTGTTATACACCTAGAAAACAATAAAGAGAGACTCTTACACATATGTAAAAATATACTTCAGGTGGATAAAAGATTTAAACATAAAACTACAAAAAATACTAGAAGAAAATATAGAAGCCTATTTTATAATCCTGGAGGGAAGAAATCTTTTTTAAAATACCACACAATGTATTTACAGATTTGACTACAAGTCAAAGCATTAAGCATCTAAAAGGCAAAAGTTACTGTAAACAAAATTTCACATCACCAAGCAGGAAAACGTATACAACACATGTGACATCAAAGGGGCCCTACATATAAAGCTGTTACAAATCAACATGAAAAAGATTAACGTCAACATTCCAGTAAAGTAAAAGGAAAGGATATCACCAAACATTTCTTAGTAAAAGACGTACAAATAGATGTTATTAAGCATATAAAAAAGATGTTTCACCTTTAACAATGGAACATAAGATTGAATTGCCTTTTTTAGTAATCATCAACAGGCTTGTATCACACTCTTTAAAGCCTGTAACAAACCAAATGCTCAAGATCTTTTTTTATAAATTGCTACCAAACTGGGTCTTCTCCATTTTATGCCAGTATAATTGTTCTTTTAAAACTAAATTCCAGGCCCTACATTTATTTCTATTGCACTCAAATTTCAAAATGATCTTAACAGGTCTGAATTCTGGGCTGAAATGAACAATTATTTCCTACCTGTCATGCCAGCTTTCAATTCCAGGTTATATTTTTATTCCAAGTCATTTTTCCTAAAGGTGAGCATCTCAGGAACAAAGACAGAAAGCAAATGCAATCAGATCAAAGAAGTAAGACCCAACAATTTATGCATGGGAAAGGGGCTTCTAAAAACCAGCCTGGGCAGCACAGCAAAGTCTGTCTCTACAAGTTAAAAAAAAAAAAAAAAAAAAAAAAACAACCAGTAAGCAGAGTGAAATGGGGTGGGGCTGAAGCAATGGATGAAATGCCTGTGAGGAGAGCAGGTAAGGGCAAACAGGTGGTTCACCCCACACCACCTGAGCCAAACAGAGGGATGCAGAGGGGTGGATGCTTGGGTGAAATGGACCACATAGTACCTGAGGCAGCTGGAGAGACCCAGAAGTAGCATAGGACCTCACCATGAGATAACTGGGTGGTACTAGCATCCCATGTATCACATCTTACCTCTCCCCAGTAGACACATCATGACATAAAGAAATGCAGCATTCACAGATGGGCTAATAGGAAATTTCGAATATCCAGATCAGTGCTGAAGCAGTCACATTCCAATATTTGCAGAAATCTAACATCAGGAAACAAAGATACTAAACTCCACAAACAGAACAAACACCCAAGGAAACAAAGTTAATGGAACAAACACAGAGAAACATTAAAAGAAGCACTGAGAAAAGAACCAGGCTGGGCACGGTGGCTCACATCTGTAATCCCAGTACTCTGGGAGGCAGAGGTAGGTGCATCACGAGGTCAAGAGTTCAAGACCAGCCTCACCAAGATGGTGAAACCCTGTCTCTACTAAAAATAGAAAAATTAGCCAGGCATGGTGGTGGGCACCCGTAATCCCAGCTACTCGGGAGGCTGAGGCAGAGAATTGCTTGAATGCAGGAGGCAGAGATTGCAGTGAGCCAAGATCACACCACTGCACTCCAGCCTGGGCAACAGAGAGAGACTCTGTATCAAGAAAAGAAAGAAAG
>NW_012114141.1:11089578-11091005 GCF_000951035.1 Colobus angolensis palliatus | reverse complement strand
GGAGTTCAAGGCTGCAGTGAGCCATGAATGCACCACTGCACTCCAGCCTGGGCAACAGAGTGAGACCTAGTCTCAAAAAAAAAAAAAAAGAAAGAAAAGAAAAGAAAAGAAAAATACCAATGAGAGACTGTGGAGGGAGAATGAAAATAAAATAAATAGCACAATGGATACAGCTGGGGAGCAATTAATTAATAAGCCAAGAAATTCTTTCCCAAGAAATTCTTTCAGAATTCACTGCAAAAGAGCAAAGGAATTAACAATACAGAAGAAAAGTCACAGTGTCATTTCTGCCACATTCTGTTGGCAAGAAATGAGTGACAGGCCTAGTCCAGATTCAAAGGGAGGGAAATACACAAGACTGGAAGGTGTGATTCATCAGGACCGTCATGTGACAGACTCCACACACACTACCCTCTGTCCCCTCCCATCACTCTATATGTGCCTCTATTACCACCTATCCTGTGGTGTTACGATTTGTTTACTTGGCAGTCTCTCCACTAGACTATGAGTCTCATGAGGGTAAGACCTATCTCACTCATCTTCCAAATTAACGGCAACTGGCTCAGTGCTTAGCACAAAACAGGTGTTCACTAAAAGTTTGTGAAATTAAATTACTCCCATTGCAGTCATTGAGAGTACATAGAGTCAGGGAGCCTGGCTCTAAAGTTAGTTCTGGACCATCTGGGCCACATCTCCTAAAAAATTAAATAAAATAAATTATTTTTCATGTAAAGATAACCACCAGGAGAACTGAAGTTCCAAGACATCAGCAAAAAAGGGGACAAAGAAACCATAATCAGTTCAACAAAAGTCTTTTATATGCCTCACTCAGAAATCTATAAATAAAGTAGATAAAACATAATAACATAAACATCATATCTGAACTAAAGATATAAACAGATAATTTTGCAGCCAGTTTGTGTTCAAACATACATGGCACAATTACAGAAACTATGTATCATACTGCCAAGATCTCAAAACTCCAAAAAGAAAAAATCATACAGGTCATAGTGTGGCACAATTTAAAATTCACACAACAACAAAAAATGGTATCTCCCACCAAAGTATCTATTCACATAAAGATGTGAAACCCTCTTTTAAACCTAAATAGAATGCTAACCACAAAAGAAATACCAAAGTAATCAAAAGTCTTTCCCCTGAAATTGCATCAGGTCCATTTGATTTTACACGTGAGTTTTGCCAAGCCTTCGATGTTATACTTTCTATGTTACATAAGCAAGCCCAGATCACAGATAAAAGTAAAAAGAGTTTTAATAATATTATGAGGTTAGCATGATACCAATATTAAAACTATTAAAAGAATATACTTTTATGATTAGAGCAATGGTAGCCAATTCAATAAGAAAGAAAAAAGAGGCCGGGCGCGGTGGCTCAAGCCTGTAATCCCAGCACTTTGGGAGGCCGAG
>NW_012114141.1:11026438-11089418 GCF_000951035.1 Colobus angolensis palliatus | reverse complement strand
GCTCACACCTGTCATCCCAGCACTTTGGGAGGCCAAGGGGGATGGATCACTTGGCATCAGGAGTTCAAGACCAGCCTGGCCAACATGGTGAAACCTTGTCTCTACTAAAAATACAAAAGCTAGCCGGGCGAGGTGGCAGGCGCCTGTAGTCCCAGCTACTCGGGAGGCTGAGGCAGGAGAATAGCGTGAACCCGGGAGGCGGAACTTGCAGTGAGCTGAGATCCGGCCACTGCACTCCAGCCCGGGCGACAGAGCGAGACTCCGTCTCAAAAAAAAAGAAAGAAAAAAGAGAGAATCTTTATAGGTAATATAGTTAGTTGTATAACAAGAAAAACAAGAAAATCAACTGACAAAAAGTTGCAATGAGGTGACTAAATATAAGTTCAATATATATAAACCCACAGCTCTACCATAAACCAATAATAACCAATTGGGGAAAAAAATAAGTACCTCATTTACAATAACAACAATAACTACTTAATCATTATAAATCATCAAGAAATATACAATACCTATATTAATAAACTTAGGAAAAATTTAGTGTGCTTACTGCATAAAAGCAGTCCTCAACATATCGCCTTAAATCAATTTGCAAATTCAAAAAAATCCCAATTAAAATCCCCAAAGATTTTCATAGGACAGACTGATTCTAACATTTATCTGAATATGAAAATGCCCAAGAATAGAACATTTTGCTTTTAGTAATTAAAACAATGTGGCATTACAGCAAAAATAAACAAATAGATAAATGATACAAAAAGATAAAAATCCTAAACATACCCATATGTGTAATAAGGATTTAGTATACAAACTTTTTAATGTGGTATGTTGAATCATTGGAAAAAAGATGAAGAATGAAATCAGTAATTTTGACAACAATTGATTATCGATTTGAAAGAAAATAATTAGATTTCCTACCATTCACAAAAATAAATTCCAGGTGCATTAAATATTGAAAGTTTAAAACAAAACGTGAAAAAGTTAGAAGAAAATCTAGAATATGTTTATAAGCCCTAAGTCCTTTTCCTTTTCTTTTTTCAGAAGGTGAGTTGTTACACATTCCATAGCAGATTCCAATTCCATTGCCACCATCCCACTTTAAGTCCTTTTAAAATGAGATTTTTTAGATAAATGATAAAATCTGGGCTGGATGTGGTGGCTTGCACCTGTAACCCCAGCATTTAGGAAGCTGAGGCAGGAGGCTTGCTTGAGCCCCAGGAGTTTGAGACCAGACTGGGCAACATAACAAGACCCTGCCTCTAAAAAAATAATAAAACAAAATTTGGACAGTAAAATATTAATAAATTTGTCAACATCAGAATTTAAAATTTCTATACCATAAAAACACCATAATTGAGTTTAAAAAGAGACAGATTACAGAATCTGTTTGTAATGTTTATAACAAAAGATTAATATCCAGAATATATTAAGTACTTCTACAGATAAATAAAATGAATCCCGCCGGGCACGGTGGCTCATGCCTGTAATCCCAGCACTTTGGGAGGCCGAGGCGGGCGGATCATGAGGTCAGGAGATCAAGACCACCCTGGCCAACATGGTGAAACCCCGTCTCTACTAAAAATACAAAAATTAGCTGGGCGTGGTGGCGCGCACCTGTAGTCCCAGCTACTCGGAAGGTTGAGGCAGGAGAATCACTTGAACCAGGGAGTCGGAGGTTGCAGTGAGCCAAAATGACGCCACTGCACCCCAGCCTGGTGGCAGAGTGAGACTCCATCCCAAATAAATAGATAAATAAATAAATAGAATGGATCCAATACAAAATGACAAATGAAAAATTCAAAGAAGTAGAAAAACGAATTAACAATAAACATAAGAAAATGCATTCAATTTCACTAGTGGTCAGTAAAATGGAAATTAAATAACAATGAGAAACCAGTTGAGGCTCATTTGATTAGCAAAATGTATGAACTTTTATGATATCAAATGTTGGCAAGGATGGGCAAGAACTCTCATCACTATAGTGAGATCATAGACTTTTGGGAAGGGCAATTTGCAAAATGTATAGAAATTTGAGATGTGTTAAGCTTTTGATCCAGGATTTCCATTAATTATCTCTACTAGAGAAGCACTGACACACCCACAAAAAGGCAGTGATGGTGGCAGCGGCCCATCTGGAGTGGCCACTGCGAGAACATCAGCTGCAGCACGGGAGGCGCGGCCGGGACTGTGCGCGCTGTAGAGCCAGTGGGGGCCAGGATCAGGTGATCCCAGTGGGGGCCCTCTGCCCTACCAAGTTGGCAGGGTGAGAGCCCGCACTCCCAGAAGCAGTTGCAGCTGCCCAACTGTGGCTCTGGACCCAGCATCCCTGTGCTCTCTGGGGCCGGGAAGCCCCCTATCCCCACAGGGTCAGAAGTGGCTCCTCCCACTTCCTGGCCTCTCCCCGCTCCTAGCGCCCACTCCACAGCTGAGCAAAGTTGTGGACATGTCCTCATAGCCAAGCCTGGGTGCTGTCACAACCCAACCAGGTGTGCACGGGCTTGGGGCAACGCTGACACACCAGCCCCCCCACTGCCTCAGCCCCCTCTGGAAAATGCTTCTGAGGCTGAAACTTCGGGTGCTTACAAGCATGGGAGGGAGGCCAGGAGGCTGAGGGCAGCTCGGCCCAGGCCTGCTGGTACCCTTGATGTGGACAGCCTGGGAGCTGTGGATGGTGTGTTGATGGCAACAAGAAGGCAGACAGGTTCCTAGGTGGGAAGGGATGGGTCCCCAGTGAAACCCCACCTTCAAGCCAGGGAAAGCCTGAAGTTTGGGGACCCGTTCCAAGTGAAGTCCACCACCTGATGCCTTTTGGCCAATCAAGTGGTGCTTTTCACAGCCCTCCCATGGACCAATCAGCACACACTTCCTCCATTCTGAACCCATAAAATCCCTGGACTCAGGCTGACTCAGATACTCCTTGGGACTGCCTGCCGGCAGCTAGGTGCTACCCACTTCCGGTCTCCTCTCTCTACTGAGAGCTGTTTGGTCACCCAATAAGCACTTCTCTGCCTTGCTCACCCTGCAGTTGTCTGCATAACCTCATTCTTCTGGACACAAAACAGGAACTCAGGACCCGCCAAACAGAAGGAGGGAAAGGAGCCCAAGCACGTGCCTGGCTGGCTCTCTGAGCTCTCAGACTGCAGAACTGAAGAGTGGTAACTCTTCCGAGGGCCCAGACCTCGAGATTCCCGGATGCAGTGCTGTAACACTATAGCCCTCCGGCTCTCTGCTGGCACCAGGCAACCACCCCACGCAATAGGAAGCAGTGGTGAGGCCGGGCCATCCCAGGAGCCAGAGTGAAGCGGCGGGACCGAAAAAGCTGTAACACAAACAGGCTGAAACATGCCCCCACCAAACATCCCCACCCAACCCCGCTCACCATGCTGTGGGAAACGAGAAGAGAAGAACTGCAGCCCTTCTGGGAGCCCAGACAGACCTCAGGGCTCCCGGAGCCAGGGCTGTGACATGCTATAACACCGTCTTTGGGGGCTCTGTGATTCCTGGCATCTCTGAGCTTTCAGGCGCCACAATGTTCCACTTGTCCAGACACTGGTGCTGGCAGCAAAAGCCGCTTGCGGTACCTCTGGTTCAGCCACAGCTTCGCACAGAACCAGTGCCTGTGCCAGCGCCTGGAGCTGCCTGCCCCACCGCAGCCGCTGGCATGCCTAACTGTGCTCAGTAGCAGGACCCTGCGCTCACTTGCTCACACACCCCACGCTGCTCCACGCCTGGCTCACCCTTGGCAGGCGTGGGATCCAGGATGGTATCGCCAAGCAGTCTGCAGGGCCAGGTGAGCGGAACAAAACCAGCAGGCGCCAGCAAAACTCAAGCAGAGGTGCCGCCAGCCACAGAGGTTTCCGGCTGGTGAAGCAACACCCAAAGGATCCTGTGACAGCAGGAGAAAAGGTAATTATCAAAGCACTGTTTGTGATAGAGAAAACACTAGAAATTTCCCTATTGCCTCCTGTAATGGAACCAATAGGGGAAATAGTTAAATAAATAAATATACGAATTTGAGTTAAGAGAATAAAGCGATTTGCAGAACATATACAAAGTGTGCTACCATATTTGTAAAAACAAAACTGAATCTTCCTCTCTGTCCATATATTACGCAAATGTATTTTAAAAGAGCCTTAAAAGAGACACACTAAACTGGTAACAGTAATGACTCTGGGGAGATGATCAAGAGTAACTTCAGATTTATCTACTTGAATACATTGCAATGAGAATATAGTTTTGCAGTGCTTGTGTAATTAAAAAAAAACTTTTTAAGAAAATAAATAAGTAAAAATATTTTAGGAACAAGGGTAGAGCTCTGTAACACACTGCCAGAAACAGTCCTATAGTTTGGCCCATAAACATTTTTCATATGATGATACCTAGTTTGAACCAGACAAGTCAACATCCTCTTACTCTTTATGCTTTATTCAGGAAGATTCTGGAAGACAGAGGATCTGGGTGAGCACCATTATGTACCAGCTGCTACTCTGGGAACTTTTCATAAATTATTCACATAACCCTCGCAACAGCTCTAAGAGATGGGCATTATTTTTTATATTTTATAAATAGTGAAATGAAATCCAGAGCCAGGCATTGTGGTGCACACCTGTTGCCACAGCTACCCAGGAGCCTGAGGTGGGAGGATCACTCAAGGCCAGGAGTTCTCACTTATGGTACACTGTAATGGGCCTGTGAATAGCCACTGCTCTTTCGCAAAACTGCATCTCTTTAAAAAAGAAAAAGAAAGAAAAAAGAACATGAAATCCAGAAAGGTGAAGTAACTTGTCTAAACTCACAGTTTTCAAGTGGCTCATTGAAGATTACTCAAATCCAGTTAAGTCCAAAGCCTATCCCACTTCTCCTGTAATAGTCTACTTCCTCCTCCACCCGTGAGAATGAGTACCCTTAGTTAAGTTGCCCCAGCCCAATGCATTTCATCTGGGTGGAGAGATGTCCAGCCACATGGACACAGTGATGTGTCTTCCAGATCCCCCTTCAAGGAAGGACTTCTTGGCCAACTGCTGGAAGTGCCTCCAGCTGTCAGACCCTGTGGGGATTGCCTTGGCTACAGAAATAGGAAGTTATACAGAAAACTAAGCCTGGACTGTTGTCACAGGGTTTATCTCCCTGAGGAACAGAGTCTGGATGGAGTTCAGTGGACAGGATGTACTTCAGAGAGCACCCTTGGAATCCACACCTATGAAAGAGAGAGAGGAAGGGATCAGGCAGAAGGGAACCCAAGCCTGTGATGTAGGTCCAGCAGCCTCAGTTCAACCCATGGTGAGCTCTGGAGCCAAATGGTCCATCTGAGTTATACCAGGTAAAGAGAACATGGCCAGGCCTTTATATCCCTTCCTCCATCAGTAACTAGATGTGGACCACCAGGAAAGGACACAACCTTGATCTGAGGCAGTCCATGAAGGAATGACAGCTGAAGGCTGTCTGCCAACAGAAACTGGAGCAGCAGGTCCTTCCTTGAAGGGGAATTTGGGAGGCACATCACCGTGTACAGCACATACTGAACAACAAGAGTATTGACTGAAAGTCTACATCAGGGACAGTTAGATCTCAGGCTCATACCCTCCCTGACCCCTGCAGGGAAGGAATGTTCTAACCTCTGAGAAAATATACGAGGGAAGCTCCAGACTCTGGAAATTCAGGTATAGTGGAGAGTTGGGTGTGAGGTCCTGGATTCAAAGCAGTGGATTGAGAGAAAGTCAGCCTCCTGAACGATAAGAATCCCTTCTAACTTCATTTCCCAGCCAATCTCCCAGAAATCCCACAGCCAAGCTGGAGAACCTCCAAGTGGAATAGAAAGATCCTTGTCAAGAGAAACTGGGCAAACCCAGAGAAAAGATGGCCAGGTACTAAAATCTTGGAATCTCCCAGTGAAAAAGCCAGTTTCCTACCAGATCATTCTGAAACGATGGCCACCAATGAGCAAGTCCCACCAACGCTCACAGAGTTTCCAAGTATTTTCTCAGAGCCTCAGTCTTCACTCTGACAGATCCCTGGCTCATGATTACCTGACATTTAAAGACAGCCTTGGGCACGGCACAGTGGCTCACACCTGTCATCCCAGCACTCTGGGAGGCCAAGGGGGATGGATCACTTGGCATCAGGAGTTCAAGACCAGCCTGACCAATATGGTGAAACCCTGTCTCTACTAAAAATCAAAAAATTAGCTGGGTGTGGTGGGTGCACGCCTGTAGTCCCAGCTACTCAGGAGGCTGAAGCAGGAGAATCATTTGAGCCCCGGAGGCAGGGGTTGCAGTGAGCCGAGATCACACCACTGCACTCCAGCCTGGGTAACAGAGCCAGACTCTGACTCAAAAAAAATAAAATAGTCCAGGCACAGTGGTTCATGCCTGTAATCCCATCACTTTGTGAGGCCAAAGCAGGCAGATCACCTGAGGTCAGGAGTTCGAGACCAGCCTGGCCAACATGATGAAACCCCATCTCTACTAATAATACAGAAGTTAGCAGGGCATGATGGCGGGTGCCTATAATCCCAGCTACTCAGGATGCCAAGGCAGGAGAATCGCTTGAACCCTGGAGACAGAAGTTGCAGTGAGCTGAGATCGTGCCATTGCACTCCAGCCTGAATAACAAGGGTGAAACTCAGTCTCAAAAAAAAAATAATAAAATAAAATAATAAAGACAGCCTTGAACATACAATACAGAGAGCAAAGCAAACAAACAGAAAAGAATAGGAAGAAACTGAGCTGTGCAGGACATCAAAAAAAGCAACTTATTAAAAAAATACAACTTAAAATCATAGACATAGTCAAAAGAGACACTGTCCCATCCATGAATGAAAGGCAGGCTGCCATTTTTTTAAAAACGCAACGAAGAATGAGAAATAGCAAGAGCTCTTGGAAACTAAAACTGGTAGTCACAATTAAAAATCACTAGGAAGGTTAGAAAAGGAAATCAAAGAGATTGCCCCAGTTATAAATAGAAAGGAAATAAAATGAGTGAAATGGAAAGAAAAGAGTAAGAATGACAGGCTCAGTTGACAAGGTTCACTATCCAAATAATTGGAGTTCTAGAAACGAAGACTGAAAAACATTGGGAGGAAGAAATAAAAAATGAGAACACTTACAGAACTGAAGCAAGTGAATCTTTGGATAGAAAATGACCATTTAGAACCAAGCACAGTAAATTTCAAAAGACACCCCCACAATCATTGCAGGATTTCAGAAGAGCGGGAATAAAGAGATTATAAAAGCTTCACAGAGAAATGGAAAAAAAATAGCCAAAGCAGGGGAAGGCACAGGATTTAAGAAACAGGAGACCCAACAGAGTAGATCACAGGGAAAACTTCTAGGATGAAAAGAAGCCAGCCGGGCGCAGTGGCTCACGCCTGTAATCCCAGCACTTTGGGAGGCTAAGGCAGGCAGATCACAAGGTCAGGAGTTCAAGACCAGCCTGGCCAAGATGGTGAAACCCCTGTCTCTACTAAAAATACAAAAATTAGCCGGGCGTGGTGGCAGGCGGAGGACGGCAGGCCCAGAGAGTACAGAGTCCATATCTGAGCAGAAAGGTGGAAGACTCCAGGAGGGAGGTCTGGGAGGTGGGGGAATGAGACTGGGAAGTAGGGGACTGAGACTAGTGAGTTATGTGTGATAAATGAGCAATAGGTACAAAGAAAACTAAGCAAATATTAATGCAATTAACAACTTGGGAAAAAATAATATGAGGCCAGGCACAGTGGCTCACACCTGTAATTCCAACACTTTGGGAGGCCGAGGCAGGTGGATCACCTGAGGTCAGGAATTCAAGACCAGCTTGGCCAATATGGTGAAACCCCATCTCTACTGAAAAACACAAAAATTATATGGGCACGGTGGTGCATGGCTGTAACCCCAGCTACATGGGAGGCTGAGGCAGGAGAATCACTTGAACCTGGGAGGCAGAGGTTGCAGTGAGCCAAGATCTCACCACTGCACTCCAGCCTGGGTGACAGAGTGAGACTCCATCCCAAAAAAAAAAAAGGAATTGTAATCTTACTGCAGCACTTGGTTAGTGGTAAGCAGTATGCACATGGAAACAATATTTACATAGGCATAATCACATAAACACTGAATATTACTCTAACCAGAAACACTGACTAGACTGTATCAGGAGACCAAGAAGAGCAGAGCAGCTGAATGACAGGGTGGGGTGGGAGCACTGTAAAAGAGCTAAATGTTCATCTACCGCAAGTGGAAGTCAATAAATCAATTTTTAAAAGTCTAAAATAAACAAATCACGTAAGGAATTCCAGATGCAACTGCTACATGGATAGAAAGTGGGTCCCTCCCAGAAACAAGACTAAAGGTTTGGGTAGGGTAGGAAACTATTTTTTTTTTTTTATTTTTTGTTTTGCTTTTTTGAGAGAGGGTCTCCCTCTGTTAACCAGGCTGGAGTACAGTGGTGTGATCATGGCTCGCTGCAACCTCCAATTCGTGGGCTCAGGCAATCCTCCTGCCTCAGCTAATTCCAAGTAGCTGAGATTATAGGCATGACCACCACACCTGGCTAAATTTTTTTTATACTTTTTTTTTTTTTTTTGTAGCTGGGGTCTCCCTGTGTTACCCAGGCTCGAACTTCTGGGCTCAAGAGATGCCCCTGCCTTGGCATCCCAAAGTGCTTGGATTACAGGCATGGGCCACCACGCCCAGCCAGGTTTTAAAATTTTAAGCCTTTGTGTCCTATTTCACTTTTTAAATTTTGGTAATAAAATAACTTTTAATAATAAATAGAATAAAGGGGGAGCTCTTTATTAAGAAAAAAAAAGGCACCACTGGCCTGATTCAATCTGACAAAGCCTACAAGTAACATCAATTCAATCCAATTATGAACTGTTATTTTTCTAGTCTGGCTTGAAAAATCAACACCTTCCCTTTTAAAGAAAGCCCAGCCTCAGATTAATTAACAGCTGAGTCGGCACACAGTTGTATTCAAATGATTCCTTCAGGTTCAGTCTCAAATTAATTAATGGCACTCTCCTTTGCATTTGAACGTCATGTATTTCATCTTTCACAATTACTTAGTTTGCCTTCTCTGGACAAAGATTTATTCTTTGGCTCTCAATATATTTATAGAAATTTACTCCTACCCTGCAAACAAGAGGAGAGAAAGCAATTCATCTGCCCAGGAGAAGCCTCAAGGTGAAGACCTCCTCTGTCTAAATCACCCTTCGACTAATAGGAAGCTGACAGGCTGCAATGAGCACGTCAGCTGACTGTTTTTCTGTGCTCCACTTTTAGAGGAAATCTCAGGGTGTATCATACACACATACACATACAAGAGCAGATATTAGAGATGGAATTCCAAACAGCCAGGCTCAGGACAAATCCTAAGGCTAGCACATGTAGACACCTCTAACACCCCAACTCACATCTCTCAGCTCCCCATTTCACTTCAAATCATCATGGACTTCAATGCGCCCCCCACTGACCGTGCTTCCCCTCAAGCACAGCTGGGACTTCTCCAGTACTCTAGAGCCCAGAGGTTTCATCAAGGGCTCACGGGGAGAGTTACCAACCCCCAGGGAAACCTCAACTAATGGGGGCCAGGAGCAGATGAATAAATACTTCTCCCAGTCCATCTTCTGATAGACCATTCTGAGAGATATTCTGGCTGGAATGTTCCAGGCAGGATTAAGCCCCAGTCACTCTCAATGTTGACCTCATTAATGCAGCCTTTTCCTTCTCCCCTTGCTCTCCCTGACTCCTCATCTTTGCAATTTGGCAGAACCTCCAAAATAAACTACCTGCATCATATCTTTGTCTCCAGGCTAAGCTTTCAGAAATTACACAACTTAAGAGCTAGGGAGACTCAGTGCCCCAGTTTTCTGGGGACACTGATAGTACCTCACCTCAAGAATGTGCTGGAGGACTCTTCCAACATTCCAGACCCCAGGGTTTCTTCAAGCACTCACATCGGAGAGTTACCAAGCCCCAGGCAAGCTTCAACTAATGAAGGCCAGGAGCCAATGGAGAAATCTCTCTGAGTCATGCTGGGTGCAATGGCTCACACCTGTAATTCCAGCACTTTAGGAGGCTGAGGCAGGCAGATCATTTAAGGTTAGGAGATCTAGACCAGCCTGGGCAACATGGCAAAATGCTGTCTCTAGAAAAAAATACAAAAACTAGCTGGGCATGGTGGCGGGAGCCTGTTATCCCAGCTGCTGGAGAGGTTGAAGGTGGGAGGATCGCTTGAGCCTGGGAAGCCGAGGCTGCAGTGAGCTGAGATCGCACCTCTGCGCTTCATCCTGGGTGGCAGAGTGAGACCCTGTCCCCAAGAACATGAACTTCTTTCGGTCATAAATCTCCCAGGGATTCCCCATGACAAGGGATATTGAGTGCCAAAACCGGGAAAGTCCCAGGCAAACCAGGATGAACTCACCCAAGACAGTGAATTTTTGTCCGCTCTTTGACACTTCTGATGTTATTATCTGAACAACTTAAGAAATATTATTCTTGACGATTTTTCATCAATTCATTCAACGTTTACTTGGCTCATACTCTGCCCCAATCACCGGGAATGAGAAACGAATGGGATATATCTCGGAGTTCTGTTAGTCTAGTGGGGAAAACAAATATAAACACATCACAGTATGTCGCAATGCCTGTTGCGGCTGAGTAATACATGAGGCACCCCCAGAGCACGGAAAGAAGGCCTATCTCTGTGATGGGGGTCACAAAAGAATGCAGAAGCGGACCAGGCACAGTGGCTCATGTGTGTAATCCCAGCGCTTTGGGAGGCCGAGGCAGGTGGATCACTTGAGCCCAAGTTTCAGACCAGCCTGGGCAACATGGTGAAACCCTGTCTCTACAAAAAATACAAAAGTTAGCCAAGCATGGTGGCCCGTGCTTGTAGTCCCAGCTACTGGGGAGGCTAAGGTGGGAGGATCACTTGAGCCCGGGAGGTCGAGGCTGCAGTGAGCTGAGATCATGCCACTGCACTCCAGCCTGGATGAAAAACCTAAACCCCAAAAAAAAAAAAAAAAAAAAAAGCGGAAGTGACTGGTGGGAGAAGTTATGGAAGCTGCAAAACCCCTTGCAGGTTTGGTTTGGTTTTGTTTTTTGAAACGGAGTCTCACTCTGTCACCCAGGCTGGAGTACAATCTTGGCTTACTGTAACCTCCTCCTCCTGGGTTCCAGTGATTCTCCTGTTTCAGCCTCCCGAGTAGCAGAGACTACAGGAGCGTGCCACCACATCTGGCTAATTTTTGTATTTTTAGTAGAGATGAGATTTCACCATGTTGACCAGGCTGGTCTTGAACTCCTGACCTCAAGGGATCCACCCACCTCGGCCTCCCAAAGTGCTGAGATTACAGGCATGAGCCACCACACCCAGCCCGCCTTGGGTATTTTTTATGATTTAAATATTTTCATGAGTTTGCCGCACTAAGGTAAGAAAATGAACTGATGGATATCAGCAAGACTTTTCAACAGCAAGCTTTGGCATGAAAACAGTTTGGGTTGAACCTGGAGTATACCAGGAAATTCAGTTAACTACAAAACCCCTTCACCGACGTGTGAAGGCAAGTCTGATGGTAATTTTTTCTTAAGTACAGCACATTGGAAATTCCTGAGGGAGCAACAAGATGTTTCCCCACGTGGCAGCTTAAAACTTCCTGGAGTATGTAGTCCTCACCTCTGACAGTAACCTCAAAATCAGATAGGACTTCTACAATAGTAAATACTTCAGGTTAAAGATGATTAGCTGGATGCTTGGAAAAAGGGAGCTGAGGGAAAAGAGATACAGAAATGGTTCTAGGGAAGAAAGAGAAAAAATTATTTTTAAAAATAATTACCACATGATCCAGCAATCTTAATTCTAAGTATATACCCAAAGGAAATGAAATCAGTATATTTAAGGAATATCGCATTCCCCTGTTCATTATAGCACTATTCGCAATAGGCAAGACGGGAAATCAACCTAACTATCCATTAGCAGACAAATGAAGAAAGATAATGTAAATAGTATGCACAATGGAATACTATTCAGCCTCTAAAAAAGAAGAAAATCCTGTCATTTGCAAAAACATGGATGAACCTGGAGGACATTACATTAAGTGAAATAAGACAGACACAGAAAGACAAACACCATATGATCTCACTCATATGTGGAATCTGAAAAAGGTGAATTCATAGAAGTAGAGAGGAGAACAGTGGGGTTTGTGGGGGGTTGGGGGGATGTTGGTCCAAGGGTACAAAATTTTAGATAGGCAGGAGAAATAAATTCAACAGATCCCTTGTACAACATAGTGACTATAGTTAATAACAATGTATTCTGTTCTTGACTATCACAAAAAGAATCGATTTGAAGTGTTCTCATCACAAAAAAAAGATAAATATGTGAGGTAATGTACATGTTAATTAGCTTGGTTTAGCCATTCCACAATATATACATATTCCAAACATGTTGTGCCTGATAAATATATATAATTTTTACTTGTTAATTTAAATAAAGATATTAAAAACTGGATAAAGATGGCAAAGTGAACAAAAATGCTATTCTCCGTCATACCCCAAATACCTTTAAAGTAACAGAAAAAATGTATTTTTAAATAATAAAATTTATAACAATCTTGGCAAAAATAAACAGCATCGTTAACAGAAATCTTAAAGGATTCCTGGAAGTTAGGAAGGAATCAGATTTATAACGAAACTACAGCAACAGGAAACTGCCATCCGAAACACTAAGATGTTAATGGAAAAAAAGGATGACAAGATAATGCACAAAGCAGATATTTAATATTACTGACAGCGGATTGATATCCAGAAAACATAAAGAATATCTAGGAATCTATGAAAGGTCAGGTGCAGGAGCTCACACCAGTAATCCCAGCACTTTGGGAGGCCGAGGCGAGCTGATCGCTTAAGACCAGGCGTTCCAGATCAGCCTGAGTAACATGGTGAAACCTCGTCTCCACAAAAAATACAAATATTAGTTGGGTGTGGTGGTGCATGCCTGTAATCCCAGCTACACAGGAGGCTGAGGCAGGAGAATCGCTTGAACCCAGGAGGCGGAGGTTGCAGTGAGCTGAGAACGCGCCACTGCACTCCAGCCTGGGTGACAGAGAGAGTCTTAAAAAAAAAAAAAAGGCCGGGCATGGTGGCTCTTGCCTATAATTGTAGCAGTTTGGGAGGCTGAGGTGGGCAGATCACCTGAGGTGACGAGTTCGGGACCAGCCTGGACAACATGGCGATACCCAGTCCCTACTAAAAATACAAAAAAAAAAATAGCTGGGCATGGTGGCGCACACCTATAATCCCAGCTACTCGGGAGGCTGAAGCAGGAGAATCTCTTGAACCCAGGAGGCAGAGGTTGCAGTGAGCTGAGATCATGGCACTGCACAGCTTGTACAAAAGCTCAGGGAGAAAGGAAGGATTCAGGGAGCATTCAAGGAAGTAGAGGAGGTTAGTATGGCTGGCACTTAGAGAAGAGGGAGCAGCCAGGCGCAGTGGCTCATACCTGTAATCCTAGCAGTTTGGGAAGCCGAGGCGGGCAGATTGCCTGAGCTCAGGAGTTCAAAACCAGGCTGGGCAATGTGGTGAAACCCCGTCTCTATTAAAAATACAAAAAAAAAAAATTAGCCGAGCGTGGCAGCATGTGCCTGTAATCCCAGCTACTGGGGAGGCTGAGGCAGAAGAATTGCTTGAACCCAGGAGGCAGAGGTTGCAGTGAGCCGAGATCGCACCACTGCACTCCAGCTTAAACAACAAGAGCTAGAGTCTGTCTCAAAAAAAAGAAAAGAAAAAAAAGAAAAGAGGGAGCATGTTGCAAAATGAACTGGCAAAGGCAGGCAGGGGCCAGATCATGCAGAGTCTTGAAGGCCGCATTAAAGGTTCTAATCCCTATCCTAAGAGCTATCGGAATCTACTGAGAGCCTTTGCCAGGGGAGTGACCAGAAGAGATCTTGGTTTTGAAAAGGTCAGCTCTGGCTGCAAGGGAGAAAACTGGATTGGCTGAGAGGCTGTACTGAATAAGAGGGTAAGAGAATGTGGACAATAGCCATAGTCCACACAAAAGATACTAGTGGTGGCAATGAAAATAGAAAGAGGTGGGCCAATTTAAAATGTGTTTACAGGCCGGGCATGGTGGCTTATGCCTGTAACCCCAGCACTTTGGGAGGCTGAGGCAGGCAGATCACTTGAGGTCAGAAGTTCAAGGCCAGCCTGGCCAACATGGTGAAACCCCATCTCTACTAAAAATACAAAAATTAGCTGGGCATGATGGTGGACACCTGTAATCCCAGCTACTCGGGAGGCTGAGGCAGGAGAATCATTTGAACCCAGGAGGCGGAGGTTGTAGTGAGTTGAGATTGTGCCACTACACTCCAGCCTGGGCAACAGAGTGAGACTCCATCTCAAAAAATAAAAATAAAATGTATTTAGAAAAAGAAAAAATGTATTTAGAAGGTAAAATGTATAGAAGTTATTAGTGGATTGGAAACTACCGGTAAGAGCAAAGGAGGTGTCAAAACTAGATGGATGGTTATGCAATCCACTGAGATAAAGAGCACAGGATCAACTTGGAGCTGGTGAAATCACAAATTCAGGTTTGGACATGCTGAGTTTGAGACATCTTTGAAATATTCAACTATAGCTATAAAGTAGGTAATATAGAACCTTAGGGAAAATATTCACGTATCAATTTGTAATGGAACATAAAAAGAGTACTAATAACTGCCATAACAAATAAACCCGACAGTTTTGCATATTTAACTGAAGTTGATTTTTCACCCACAGAACAGTCCAAAGCAGCTCTTGTCCGTTTGCAGTGTGGAGACTCAGGCTTTCTCCTTGTGACCTGCTCCTCCACTAGGGCCTCACAGGTTATCTGCATACAGGCAGAAGTGGAAAAAGAAAGTGGAGAACATACACCTTAACCACCTCAGCCAGAAAGTGGCACACCTTACACATCATTTCTCACTATATGCATTGGTAAGAACTACTCACATGCAAGGAAGCTGAGAATTAGAGTCCCTAGCTGAGCAACTGCTCCCAAGTATAGCATTGCCAGACAAAATACAGGACGTCTGGTTAAATTTCAGTTTCAGTCAAAAGTGAATGATGTTTTGGCTGGGCGTGGTAGCTCACGTCTGTAATCCTAGCACTTTGGGAGGCCAAGGTGGGCAGATCACCTGAAGTCAGGAGTTCGAGACCAGCCTGACCAACGTGGAGAAACCCCATCTCTACTAAAAATACAAAATTAGCCAGGCATGGTGGCACATTCCTTGGGAGGCTGAGGCAGGAGAATTGCTTGAACCTGAGAGGTGGAGGTTGCAGTGAGCTGAGATCGCACCATTGCACTCCAGCCTGGGCAACAAGAGGGAAACTCCATCAAAAAAAAAAAAAAAAGTGAATGGTGTTTTAATATAAGAATGTCCTCCATATTGTATCTGAAATTCAAATTTAACTGGGTATCTTGTTTTTCAAGTTTGTTTGCTAAATCTGGCAACCCTATCCCAGGGACAATCCTATCTATGTCAGGGGGTCACATATTTTGATGGATAGTTAGTCATGTCTGCTGCAGGACACAAATAACTTAGAGAAAATGTGGTACAAATTCATCATGGAATACTATGCAGCCATAAAAAAGGAATGACATCATGTCCTTTGCAGCAACATGAATATAGAAATAGAAACTAGAGGCTACTAGAGTGGGGAGGGAGGCAGGAAGGCTTGAAAAACTAACTATTGGGTACTATGCTCAGTACCTGGGTGACAGGATAATTCATATCGCAAACCTCAGCATCACACAATATAGCCAGGTAACAAGTACCTGCCCACGTAGCCCCTGAATCTAAAATAAAAGTTTTTTTAAACATGACTTAGAGCAAGCAGGCTTCCTCCATATTTCCTGTACAAGCCATAGGTAGGGTTGTGGGGAGGGTATGCAGTAACTTTTTCTTATGTTTCGGAAACCAGGAAAGAGGACTTACAAGTAAAGCATGAATAAGAGGCACCCTTGATAGATCTTAAAATCAAAAAATTAGAATCTGGCACAATTCCATGTACTTTATCCATTTAGTCAATGAGCATTTAGTGAGCACCTACTATGCTCTAAGTGCCACACTAGAGGCTGACGATACTGAGATATTACAGTCTATGTCCTCAAGAAGTTTACAGTCGTGTGGAGCCAGGGGGAAAAGGAGCAAGCATAACTCAGCAGATGAAGGAGACCTTAAGTCAAACTGGTGGAAACCCAGAAAGTGTCCCAAAGGAGATGGTGGCTGAACTGCACCTTAAAAGTCAGGCAAGTAGGAATTAACCAAATGAAAGTATACAGATTGCTATATTCATTCATGGAGTAGTAACTGGTACGGGACATACCCTCCCATTATAAACATCTAGAAAACTGGGCAAAATATATGACATAGTTGGCCCCAGTCACAGCAGGACTGTGATACCTGAGAGAAGAGAGACAAACAAGGGGAACCCTCTCTACAACGGCCAGAGGTTTCTGCTTGGAGGCCATTCATGGACCTTGGCAAGGGAAGGGAACCCAGAGAGAACCTGGAAGACTCACTGAGTTGAGTAGACAAAGATAGGCATTTGGGGAGTTTGATGGTTAAGTGTTTATGTGTCAACTTTGCTGAGTTAAGGAATACCCAGGGAGCTGGTGAAAACATTTCTGGCTGTTCCTGTGAGGATGATTGCAGAAGAGACAAGCATTAGAATCAGTAGACTGAGTAAAGAAGAGCCAGTGTAGGTGGGCATCATCCAATCCATTGAGAACCCTGATAGGACAAAAAGATGAAAGAAAGAAGAAGGGCAACTCTCTCTCTCTCTCTCTCTCTCTCTCTGTGTGTGTGTGTGTGTGTGTGTGTGTCTGTCTGTCTCTCTCTCTCTCCTTCTCTGTCTTTCTCCTTCTCTCTCTCTCACTGGAACATTCTCCTTCTCCTGCCCTTGGACGTTAGAGCTCCTGGTTCTTGAGCCTTCAGACTCTGGGACTGACATCAATGCCCCCCTCACTCCCAGACTTGGACTGGGAGTCACCCATTTGCCTTCTCTGATTCTCAGGCCTTTGGATTCAGAGTGAATTATGCTGCTGGCTTTCCTGGTTCTCCAGGTTTCAGGCAGCATATCAAGGGACTTCTTGGCCTCCAAAATGGTGTGAACCAATTCCCATAATAAATATACTTTTACATATCTCCATATATCTTATTGGTTTGGTTTCTCTGGTGAACCCTGACTAACACAGGGAGGCTAAGATAGCTGGAATTTATGGGCCAGAGTACCAGAGACGAGGGAGCTCTACAGAGAAAACTTTCCAGAAATCTGTGCAAGGTTCTCCTCAAGTGTTTGCCTGAATACTAATCCATACACAGTTAGCGTAAAGCTCCAAGAAGCCAAAAAAAAGAGACAACTTTCAGGAAGCTCTGAGATGAACATTTTCAGAGCCCATTTAGGGTTGAGAGATGTTTTGATCTCCTCTCAGCCAGAGTAGAGAGGACTCATTGAATACACAGGCATTCAGAGTGACCCCAGAGTGTCACGCCTTAGTGGTAGAGGAAAAACTACTCTAGACCAGACCTAACAAGCTGAAAATCAAGCCTAGAAAAAAATCAAGCTAATCTGCAAGTAAGTTTACCGCCCGCTGAAACAAACTTCAACGCTACTTAGACAACAAAATCCAAACCCTCAACAAAATATCATTCACAATGTCAACATCTAATTTTAAAATTGCTAGACATGCAAAGAAGTAGGAGAATCTGATTCAAACCAGGAGAAAAGTGAGTCAATAGAAACAGAATCAGAAATAACAGAAATAATGGAATTACCAAGTGAAGATGTGTGGGAAGGCAATAGAATTGCAAGCCAAGAGAGTATTGAAATACACAAGGCTTCTGGAGTATGTCCAGTTTCTTTTGGTTGCACTGGTGAGAACAAGTTGTACAGGACAGGAACCCGCTACCATCAGAGGGGCTGGGTGACATGGGACAAAGGTAGAAGCAGGGTCTTCTGGAGAAATCTGGAAGACTAATGTAAGTCCCATTAACTGACAAACAGAATGGCTGCCTTCCTCCCACCTTAGTTCAAAGTCCCCGGGACAAGCCAGAATTTGAGTGTCTCTGTCCTAATCATAGATTTCTCACTTATTTCTAAGATGAACTTGAATTAAATACTTGCATTTCTAAAGAAATGAAAAGGAGTTCAGCTTTAATGAGCACTCACTATGTGCCAGAAACTATACCTAAGCACCCTCAAATTCATTACTTCAGTTAATCTCTAGACCAGTTCTGAAAGACAGGTACATATCTCTTTAGAAATGGAAACTGGACCAGAAATTAAGGAACTTGCTGTGTCAGTCAAGTAGAGTCAATCTGAACTGAAATCCATGACATTCAATGAATCAAACTGTGATGAACATTTTGAAGTCCTCTTGTGTAGTGCCACCTTTGCAGTCAACATACTTGGGTTTAATTTTCAGCTTAGCCACTTGCTAGCTGTTTGCCTTTCAAAAGTTCGCAACCTCTTGAAGACTCGGTTTCTAAATCTGTTCAGTGGGAGAACAAATCATACTTTGTACGGTCAAAGGGAAGATTAAGTGAGAAGATTAAGAATATAAAGAGCATGGAGTAGAAGCAAGTATATACCAGGTGTTCAACAAATATCTGCCCACTCAGTCCTCCTCTTCCTCCTCCTCCATTCATTAAATATCTGATTCTGACCATATATAACTGCATGAGCATTAAAACCAAAGCCATAACCAAATCAAACAGAAAATTTTTTCTGTAAAAGTATGTCAGTGCTTCTCAAAATCAGGTCCCTGGACCAAGAGCATTAGCATCACCCAGAATTTGTTAAAAATGTACATTTTATGACCCCACCCCAGACCTATAAATCAGAAATTCTGAGAGTGGGGCCCAGCAATCTATGTTTTAAGAAACCTTGGCATGATTTTGATACACACCAATGTTTCCAAACCACTTGTATGATAGTTCTTTTATTGCATAAATTTAATTCATATATTACATAGACTGTGGCTAGGTCTTAATAATCAATCTAACAATTGCTCATTTTCCTTTGTTTTATAGAGTGCCTTCAGATTTCTTTAACTTATTCTGATTAAATCTCTCTCCGGGAAAGAGTAAACCAAGTAAAATGGTGTTACATTAAAAACCTTACAAAAAAGACTAGCTAAGCTATTTATGTGATACAGAAAGATAAATGTAGAGAAGTTCTTTTTGAGAAAAACTATTTTAATGGCCAAGTAGAGAGAGTGAAGCCTAAATTGGAAGCGTTACCCTTCAAACATCCAACCATTTTCACAATAAATACCTTTTTCTTTTAATTTAGCTGTTTCTATTCCAATCCCTTTAACTAAGGTTGAATTACTAATTCACCTGTCCTGTATTCCTGACCTGAAATGTTTGGAAACGATAAGGCAACTTTGATTTAGAAATCAGGCACTTGTCATTAGGTGCAAACGTTTATGTGCTGAAGACCTCAAACTACTGAAAGTTATAAAACCAGAACTGGGTGTGGGTTGGGCAGCTGAAGTCAATTATGCAGATTTGACATCTAAAGAAAATGGTACATCTGAATACTTAGAATGATTCCCAATTATATTCCAGTTGTTTTCATTTTTTTCAATTGCTGCAACACTCCTCCACATCCCTCTCCCAGAGCGGTACTCCTCCATCCTTGCTTGCAGATGATTTCAATTGTTTTCCATTTTTTAAATCTTCTCTTTTATCTCCGATGCTTTTCCTTCCTTCCTCATTTCATCATTTTTTTAACATGATAGTCATGCATCTGATGATTCTACAGATGCAGGGATTTTTCTTCCTGTCCTTGAAGCGACAGCTTGTCTTTCCCCTCAAGTGTCTTTGTCGCAATGCCTGATAAACTGTTTATTTTTCCTAACGGCTTTCCTTTTTAGCCTGAAAAACAAACATTAACCAAAAACCTACTTGTTTCACTAAATTGTCACTTTCAATGCAATCCCTGGTGCTGGAGCGCCGCCTGCTGAGTAAATGAGAATTAGCAGGTCATAGTTCCGTTGGTTTAGCAGCAGAAAAAATAATGGGCCATTTTATCATCAATAGATTCTTCAGAAATAACTGGTGTAACATTCTTGATATTGTCCCTTTCCCAAACCATGCCGCTGAAGTCATTGTACATTATCTGTAAGAACTAATCCAAAGTATTTTTAAAACTGCATATTTTAGCACCATCTACTAAAAACTCAGCAAAATGTCCTCTATAGAATAGGCGCTCAATTAAAAACTGGTAGATAGCAGTTAATTAATATTATGTGAAAACATTTATCAAACTGTATTTCAGTTGTCTACTTCTCTTTCTCTCTAAATAACTGTAGAGCTCCTTGAGGGGGAAAAAAACTACATTTTTTTAAAAAACCTATATATTGGCCAGGTGCGGTGGCTCACACCTGTAATCCCAGTACTTTGGGAGGCCAAAGTGGGCAGATCACTTGAGGTCAGGAGTTCAAAACCAGCCTGACCAACATGGTGAAACCCCATCTCTACTAAATATACAAAAATTAGCCGGGCGTTCTTGCAGGCGCCTGTAATCCCAGCTAATCAGGAGGCTGAAGGAGAATCACTTGAACCTGGGAGGCGGATGTTGCAGTGAGCCAAGATTGCACCACTGCACCCCAGCCTGGGCTACAGAGCAAGACTCAGTCTTTAAAACAAAACAACAACAACAAAAACTATATATTTCACCATAGGTATTCAAAATACATTTGAAGAATACTGATTAAATAATTCTAAATATTTATTTAATAGTCATCATCTCTAGTACCCATTATGTGCTAAGAACTTTCTAGCTATTCAACGAATATTTTCTCTAATCCTTAAAATCTGTCCAACAATTTTTGGAAAAAGCTCATCAGCTGCTAACTTGACATCCCAGCTGAATGCAAAACCCTCATTTCCAGGGCTTCTCTGTTACTCTGACACATTCTTTGCACCAGGTTTTTCAGAAGCTTACATTTTATTTTCTTTCTTTTTTGTTTCTGTTTTTTGGTGGTGGTGGTTGTTGTTTGGTTGGTTGGGTTTTTTTTTTTTTTTTTTTTGAGACAGAGTCTCACTCTGTTGCCCAGGCTGGAGTGCAGTGGCGCGATCTTGGCTCACTGCAAGCTCCGGCCATTCTCCTGCCTCAGCCTCCTGAGTAGCTGGGACTACAGGTGCCTGCCGCCATGCTTGGTTAATTGTTTTGTATTTTTAGTAGAGAAGGGTTTCACCATGTTGTCCAGGCTGGTCTCAAACTCCTGACTTCAGGTTATCTGCCTGCTTCAGCCTCCCAAAGTGCTGGGATTACAGGCCTGAGCCAGCGCGCCCGGCCCAGAAGCTTACATTTTCAACAGTAGCTTGAGACATTTTCCTGTTAGTGGTCCTTACACAAGGTGAGAAATCATGTGCTGACAAAAATTACAAACCCAGGTGTAGTAGATGAAAGAAATGGCCACCACTTCTTTTCCTCCTTGTACCTACACCCTAGTAATGTGACACTGTAACTCCTTCCATCAAGAAATAAAGTGTTTTTCTCCCCTTATTGAATCTGGACTGGCCTTGAGATTTTCTTGGGCCTACACCTCAAAAATCCTTGCGTGCTTCTGCTCTCACGCATGGAACCCTGAGCTGCCATGAGAATGAGGTAGCATGGGAAAGAGCAAGTGATCAGATGGAGAAAAGACTGATCATTCCAGCGGAACCCACCATCAGTCAACCCAGCCAAACTACCAGCTGATGAGAGACACGTGAGCAAGTGCATCCAAGCTCAACCTAGACCAGAAGCTCTTCCCAGCTTATCCCAGCCCAAAGACCAACCTTCAGAATCATTAGCTAAAGAAATAGCTATGATGCTATATAAACCAGAAACATCACCTTTGATATATCATAGCCTTAAACGGTTAACCTGAATCTAATCAAGACTCAGATCTAATTTCCAGTTCACAAGAAATGTAAGATAAAGGAACAAGCTAACTGATGTTTCGAGGTGAGGCAGGTATACATAAACACACACATACACACATGCCACACACACATCCATTTACACTCTCACTTTAATGGGTTAAGTTAGCCAAAAATAGTCTCAAAAAATTTTTTTAAATGATTGAATTCATGTCCCAGCACTGCCCAGAGTGTTTACAGTCTTCTGTCAACAGAAGATGTGAAGTTGTATTTTGTGGATCCCGTAGAATGTTGAAGTCTAGGCACTTGAGAATCTGTGAAGATTTATCTATGTGCAGTCTCTGGATTGATCACTTCCCAGTTAAATCTTTATTAGGATCATTTTAACAGTCAATTTCTGGAGCCAGGCGTACAGTCACTCAGAGCCAGAGAAAATCATCAGACTGACCATTTTTCATCTCAAAAATTTTATTCTCATTGGCATAAGAAAGGATTTATTATTAACTTATGCAAGATGCAGATAATAAATCAGCCTTAGGAGTTTGAAGTAGAGATGAATAAATATGGCAGCAGTTTGAGGTCATCTGGTATCTGGAATGGTTTGGGGTTTTGAAATTCTTTTTAACTACTATTATACAGTTTTAAAACCCAAAACATATTTTCTTAAGGCTTTTCTCCTTCATTTCTAAACCCAAGCGTATGATCAAGGAAAATGGAATCCATGTGCTATTGAATGTATTTACACTCCATTCAGTTCAGTGCATTACAACGTACAACACTGACATTCTCTTTTGTAGGAGTTATTTCAAGGCCTAAATGATTCTGAAGCTAGAATTTTAGGGAATTTTCTTCCCCAGCCCCTGAAAGAGTCCCAAAATTTGCAAGCCATACTCTTGACTCCTCACCTGGAATATCAGGTTCTTAAAAGTTTTAATATTCATATGATGGAAAGATTAGTGAAACAAGTTCTTCCCCTCTCTTTTGTCCTTGACTAACTGCTCTGGATAAATAGAACGAAACGGTGTCTTTATGAAGAAACAATCAATACTATCTTTTTTTTTTTTTCTTTTTTGAGACGGAGTCTCGCTCTGTCGCCCAGGCTGGAGTGCAGTGGTCGGATCTCAGCTCACTGCAAGCTCCGCCCCCTGGGTTCACACCATTCTCCTGCCTCAGCCTCCTGAGTAGCTGGGACTACAGGCACCCGCCACCTTGCCCGGCTAGTTATTTTTTTGTGTGTTTTTTTTAGTAGAGACGGGGTTTCACCGTGTTAGCCAGGATGGTCTCGATCTCCTGACCTTGTGATCCGCCCGCCTCGGCCTCCCAAAGTGCTGGGATTACAGGCTTGAGCCACCGCGCCCGGCCAATCAACACTATCTTGCAACTCTCTCAGCAACTGAGTGGAATGGGATGACAGTGGAGAATTCCACAGTAAAGAAATCAAGGGCACAGTATGAATACAAGGTGCTACCAGACTTTTCCCAAAGCCCTTTGCAAAATATTATCTCCTATTATTGCAGCATCCCCAAGGGGCAGGTGGAGAATTGTTAGTGGTACAACTGGAAAAGCGTGTTAACGCAAGCTCAGGAGAGTGCATTAGGATGCACTTCTCCCGAGCTTCTTGAGCTTCCTCTGGAAAGTGGCAGGCTACCCTTACCCCAAAAGATGTTATGTGAGTGTCTCTCCTGCACGTCCATCACAGTGCTGGCGGCTGAAGCTCTACGCTTGGGCAGATGAGCTGGTGACACTAGAAAGGAGCTTTTTTGAAGACTGACAGTGACTCAGAGAACTGGCTGTGCAGAAAGGGAAGTGCTTACATTTAAGGATTTAAAAAAAAAAGATTTTGTGCATTAAGTAAAAATAAATTTAAAACCTTAGGTATGGGTAGATTGCATTGTCCATCATTTGTGTAAAGTATCACATTAGATGTTGCTAATATGCAAGTATAAAGGCTTTTCAATAACTTATTTTTCAAATATGAATTAAAGTAGATTAGAAGTTATCCCTATAAAAATACCACTCTTACCAGCATTTCCTAGATTAGAGAGGAAAGATACTATTACCACCAGGGTCCTGGAAATTGTATGTTAAGTGTTCCAGTTACTGTTACTGCATCACAAAATACTTCAAATGTAGAACTGTAAAACAACAATCACTTTATTTCAAATGTAGAACTGTAAAACAACAATCACTTTATTTTGCTCACAAATTCCATGGGTCAGGAATTCAGGCAGAGCTTGATTTCCTTGGGGTCAACCACTTGGGGTCACTCAAGAGGTTGCAGTCAGATGTTAGCTGAGGCTGCAGGTGATTGAAGGTTCCGACATCCAAGATAGTTCCCCCACACGGCTATCAGTGGCTGCTAGCCATCGACTGGGAGCGCTGCTGGGGCTGACCAGGGACCTACTTATGACCGCACCAGCATGGCAGTCTCAGGGTAGTTGATTTCTGACATAGCAGACCAAAGCTCTAAATCCAAATGTCCCAGCAACCAAAGATGTTGCATAATTCTATATGACTTGACCTTGGAAGTCACATAGATCACTTCTGCATATTCTATTGGCCAAAACGGCCACAAACCTGCCTTGATTCAAGGAAAGAAGCCAAAAGCTCATCTTAAGGGGAAGTGTGTCGAGAATTTACAGATAAGACTTTAAAACCATCACTGTAACTATAAATACTATCACAGAAGTGCGTTATGTCATTGGAAGTTAACCACAGAGGCAGACACTGCTGCTGCCCTCGCTGTCCTATATCCCCCTGGTCCATGTCTGAGTTCAATGCAACTATGGTGGACAGTTCCTGTGACTACTGACGGCTTCCTACCTCAGGTCCCCAAGTGTAGAATTCCCCAGGTCCTTCTCGTTTTTCCTTTGTCCTGGCCAAGAAACAGAATGCCTTAACTGCTGTGTGACCAGCCAGCTGCGTATTTTTCCCTGCAGACTTGAACTGAAGCCAGGCCTTGAATATTCCCAGACACTGATAAACTGGTTTAAGTTGTTGCCTGAACCATGAAAAGAACAAACATGTTGCTAAACATGTTGCTAAACATGTAGAAAGTAGCCCCCAGCCCTAAACGGAATTCCTTAGACCCACATGTAAACTCCATACCTGGGTCTGCATGTTGTGGACGTACCTAGACAGATCTTGTTTCACTGTCTGTCAAGAGGACACGCTGTAGCCCCCTCCATACATAAGTTCCCCTAATAAGTATTTGCACTGATCACCCTGGCATTTAGTGCTTCTTTCTTTGGAATCCCAGCCAGCCCCATCTCAGGATGGTATGGGGCAGTGCCTGCAGGAATTCCCCTGCTGCCACTTTTGGGCTGATTCCAGGCTCCAGTTCAGCCACACAGAACACCAAATCTCTCTGTTTCTCAGCCTGAGGGTTTTCTCTGGTAAGTGGGGACTGGCTCAGCATACAGAGGTAAGCTTCAGCCAATAAGAGACAGAGTCAGTGGATAAATACCCCGACTCCCTCGTCCCTTAGTGGGACAATTCTGAGGCACATTCAGGTGGTCCCTGACATGACTGAGCTCAGATGCCCTTAGTGACACTCAGCTCATTAGGCCCAACACAGGCTCTCCTCTCCCCCTCTGGATTTCTCCCTCCCTCATTTCTGCTTCCTGGCATCAATTCCCAGCAGTCAACTGCTTGTCTCTGAATTGGCTTTGGGAGGACTCAAAGTAAACACCCATTATATGTGTCTGGGTCTGAGTATAAATGACCTCTATGGTCCCTACCTAGTCTGAATTCCTATTATTGTTATCATCATTTCATCCTTTCGTGCTTTTTTTTTTTTTTTTTTTTTTTTTAGATAGGGTTTTCCTCTGTTGCCCTAGGCTGGAGTGCTGTTATGTGATCATAGGTCACTGCAGCCTCGAACTCCTGGATTCAAACAATCCTCCCATCTCAGCCTCCAGAGTAGCTAGGACTACAGGTGCACACCACCACGCCCAACTAGTTTGTTTAATTTTTTGTAGAGATTGTGGCAGGGGTGGGGCACTCTTGCTATATTGCCCAGGCTGGTCTTGATCTCCTAGTGATCCTCCTGCCTCGGCCTCCCTAAGTGCTGAAATTACAAGTGTGAGCCACTGTGCCCAGCCATGTTATCATCCATTTTATAAACATGGTTACCCAAGAAGTTCTAGAATTGTCCTGAGTTCTCAAAGAAGTCACAGGGTGAAGCCAAAATCACCCCAATGCCAGAGTGGATAACAATGTTTCATTAGTTGATCCCAACTTCCGAATAAAATAAAGCATTTCTTACTCCAAAAAAGAAAGCCCTTGCTCCCATAAAGTAGCCATAAAAATCAGCACTAAACAATGGTCTAAAGTCTGAAAAATTAAGTGAGACTGCAAATAGAAATATCCCAGTAAAACCTAAACTTTCATAGACAGCAAACTTAGGGTAATTACAATGTCTATAGCTAAGGGTACATTTTGTTTTATTCTTTAACTTCTCATGCCTCCAAGAAGTACAGTCATGCACCACATAATGACGTTTCAATCACTGAAAAGCCACATATATGACAGTGGTCCCATTAGATTATGCCATATTTTCACTTTACTTTTTCTATATTTAGTTATATTTAGACACACAAATACTTACCCCTGTGTCAGAACTGCGTACTGCATTTGGTACAGTAACATGTTATGCAGGTTTGCAGCCTAGAAGCAATAGACTATACCATACAGCATAGGTGTGAAGTAGGTTATCCCATCTGGGTTTGGGCAAATACACTCTATGATGTTTACAGGATGAAATCACCTAATGACACATTTTTCAGCAAGTATTCCTGTTGTTAAGCAATGCATGCATCCAGGCTCAAGTTATGCTCTGAAATTAGCTTATCAAATGAATCAGCCTTCCCTTGGCTCTTAAATCTTATATAATTAGCTTTGTAACATAATGCGTTCAGTGGCTGTGGGCAAAGCTCAAAGGAGTGAGAAAATCCATTTAGGGCAGTTGCCAGAATTTCCGGTGTTTTCTCAAGCTGAGCTGCTAATTCATTTTCTTGGCATAGCCTAGGATGGATCCCAGACCTGCCAGGCCCTTCTGGCTTCCCCTCCGTTGGAAATGTCTCGAGATTCAGTCTTCTGTTACTTTGAGGCCTTCTTTTGATGTCCCACCTGAATGAAAGAAGTGTGGTCACGGAAACGAGAGAAGTTTATTATTTGTCACACCTCGGATTTGAGCGGGAATTGATTAACTGTGTATATGCCAAACATCCCCAAAGTTTCTTAACTCCCACAGCGTGTCAGCAACAAAAGTCACAAAACTGCATAGGAGATAGATACACAGTTGTTTTCTTGAAAGAACTCTGGAAACCACGTTATACAATTTTTAACACTGGGCTAATTCAGGGGCCTGGTAAACACAGAAACCACAGAGGGGAGGGAAGAGGAAACAGGGGAAAGCAGGATGTCTGGTCTAATTCACCATTCACTTTGCTCTGCTCTGTTTTACAACAATGTCAGCTCTATGGAATAAAACAAAATGTGGCTTCTGTGTCTTTAAGGCCCAGGCAGCATTGGCAATGGATAGGTTTCCATAGCAACTTGTAATTCCACTGTCTATTAAGTGGAAAAGCAACAATAGAAAATCCCTAGCAAATAAAGTGTGATACCTCTCAATGACAATTATCTGCTTATTACAGTCTCGCTTTGAGTGCTTAAAAACACAAACACCTAGAATCTTTTACTATGTTTGAATGAAACAGGGCTATTTCTTTTATTCTCTTTCTTTTGAAAAGCTCTTAGACACAAAAGAAGAAACAAGTTTCTGAGGGTGTTGAGATGTCAAGCCTCTTTGGTGGCCCCAGAAGAATTCTCCCACTCTACATGCACATTGCACAAAAGCAGCAAGGAGGATTAAGCAATTCAGAAATCGACAGCAACATAGATTCCTACCACAGGACCTCATCCAATCAGTGACCATCCGACTTGCTTGTAAAAGGCCTGGGACCATATGAAGTCTACAGCAGTGTACTTTGCACACACAAAAAAATTTTAAGATTATAACCTTAGTAAACATCGATCAGCATCCATCCATAGTCAATCAATTTAAATAACATTTATTGAAAGACTGTTAGGCAATTTGTGAGACACTAGAAAAACAAGAAAGTCCTCTAGAAGCTCACAAATGGGGAATGGAGAGAAAAACAGAAATCTTTATATGACCAGGTTTCCCAAGTGTTACGAGCTGAATTGTGCCTCCCCAAAATCATATGTTGAAATTCTAACACCCAGTACCTCGGAACATAAACTTATTTGGAGATAGAGTCTTTAAAGAGGTCATTAAAATGAGGGAATTAGGTGGGCCCAATACAATCCCACTGGTGTCCCTAGAGGGAAGAAAATGTGAAGACACAGGGAGAAGATGCCCCTCCACAAGCCAAGCAGAGAGGCCTGGAGCAGCTCCTTCCCTCACAGCCCTCAGAAGGAACCAGCCCTGCCCACACGTTGATCTAAGACTTCCAGCCTCCAGAACCGTCAAGAAATTAACTTCTGTTGTTTAAGCCACCGAGTCCATGGTCCTTTGTTACAGTAGCCCCAGCACATGAATAAACCAAGTCATATTCTTTTTTTTTTTTTTTTTTTTGAGACGGAGTTTCACTCTTGTTGCCCAGGCTGGAGGGCAGTGGCACAATCTCGGCTCGCTGCAACCTCCACCTCCCAGGTTCAAGCAATTCTCCCGCCTCAGCCTCCCGAGTAGCTGGGATTACAGGCACCCGTCACCATACCTACCTAATTTTTTTGTGTGTATTTTTAGTAGAGATGGGGTTTTACCATGTTGGCCAGGTTGGTCTTGAACTCCTGACCTCAGGTGATCCCCTCACCTTGGCCTCCCAAAGTGCTGGGATTACAGGCATGCACCACCATGCCTGGCCGATTCTTCTTCTTCTTTTTTTTTTTTTCAGACAGTCTGAGTCGCCCAGGCTGGAGTGCAGTGGTGTCATCTCGGCTCACTGGAACCTCCACCTCCCAGGTTCTAGCAATTCTTGTGCCTCAGTCTCCCAAGTAACTGGGATTACAGGCATGCACCACCATGCCTGGCTAATTTTTTGTATTTGTAGTATAGAGGGGGTTTTGCTATGTTGGCCAGACTGGTCTCGAACTCCTGGCCCCAAGTGATCCTCCCACCTCAGCCTCCCAAAGTGCTGGGATTATAGGCATGAGCCACTGTGCCCCGCACCAAGCTATATTCTTCCAGAGCAGTGGTTCTCAATCTTTTAGCTGGAACAGAATCACCTGGAAAACTTGTTAAAACACAGACTGCTGGGCCCTACCCCCCAGCCTCTGATCCAGGTGGTCTGCAGTATGACCCCAGAATCTGCATTCTAGGTAGTGATGATGATGGTTGGAGGACTACCCTTTGAGAACCACTGCACTAGGAGGTATTCAAGATACAGGCTGTATCTAACCCTAGCCAACTCAAGTCAAGGCGTCATGCCCTCTCCTCCCTGAATCTAAAGTGGACATGATTCCAACCTGAGTTTCACACCCAGGTACAGTCCCAGGAGGTATGCTGCCCAGGTGTGCTGGCCCCGCAGGAGAACACGATCACCAAAGCTGTATCTGACAGAGACCCTAAGCTTTAAGGCACAGTAAGCTTGTCCACGACTAAAACATGGCCCATGAATAAGTGTCCTGGGTTCTGAAATATTAGACCAGCAATTCTCCTTTCATGGGGAAATGAGGCAGGTGGATGAGGGTGGAGGTTTTCTCTCCTATCCAGGCAGAGGCACAGGGTTGGGGAGAGGGGACATAAGTAACCTCCCTCTTTTCTCCTCCCTGCAACTTGGGCTACTGGGGCCACAGAAGGCCCAACTCTGGCCCTCCTCTGACTGTGCCTCTGCCCTAAGCCAAGAAGACACACCTGCCCAGAGCCCAGAACCCCTTCTCCAATTAACTTAATTCCCTGCCCAGAGGGGACCTGGGCCTTCCGGGGCCTGCCTGAGACTATTTCCTTGGTCCTCCTGCAGGCAGACTGCACCCCTTTGGGCGCAGACCTAGGCCCAAAGGGGTGGCTCAGGAGGTGACTGTGTGAAAGATAAGGTAGACAGCTTGGACCTAGGAGCTGGGATGTCCACCGTTGTATGTGAGAGGCTTAGCTGCAGGCGGGTACTTGGGGTGGAAGGAGCCCTATCTGTAGCATTTACTGATTTCCACAAAATCAATAACTACTTCCACCATGGCCAATCTCAAGCTACTAATATGAAGTCAACTGGCTCACCAAATTCCTGAAACACTGGCTTTCGTGAGCTGGTAAGAACTGGCCCCAGCACGCCACTGGAGAGGTCCTTCATGCTAGGGGACAATGGCAGGAGTGGAAAAAGGACAAAGGCAGAGTGAGGACCTTCATCTACATTTTTGCTCTGACCCTTCATGTATCTCGCCCTGCATTTCTATCAACCAGGATGTCGTTCTGGTCACCGCTGAGGGTGGCCATCAGTACTGAGCTCACAAAGAAGGACCCTTTCTTCCTTACTATTCGATGTAGAAGATATGAATGACTCTTGGTGTCCATATTTGTCCACGGTCGCACTGCTATAAAGAACTACCTGAGGCTGGGTGTGGTGGCTCACGCCTATAATCCTAGCACTTTGGGAGGCCAAGGTGGGCAGATCACTTGAGCTCAGAATTCAAGATCAGCCTAGGTAACATAGAGAAACCCCGTCTCTACTAAAAATACAAAAGTTAGCTGGGCATGGTGGTGCACACTCGTAGTCCCAGCTACTCGGGAGGCTTGGGCACGAGAATCGCTTGAACCCGGGAGGCAAAGGCTGCAGTGAGCAGAGATAGCACCATTGCACTCCAGCCCGGGTAACAGAGCAAGACCCTGTCTCGGAAAAAAAAAAAGTACTACCTGAGGCCGAGCACAGTGGCTCATGACTGTAATCCTAGCATTTTGGGAGACCAAGGTGGGTGGATTACTTGAGCTCAGGAATTCGAGACCAACCTGGGCAACATGGTGAAACCCCATCTCTACAAAAATTACAAAAAAATTAGCCGAGCATGATGGTGTGTGTATGTAGTCCCACCTACGTGGGGTACTGAGGTAGGAGAATCGCTTCAACCCAGGAGGTCGAGGCTACAGTAAGCTGAGATGAAGTCACTGCACTCCAGCGTGTGTGACAAAGAGAGGCCATGTCTCAAAGGAAGATAGAAAGGAAGAAAGGAAGGAAGGAGGGAAGGAGGGAAGGAGGGAGGAAGGGAAGGAGTGAGGGAGGGAGGTTAAGAAAGAAAGGAAGAAAGAAAGATTAAGAAAGAAAGAAAGAAGAAAAAACAAATTAAAAACAAAAAGACCTGGCCAGGTGTGGTGGCTCACGCCTGTAAATCCAGCACTTTGGGAGGCCGAGGCGGGCCAATCACCTGAAGTCAGGTGTTTGAGACCAGCCTGGCCAACATGGTGAAACCCTGTCTCTACTAAAAATACAAAAATTAGCCAAGCATGGTGGCAGGCGCCTGTAATCCCAGCTACTTGGGAGGCCGAGGCAGGAGAATTGCTTGAACCAAGGAGGCAGAGGTTGCAGTGAGCTGAGACCACACCACTGCACTCCAGACTGGGCGGGCAACAGAATGAGGCTCCGTCAAAAAAAGAACTACTTGAGACGAGACAATTTATGGTGAAAGGAGGTTTAATTGACTCACAGTTCTGCAGGCTATCTATACAGGAAACATGGCTGGAAGGCCTCAGGAAACTTACACAATCGTGGCAGAAGACAAAGGAGAAGCAAGCACGTCTTACCATGGAGGACCAGGACAGAGAGGGAGTGAAGAAGGAGGCAATTCTAAACAACCAGATCTTATGAGAACTCACTCTCACAAGAACAGCCAGGGGAAAATCCGACCCCATGATCCAATCACCTCCCATCAGGTCCCTACCCCAATACTGGGAATTACAATTCGACACAAGATCTGGTTGGGGACACAGAGCCAAACCCTATCAGAGGCCTACGCGACAGCCTTTCTCCAACCACTTCTTTCTGGAAGAGCCCGCTGCTCTCTACAGAGGCTGAAAAATGTTAGATACTTGCTTTCCCAGGCTCCCTTGAAGCAGACCCAGTCTAGCCAACAGGAACTGATGGGTGAAGCCTGCGAGGGCCTTCTGGAAAAGATTCCCCCCAATAGACAACAGGAAGGTCTTTGTCCAGAGGTATCTGGACATGGTACCTCTGCTGTGATGCCTGAACTGTGGCAGCCATCTTGCAACCATGAGAGAAAACATTAGAAACAGGCACAGGATGACAAAGAAGGATCAGAACTCCTAGGTTCCTTTTTTCCTTTTAATTAATTGTGGTAAAATATACATAACATTTACCATCTTAACCTTTTTTTTTTTTTTTGAGACCGAGTCTCGCTGTGTCACCCAGGCTGGAGTGCAGGGCACAATCTTGGCTCACTGCAAGCTCCACCTCTCGGGTTCATGCCATTCTCCTGCCTCAGCCTCCCAAGTAGCTGGGACTACAGGTGCCCGCCACTACGTTCAGCTAATTTTTTGTATTTTTTAGTAGAAACGGTGTTTCACCGTGTTAGCTCGGATAGTCTCTATCTCCTGACCTCGTGATCCGCCTGCCTCAGTCTCCCAAAGCGCTGGGATTACAGGCGTGAGCCACTGCGCCCGGCCCATCTTAACCATTTTTAAGTGTACACTTCAATAGTGTTAAATACAATCACTTTGTTGTACAACCCATTTCAAGAATTCTTAAAAATTATTATGGGTGCATAATAGTTGTATGTATTTATGGGGTACATGTGATATTTTGATGCAGGCATATAATGTAAATGTAAGTGATCAAATCAGGGTAATTGGGGTACCATCACCTCAAGCATTTATCATTTCTTTGTTTCAGGGACATTCCAGTTCCACTCTTAGTTTAGAATTCTTTTCATCTTGCAGAACTGAAATTCTGAAATAATTCCCCCTTTCCCCCTCCTCCCAAACCCTATTCTTCTACTTTCTGTTTCTATGAATTTGACTACTCAAAGTACTTCACATAAGTAGAATCTTACAGTATTTGTGACTGGCTTATTTCATTAAGCATAATGTCTTCAAGGTGCATCCATGTTGTAGTATGTGTCAGAATTTCCTTCCTTTTTGAGGCTCAGTAACATCACATTTTGTGTATTCATTCATCCTTCTATGGAAATCTGGGTTTTTCCCACATTTTGGCTATTATGAATAATGCTGCTATAAACATGAGTACAAATATCTCTTCGAGACCCTGCTTTCAATTCGTTTGGGTATATACCCAGAAGTGGAATTGCTGAATCATATGGTGGTTCCATTTTTAAGTTTTTGAGGAAGTGCCATACTGTTCTCCACAGTGGCTGCACTGACTTACATCCCAACAGTGCACAGTGCTTCCAGCTTCTCCACATCCTCACCAGCACTTATTTTCTGGTGTGTGTGTGTGTGTTTTTCTTCCTGATAGTAGGCATCCTAACGGGTGTAAGGAAGGTGTCTGTGTTTTTTATGGCATTTGTGAAGCCACTGAACCAGCCTGAAATTGTCCTGCCTCTACAAGTCTTGTGTAGGAAAAAAATTAATAAGCATCCTTATTAAGGAACCCCATGTTTTTTAATTTTTATTTTTTTAAAGATAGGGTCTTGCTCTGTTGCCCAGGCCGGAGTGCAGTGGTTACAGTGAGTGCACAGCTCATTGTACAGCCTCAAACCACCGCACCCAGCTAATTCTGAAATATTTTAATAGAGATGAGGGCTCACTATGTTGCACAGGCTGGTCTTGAACTCCTGGCCTCAAGCAATCCTCCCACCTTGGCCTCCCAAACAGCTGAGATTACAGGGATGAGACACCATGCTCTGCCTGAACTCCCTTTTAGACAGAGTTTAAGCACCTTCTAATTGATATACTGCTCTTTCATTAAGACTGAAGACAGAAAGTATTCATTCTCTTCATGATTTATTTTTGTTTCCCACGCTTTCCATTATATACTGCTTCTTGAACTCTTAGAACTTAGCACAGATTCTATACCAGGGTTAAATCACAAAACAGTGCAATTGCAAATACAAAGGAGGGTTCATAACAGCTTTATACATAATAACGAAACTGGAAACAATCCAGATGTCCATTCAATAGGAGTATGGATAAACCATGATACATCTGTACAATGGAACATGACTTGCAATGAAAAGGAACAAACTGCCAATACACGAATGACATGAATGAACCTCAAAAACATTATGCTGGGTGAAGAAGCCTGATACAGAAGAGAACTGTTAGTCCAGCTCCTGCTGCTATAACAAAATAGTGCAAACTGGGTAATTTATAAAGAAAAGAGGTTTACTGAGCTTATGTTCTGGAGACTAGAAAGTCCTAGATTAAGGGGCCATATCTGGTGAGGGCCTTCTTGCTGCATCGTAACAGAAGGTTGAGCAAGCATGTGAAACAGAGAGAGGAAATCAGGCCAAACTCACCCTTCATAAGAACCCAATCCCGCTATAATCCATTCAAAGAGGCAGAGCCTTCATGGCCTAATCACCCATTTTTAAAATTGTATTTAGTTTGATTTTTTTTGAGATGGAGTCTCACTCTGTCGCCCAGGCTGAAGTGTAGTGGCATGATCTCCGCTCACTGCAACCTCTGCTTCCTGAGTTCAAGTGATTCTCCTGCCTCAGCCTCCCCAGTAGCTGGGATTACAGGCACGCACCACCACGCCTCACTAATTTTGCATTTTTAGTAGAGATGGGGTTTCTCCATGTTGGTCAGGCTGGTCTCGAACTTCTGACCTCAGGTGATCCACCCGCCTCAGCCTCCCAAAGTGCTGGGATTACAGGCGTGAGCCACCACACCAGGCCTAATCACCTCTTTGTTTTTTGTTTTTGAGATGGAGCTTCGCTCTTGGTGCCTCTCTGCTCACCGAAACCTCCGCCTCCTGGGCTCAAGCGATTCTCCTGCCTCAGCCTCCCGAGTAGCTGAGATTACAGGCATGTGCCACCGCACCTGGCTAATTTTGCATTTTTAGTAGAGATGGGGTTTCTCCATGTTGGTCAGGCTGGTCTCGAACTTCTGACCTCAGGTGATCCACCCGCCTCAGCCTCCCAAAGTGCTGGGATTACGGGCATGAGTACATACACCTGGCACTAATCACTTCTTAAAGGCCCCAGCTCTTAATACTGTTACAATGGCAATTAAATTTGTACGTGAATTTTACTGGAGAAAGTCAAGCCATAGCAAGTACATTCCACAATGATTCCTTTATACAAAGTTTTAGGGCAGGCTATTCTAATCTATGATGAAAAAGCAATTACTTAGTATATGTATCAGGCTTCACTGCAGAGGGTCTTTGAATACATCTCCCTCAGTCTTACATCCACTGTAAGTATTTTATCCCTTTTACATGAGAGAAAAATGTTTTTGGGTCTGGTGGAAGATAACATTAAATTCCTCTTATGTATTGAATCTTTGACTAGGATGCAAAGCTTCCCCTTTTCTTACTCCCAGACAATCCCATAAATGAGTATTAGCTCCACATATGTACAGATCAAAGCAAACTTACCAAAAACCACTCTGCCAAGGAGGAGACTCCAAGCCCAGTGATGAATACAGTTAAGAGCAGGCTCTGGAGCTCAAACGCCTGAGTTTGCAGCCCAGCCCTTATTTAGTAACTGCGTAACCTTGAGTAAGTTCTTAAAACTCTCTGAGCCTTAGTTTCGGTATCTAGAAAACAGAATTGCCTCTTGGGGTTAAGATCAAATGAATTAATGTATGAAAACAGTGCTGCAGTGGTAAATGTTTAACCACCAGCTCTCTGGGGAGGAAAAATGTGTGTAGGTATTTATTTAACGTTACTGAAAAGGCATACAGAGCACAATTTATAAAATGTACAATACTCTTTATTGTAAATTCCATGTAACTAATTAATTCTCACGGAAAGCAATGTACTTGATTTCTGCCTAAATTGCATCTGACCAACAGGCACAGTTCTGGCATGAATGTAGATTGATATTTGAATGTATATTAACTAATGAAACAAAAACACAATAAAAACTATGTCAGAATTTGACTTATCAATGTGTGTGACTTCTTTGCTGAATTTTCAAACACTAGAATATTTCTTCAATTTTCTCTGCTATCCACAATGTGAACCACTAGAGACATGACACACTTTTAAGTTTAATTTGTATTATTAACACTTTCCCCATCACTTTCTCAAGTCTAGATAATCAACAAAGTAATAACACAAATCCTGATTTTCATGGTATTTGCAGATTTCTGTGGTATAAATAATCCCACCCTAGCCAATTCTGAGCTACCAAGTTGCCCTCATGAGCAAGAAAGAGACGTCCAGGAGCATAACATTATGAAGTATTTCCACCATGCAGATAAACAACTAAGGTATTTAACCTCAAAACTGTAAATATCAGTCAAATACTTTGGAAGTAAATTTTGAGCATTGTCTTTTAAAAATACAATTCATTTCATAGAAAGCTTAATGTAATTGGTAATAATGGTTGAACCTATAACTGGCTCCCTGAATTCCTAGAAACAAGAATCAGACCTCAGGAGCCTTCACAACCAGCTCCAGCATATAAGGTCTACAACAGCAGTGCCTGGCAATTATCCTTCAAAATGCTGGGATTGGTAGCCATTGTGCTCCACATGCATAGAACTCCCCTAATACTATCTGAATTAGTTGACCAGCTTTTCATGGAACCTCATTTTGCATTGGAATTTTTTTTTAATCCTGATACATAGATATTCAATAAATGTGTGCAATTAATAAGTGACTAGGCCAGGCATAGTGGCTCATACCTGTAATCCCAGCACTTTGGGAGGCTGAGGTAGGCCTCCCACTTGAGGTTGGGAGTTCAAGACCAGCCTGGCCAACATGGTGAAACCCCGTCTCTACTAAAAATACAAAAATTAGCTGGGTGCAGTGGCATGCGCCTGTAATCCCAACTACTCAGGAGGCTGAGGCAGGAGAATCACTTGAACTCGGGAGGCAGAGGTTTCAGTGAGCCAAGATTGAGCCACTGCATTCCAGCCTAAGTGACACAGTGAGACTCTGTCTCAAAAAATAACAATAATAATAATAACTGACTAAACCATTAGTCCAGCACTGAAAATCTGATCAGATAAAACAGCTTAGGAAAACAGCAGCCATAGTAGGGAACAAAAAGTTGATCAAGAGAATGAAAGTAGGTAGGTGCTCTCTACTTTGGAAACGACGCTAACTGCATTTAACTGCAGAACTTGAACAGGAAATTAAACAGCTATTGCAGGGGGAGAAAACAGATGAGTATTTATAAGCAAAGCAACAAAATAATAGGGGGAAAACTGTTGAAGGTCAGGTGTTCAGAGCAATATGAGACAATAGAAAATAAAAAAAATACAGAACTGACTTCAGAGACTTTTAGAAGATCATATTTGGCTCTGTGGACTCCAGCAGAAAAAATAGGGGGAAAAATTTTAGGAACACCATACTCACCTGTGGATTTTGTTTTTGAGTCATTTTAAAAATACTGATCCGACCCGTCAGCAACTTGCATTAGAAAGTATGGGAAATGCTAACTTTGAGCACTGAGAGCATGTTTACATTCTGGGGAATGTGCCCCATATTAAAGCAAATGGAGAAATTCTGAGCTTCCTCCAAGACCTCCCTTTAGGGCTCCTCTACTCACTGCATTCAGTGTTGTTGTAAGTGGATTTTTACTCTGGTGTCAAAAATCACCCCACAGCATCCAACTCTTACACAGTGAAGAGCAACACTGATGTGGCTACTAAAACACATGCCACAGCTGTTTCTAAGCTTTTATATAGACAGAGAATAAAAAAATCAAACATAACAAATTTTAACACAGGCCCAATCTAGTGTAAAAACTAAAACCAGATCTGTGAAGTGATTATCTTTATTCCTGTATTCACAGACAGCATTCCTCAATTTCAGAAGGAATTTAATCCATTTTGTTTTCCATCAACCACACGTTTACTTGGAGCTTGCTTATTAAACTGTGCAAAGGACAAAATAAAATCCAAATTTGTACAATAATCCACTGAATTCGATAAACATCCTGACCAACACCCAAAGTGGGTATAAGGTTAACAAGGCTTTTTCTCCTAAAAGCTCTTTCCTAAGAGTCCCAACAAGTGCTCAGCACAGAAAAAAAAAAAAAAAAAAAAAAGGCAAAGGGGTTATTTAAGGAAGAAAGTTGGATGAAAATGGCATCCCATTAAACCCTTCCTTAAAGGATTCACAATGCTCACTGCCTCACTGCAGAACAGGACTGACATGGAGACATCTCAGAGTAACCTTGTTTAACCCAGCATTTCCAAACTTACTTGATCAAGGAGCCCATTTTTCCCACGTAACATAAATTAACATCCACAGAAACATAGCGGATTTCTTTTTTAAGACGGAGTTTCACTCTTGTCGGCCAGGCTGGTGTTCAATGGCACCATCTCGGCTCACCCCAACCTCCGCCTTCCGGGTTCAAGCAATTCTCCTGCCTCGGCCTCCCAAGTAGCTGGGATTACAGGTGTGCACCACCACGCCTGGCTAATTGTTGTATTTTTAGTAGAGACAGGGTTTCGCCATCTTGGCCAGGCTGGTCTCGGACTCCTGACCTCATGATCCACCAGCCTCAGCCTCCCAAAGTGCTGAGATTACAGGCGCTAGCCACCGCGCCTGGCCAACATAGTGGATATTTATGGCAGAAGCTGCTCCAGACAGCCCATGGCTGCATCACACCAGCTGCAGCAAGGAGGTGCCTCCAGGGCTGCATGCTCCATAAAGCCGGTGGGAGGCCCACCCATCTGGGTGCAGTCGCAGCCGCCCAAACATCCCTGCACTGTTTTTGCTGTTGTTTTTTGAGACGGAGTCTCCCTCAGTTGCACAAGCCGGAGTGTGGTGGTGCAATCGCGGCTCACTGAAGCCTACTCCTCTGGGGTTCAAGCACCCTGCACTCTTGGGTGCATGAGGAAGGCCCCCCCACTGCCCCTGCCCTCACAGGCTCAGAAGTCCCTGTTCCCACTGCCTGGCTTCCCCCTGCTATTGGCACCCACTCCGACCTTGGAGCAAAGTCGGGGCCGAACCCTACGGTCATTAACAGCAGCAAGAGGCAGATGGGTTCCTGGGTGGAAGGAGGCGGGTCCCCAGTGAGGCCCCACCTTCAGGGCCTGAAGGCTGAGGACTGAGCCGCCAGCCCTGTGGACCCGAGTGGAAACTTGTGGTGCCTTTTCCAGGTCCGCCCATGGCTGCCCATGGACCAATCAGCGTGCACTTCCTCCTCTCTGAGGCCCATAAAATCCCTAGGCTGTCAGAGCTGGGGAAGAAGCAGGGATGACCAGCTGCAGAGAGGATCTACCCACTCCAGGGCCTCCTCTCCGCTGAGAGGATGGGGAGACCAAGGGATGACCAGCTGTAGAGAAGAACTACCTTCTCTGCTGAGAGCTGCAGAGATGACAAGACCACCTGCTTACAGAGAAGAGCCACCCACTCTAGGACTTTCCCTCTGCTGAGAGCTCCAGAGAGTGGGACGACAACCTGCCCACAGCAAGGTTCTTCCCACTCCAGGGTCTCCTCTCTGCTAGGCCTAAACACTCATTGGGATACCCTGGCTACAGAAAGGAGCTGCCCACTGCAGGTCCCCTCTGAGTTATTCTATCACTCAACAAAGCTCCTCTTCATCTTACCCTCCACTTGTCTGTGTACCCTCATTCTTCCTGGTTGCAGGACAAGAACTTGGGACCCACAATGAATGGCAAGGCTAAAAGTTGTAACACAAACAGGGTTGAAACATGCCCCTTGCTCACCATGCTGTGGGCCAAGGACAGAAAAGCAGCAGCCAGCCCTTTAGGGACCTCACACCTGGGAGCTCCCCAAGCCAAGGCTGTGATTCCCTTTGGGGCCCTGTGGTTCCTGGCATCTTCAGCCTTCCGGCCACCACTGCATTCCCCGGTGCCAGCTGGAAAAGCTGCTTATGGTGTGCCTGGTCCAGCTGCAGCCTCGCAGAGCGCCAGCACCTGGAGATGTCCACCCTGTGGCAGCAGCTGACTTGTCTGCACAGTAGCTGGATGCCACACTCGCTCACACACTCCTTGATGCTCCATGCCTGACTCAGTCTCCCTTGGAGGCATGGGATCCAGGCCAGTAGCGTTAGCTGAGTAGAGCCTGCCAGGCCAAGCGGGTGGAACAAGCCCAGTGGGCCCGAGCAAATCTCAGGCAAAGGTGCCACCAGCCACGGGTTTCCAGCCAGAAAAGCAACACCCCCAAGATTGCCTAACAATATTACTGCAGACAATGCAGATTTAAGTAGCTATCTTAATTTTGCCAACGTGGGAACAACTGATAGGAAAGGAAAAAGAGGTCAGTAGTCTTGCGGAGGTGCCCTACCCCATTCATGGCCAAGGGTGATTTCTGGTTATATCAAGTACCCCATTCCTCTCTCACATCTCCTTCCTAGAAACTACCTTATTACACACAATGAACCGTTACTCGGTTGGCATTACAGAAAATAGCAACAGTCCTTGCCGGAATCTCTAAACTCTAAATCTTTTTTTAAGCCCTTTGTGTGCGTATATACACATACATATATATACACATATGTATATGTGTATACATATATATACACACACACACATATATATCTATATATACACACACACACATTTCCCCAAGCTGAATCAGAGATTTACATAAAAGATCCTGCTATGCTCAGGGGAAAGATACTTGTAGTGAGTTACATTATAGTTTTACAAAAATGGCAAGGTAGATTAGACACCAAACACCACAGTTGGTTAGAAATATTTATTATCCCCTCCCCCCACATACAGATTACTCCTCAGAAACATGAAGATATTATCCATGTCATCAATTACAGTTTGTAGAAAACAAACTTAACTCATATCCCATCAACAATGTATTTCTATCATTTTTTAAACAATAGCCATTTCATTTTTCCATGTTAGTTCCAGAATAGCTTCAGGTTTTCTCTTTTGGATCGAATCAAGTCAATCTTTTTTTATAGGTAATAGTTTCCTGACAGATCCCCTCCCCCCAACCCCTAAAAAAATTCTATATCCTAAGTGATAAACTCTTCTTGTACATTCAGCAAACTTTATATTGGAAAAGAAAAAGAATAATTGAGATAGGTATTTACTTTCGTGCACAGTAATAAATCTAGCTGAGCTGCTACACCTTGCTTTGCAAAGATGTTTACATAAAATAAATCATCTCTTATCAAGTTTACAATGGTAATTTCTTGAAGTGTAGATATGAAAGCTATACACTTAATCCACTGAAATTTCCTTCTCATTTTTAAATCTGTAATTAAACCATCACCATAAGGACAAGCTTCATCCCAAGATGTTTCCCCTTTTCCCCTCAGCTATTTCTATCAACTTGAATCCTCTCTCAGATCATGTAAAGAGATACATTAAAAGCACAAGAAAAAAAATGTTTTAGCTTGCTGACATAATGCCCTTAAGTTTGCTGACATAATGCCCACATTTTAACTTTAAAATGTAAAATCAAAGTTAAAGCATCACTTAATTCATACAGTACATTATTAATCAACAGTGTCCCACCAACTCAGAAGTTTCCTAAATTGGCTGTCTTCTCTGCATTTAGTACGTTTATAACCAATGACTCAATCAAAGAATGTGCTTGTAATAGGCTGCTGGTTTAATTTGAGAATCAGAAGTTTCATATTGGGCTACTTTCAAATATAGAAAAGCTATGAGTGACATATGAACTATTAATTTTGTTTCCCATTACCTACAGGAGGAATTTATTCAAATAAAATTTTACAAGACAAAATGCAAATCTATATACCTATATAGAGATGTATATATGTATATATTGAACCTAACTAAAGTTTTATAAGCAATACTAACATAGTTCTGGTTATACATTCCTAAAGACTTAATTGTTTTAAAGATACATGTTATAAAGAGGCTTATGCAAAAGGCAAAAATTAAGAATCAACATGATCTTTGAGGTTTTCAGTATTACTTCAAAAAGCTGTTTCTATCCCCCATAGAAGAAAACTATGCATTTGTTTATCTTAGGAAAAAAAATTATAAAAAGATAATGCTATCATGTAAAGATTCACAAAAACTATACTGTATATCCCATAAGAGTTATACCTACTTAAGGTAAATCACAATTATGGTTTATATTGTATTACAGACATCACCATTGCCTTTCCTCTTTAATAATGAGAGGGTTTAACTTTTTTTCGACTTACTTAACTAGTGCCACAGTAAATCAAGTCCCAGTAGCAACAAGTTAAACAAGATTACAAAATAAGGCATTCTGCTCACACGTCAGGAAAGTAACAGGCTTAGTACAGTAAAGCAGGCTCTTACCGTTTTTGCAATTTTATATAATCCAAACATTATATAGAAGGCAATCTTTACCAAAAAAGCCAATTAATTGCTGTTTTCCAGGGAAACAGAAAAACATACATAAAATCCTCAACTTTGGCTATTTCTCCTACTACCATAAACAGATGCTGATCTTATCTATTTAATCAAGTCCACTATTAGAAATGTGGATAAAATGTCTTGACTATACCATTTCTAAGCCTGTAGGTCACACACTAGATGATTTTTCAAATTATAAGTTAAATCTAATATGACAAAATCCCTGTAGTGTTATTTAGGAAAAAAGAAGTGGACTTAGAACATACATACGCACACACACACCACACATGCCATCATATTAAACAGTTTCTTTAAACATTAAATAATTCTTCTGAAAGAATAAAAATTCTTTAACATCAAGCTGCAGCATGTGTATAAGGGGCAGCAATGCAACCTTTTTCAGCACAAGGTAAGAATATGAATCAACTTTTAAACAGCTAGTACCCTGAACCAAAGATTTTGCCAAAGATGAACTCTGAAATACATGGTTTTTGCTGTCGTTGAAATTTGGACTCAATTGCCTGTTGCACTTTTACATTAAGTGTTGCTTAAATAAACAAAAATAGAGCATAAATTCAATATTCTACTGTCTAAACATTTTAAAGCAATGGTTATGCCGCCATCATCAACAGGTAAAATGCACCTAATTTGGGTCTTTTGACACCTCTTGTTTTAAGTTTACTGTATGATAAAGTTCTTCACAGTTTAAAATATTGTGAAGAAACATATTTATGTTTAACTATATTCACATACATATTATGTACATGTACTATGTCTTTGTTATACCCATAAACTTCGAGTATGTGTGTATCAGTAGGATACCCCACACATATGCAGGAACCCTGAATAATAATATGGTTGGTGTGGACTGTGAAATGATTTCCCAGAAAGGCTTAGAAAGAAGAAAAGAATGTTATTATGAATAATTATAACAACAAAAAATTTTACCTTATTTACATAGTGCCTATCTCCCAAGAGGTAAATATGCTTTACAGACATTTTTTAGTAACTCTGTGAGGTGGGGCATTGGGGACACTATCAATTCTCATTTTCCACAAGCAAGTAAACTACTCAGGACCACACACTTTTAACAGTGGTAGAGTAAAATACAGACATGGAGATCTCCTAAATCCCAAAGTCTCCAATTACCAGATCAAATAGTCTTGTGGTAGTAATAAGATTTCCATCATTCAACAGAACTCCTACCACAAAGGATTAATTTCTAAGTCCTCATACACTTGTGATTGTGCGTCATATTTATACCACAGGGAGATCAAATGGTTTTTGGTTTTGGCAGATGAAAAAGTCTAACATTCAGTGTGATTATACTTCAGTGTAACTTCTCCAGTTTAAGTGCGACACAGCTGATTGGTCTGTCAGGGAGATGCGGTCAACGTCTAATCATGGCTGAAGAGTTCTCAATCCAAACAGCTATTGCATGATTACAGAGATAGCCTACAATCTTTTATTGTCTTAAAGGTCTTTTCTATCTCCATATATGGTATACACATATAAATACGCATTTTAGCACAAAATGTACAGTTACCATCAGTTCATGTTTAAATAAACAAAGGCCTTAAGGGTGAACTTTAAAGGCCAAGAGCTCCTCAGAGTGCATGTTGTTTAAAGATCGAAGATCTGGCAACTTTAGAAGCAGTTTTGTAAAAATAGAGGCCTCATTTGGATGGTTTTTCATTATTAAGGTCCTTAGTGCACGAATGAGAGTTTCCTGCAAAGCCTCCACAGAGTTGACGTTTTCTATTCCAGATCGATCTAAGAGAGATCAGGAATAGGGAAATATGAAAGACAGGATAAATTATTAACATTAAATATAAATAAAATTTTTGCTCATCAGTGTCACTAATGAATAGAAAACAAGGTTATACATTTGAATAAAGGCAAAAGTTGACAAATTTCTCAAAATGTCAGTAACAAGTCATTAGCTACTTACTATATATTATAAAGCATATATATCACAAAAAACATTTGATAAATCAAAATTCTTTACTGCTTAAGAATTTTTATTCACAAAAACAGAGGTTCTGACTTTTTAAAATTAGATGTCATCTTATTTCAACTGCTTCTAATTAGCAAAATAAAATAATGTAGTACATATTTTCAATACATATGGAATATACTCCCATTTGTATGTCACCATGTGTGGTAGGCAGTCCCTAAAATGGCCTCCAATGATCCCCTCATCCTGGTATTCACACCCTTGTGCAATCTCCTCCTATTAAGTGGACCGAGACTTACCAAATTCTAATGAAAAAAAGTATGGCAGAAGTGATAGGATGTCAGTTCTGAGATTAGCTTATAAGAAACTGTGGCCTCCATCTTAGGTACACTCTTGCTCACTTACTCTGAGAAAAGCCGCTGCCATGCTATGAGCCACCCTGTGGAGAGGCCCACCCACATGGCAAGGAACTAAGAGTGGGCTCTAGCCAACAGTCAGCAAGGAACTGAGGTGCTCAGTCCAACAGCTTGCAAGGAACTGAATCTTGCCGATAACTACAAGTGAAAGTAGATCCTTCCCTACTCAAGCCTTCAGATGAGACCACAGCCCTGTCCACAACTTAACTACAACCTCCTAAGAAACCCTGAGTCAGAAGCACGTATCATATCCTATCTCTCATATCATATCTAAACTCTCAAAAACTGTGAGATTAAATGTTTGCATTTGCAAGCCCCCAAACTTTGGGACAATTTGTGATGCAGTAATAGGTAACTAATACACTATGCAACTTTATTGCTATGTTACCCTACATTCACTTTCATTTAGCATATTGTGTTTATTAAATTTCTCATACAATATGTTAATAAACCAGTCATTTGGCAAAAGCCTGCAATAAAGTATCTTAAAATTAGGTAAACTTATGTAGGTCACCCATAGACTTTTTCAGCAGCAAGAGTATTTTTTTCCCTTTATAACAGGAGGCAGGAGTACACAAAAATATTCAATGGTCCCCCAGATGGGAGGTTGTAATTAACAAGAAAAAGACTTCTAACTTCTACAAGGAAGCAAAACTTCTGGCCATTCATTCCCTTTCATTTTTTAACAAGGATATTGAGGAGGTCTTCCATTATAAGTGGTAGCTGAAAAAGGTCATTTGCAATGCAAGCACTTAAAACAATGACTAAAATTTAATAGTAAAGGGCAAAAAAGAAAGGTTTAACTCTAATGCAGGAAAATGATAAAAAATAAGTTTATCTTTTTTTTTTTTTTGAGATGAGTCTTGCTCTGTTACCCAGGCTGGAATGCAGTGGCATGATCTCGGCTCACTACAACCTCGCTTCCCGAGTTCAAGCAATTCTCTGCCTCAGCCTCCTGAGTAGCTGGGATGACAGGCGCCCACCACTACACCCGCTCATTTTTATATTTTTAGTTTCACCATCTTGGCTAGGCTGGCCTTCAACTCCTGACCTCATGATCCACCCGCCTTGGCCTCCCAAAGTGCTAGAATTACAGGCATGAGCCACTGCACCTGGCCAGTTTATATTTAACAAAATTTGAATATTATAACTATGTGCTAATTCTTTCTTGGAAAAAAAGGCCAGGCATGGTGGCTTACACCTGGAACTCCAGCACTTTGGAAGGCCGAGGCAGGATGGCTTGAGTTTAGGAGTTTGAGATCAGCCTGAGCAACATAGTGAGACTTTAGTCTCTACTAAAAAAAAAAATTAATTGAATGGGCATGGTGACACATGCCTATAGTCCCAGCTAGTTGGGTGGCTGAGGTGGGAGGATCATTTAAACTCAGGTCAAGGTTGCAGTGATCCATGATCATTCCACTGTACTCCAGTCTGGGTGACTCAAAAATAAAGAGAATGTTGGGGCAGGACGTGGTGGCTCATTCCTGTAATCCTTGCACTTTGGGAGGCCAAGGCAGGTAGATCATCTGAAGTCAGGAGTTCAAGACCAGCCTGGCCAACATGGTGAAACCTCGTCTCTACTAAAATACAAAATTTAGCCAGGCATGGCGACTGGCACCTGTAATCCCAGCTACTTAGAAGGAGAAAGGCACGAGAATTGCTTGAACCCAGGGGATGGAGGTTGCAGTGAGTCAAGATCATGCCACTGCACTCCAGCCTGGGTGAGAGAGTAAGATCTTGTCTCCGAAAAAAAAAAAAAAAAAACAAGGCTGGGCGCGGTGGCTCAAGCCTGTAATCCCAGCACTTTGGGAGGCCGAGACGGGTGGATCACGAAGTCAGGAGATCGAGACCATCCTGGCTTGGCCTACACGGTGAAACCCTGTCTCTACTAAAAAACACAAAAAATTAGCCGGGCGAGATGGCGGGCACCTGTAGTCCCAGCTACTCGGGAGGCTGAGACAGGAGAATGGCGTAAACCCGGGAGGCGGAGCTTGCAGTGAGCTGAGATCCAGCCACTGCACTCCAGCCTGGGCGACAGAGCAAGACTCCGTCTCAAAAAAAAGAAAAAAAAAAAAAAAAAAGTTGGATACTGGTTTGTGGGGGGAGGGGGAGGGTCACAATTTTTCAGACAAAACTACTGGCAGAGATCTCTTTCTCTTGACATTTAACTTTGGCCAATCATAAGTTATCTTTATAAAAATAAAGCCTTCAGTAATGCTTTGAAGAGTCTCTCTTGCCTTTGATAGTCAAGTAATTGTTTAAATAACCTTCTTTCACTTGATGAAATCGTTTGCCAAACATTTATTAAATATATGTACTGGTTACTGTTCTAAGGTGCTTGGAAATCAGCAATGAACAAAACCAGAAATTCTTTAAGGAGCTTACATTCTGACAGAAGAAAATAGTCATGTGCCACATAACAACATTTCAGTTAATGGCAGACCACATATAAAAGGGTGGTCCCATGAAATTATAACGTTGCTGAAAAATTCCTATCGCCTAGTGACGTTGCAGCTTTTGTCGTAACATCATAGCACAACACATAACTAACACGTTTATAGTGATGCTTGCGTAAGCAAACCTATTACACTTAATAATAGGAAACAACTACATTACTGATTTAAGTATTTACTATACTATACTTTTTATCATTATTTTACAGTATAGTCCTTCTACTTTATTTTTTGTTATTTTTTGAGAATTCCTGACCTCAAATGATCCACCAGCCTGGGCCTCCTCAAGTGCTGAGATTACAGACATGAGCCACCTTGCCCATCCCTTCTACTTAAAAAAAAGAAAGGTAACTGTAGAGCAGCCTCAGGCGGGTCCTTCAGGAGATATTCCTGAAGAATGTATTGTCATCATAGAAATACAGAAGGTGATAGATGGTGACAGCTCCATGCATATTACTGCTCCTGAAGACCTTCCAGTAGAACAACACATAGAGGTGGAAGACAGTGATATTGATGATGCTAAGCCTGTGTAGGGCTAAGCTAATGTGTGTGTCTGTCACAGATTTTAACAATAAAGTTTAAGAAGTAAAAAAAAAATTATAAATAGAAAAAAGCACATAGAATAAACATATAAAGAAAATATTTTTGTATAGCTGTACTATTGTATTGCTTTTAAGCTAAGTGTTATTACAAGACTCAAAAAGCTTTTAAAAATTTAAGTTTATAAAGTAAAACAGAGTAAGCTACGGTTAATTTATTACTGAAGAAAAAACAACTTTTAATAAATTTAGTGTACCCTAAGTGTTCAGTGTTTATTAGGTCTATAGTCGTGTATGGTAATATCCTAGGCCTTCACATGCCCTCATCATTCACTCACTCATTCACCCAGAGCAACTTTCAGTCCTGTAAGCTGCATTCATGGTAATGCCCTACATAAGTATACCAGCTTTTATCTTTCATATCTATTGTTACTGTACCCTTTCTTTGTTTAGATATGTTTAGACACACAAATACTTATTGTGTTACAAACTGCCTACAGTACTCAGCACAGTAACATGGTGTACAGGTTTGTAGCCTAGTAACAATAGGCTATACCATAAAACCTAGGTGTGTAGTAGGAAATCCCATCTAGGCTTATATAGGTACACTCTATGATGTTCACACAATGACAGAATTGCCTAACAATGCGTTTCTCAGAACATATTTACGTCATTAAGTGACAAGTAACTCTGGTTTCAATCATATGATTAGTAATTTATAATACCGAAAACTGAGAAAGAATGACAGTAATCCCCACAAACAAAATAATCTAGATGGGCAAAGAAAGAAACAACTGATAAGTGGCGAAGATACCTGAGTGGGAACTAGTATTAGTAGTAGTTGGTTGGACAGGTGTAGGAAGAAGTCACACAAAAAATTTAAAAATGTTTTAAGTCGTTGGTCTTTCAGTGGCTATTTTGTGTTTACATGACCTATGCTTCGTTATACAACTCAGAACTTCAGGGAAATGGATGCCTACATCTAAAACCACAGATTGTATTAAATTTTTCTACAGTCTCAATTTCTAAAACCATGGTTTTTAAGATTTCAAGGCCAAAGAACCCAAGGTACAAACCTGGTTGGATGGTAAACAATCTTCTAGAGACTATAATGTTAAGAGTACACATATTGAAGTGGAAATTCATCTTCTAAATGGTGCACTAAATGGTACACTAGTACTGTAGAGTTTAACTTATTACATATCTATCTTCTCTCTCCTTTGCTGGTTCTTCATCACACTCCCAAGCTTGTACTCCTCACCAAATATTCTATTTATTTTCACTTCCTACACGATGAAAGTCAAACCTTCAACAAAAATCTCTATGAAGACAACTAAAATCTGTATGTAAATGAGCCTTGACCTCACACCTACATGCCAGTCCTTAATCTCCAACTGGAAGTAACTGCTGTTACTTTAAACAACCTGAAAAGAAACTTACCTTCCAGGTATAATTCCCCTTCCATGATATCAGGATTCCTCCAATCTTACAGGCAAATATCATGTTTGAGATTTTTCTACCCCTTAGCAACTAGAGCTATTCTGTTAATAAGCAGTATAATGGAAAGGCTTTGAAGCCAGACTAATGGGAGTTCAAGTACTTGCTTAGCCAGTAATTAAAAATGGACGTTGGGTAAATTTCTTAACCCCTCTCTTCCTCAAATCCCTTGTCTGTATAACTGTGAATAACATGTCTCAGCTTACAGGGATCTACTGTGAGGATAAAATTATATAATGATACATAGAAATTAGCATTTCTTCTGACAACCCCAAAACAACAGACAACTATACATTCCCAAAAAGAAAAAGGTATTTTAAAGATAAAGCAAACTATGTTACTTAATTCTAAACAATTAAGAGAGAACTGAAACAAACTATCCATTCATTCCCTGATACAAGGAACATCACCCTTCAAGGTGCAGAGGTTTGGAGAAGACGTTTCCATTATTTTTTACCATTTCAACCTCACTGTGTGAACACTGTAAGTAGTATTTACACAATCATAATACTATAAATGCGGACTTTTGACTTTTCAACTTAGGGAATCAACTGATCAAACCATGACAAACAGTTATAGAACAAGATATGTTTTAATTGACTACATAAAAGGAATGTTACAGCAAAGTCAGAGTACAGAGGAAAAACCGTGTCTTGGAATAATGAAGAGATTCTATCCAAACTATCCAAAAGACATTATATATACGTAAAGGTCAAAAAATGTGAGTATATTAAAATTACAAATAAAACCATTAAAGTAAATTGAAAAATAAATTGAGAGGGAAAAGTAAGGATACTTTTATTTGTAAGTTATACTTACTAAATAAAAAGAGGTATTGGCTGGGCATGGTGGCTCACACCTGTAATCCAATACTTTGGGAGGCCAAGAAGGCTGGATCACCTGAGGTCAGGAGTTCAAGACCAGCCTGGCCAACATGGCAAACCCCCGTCTCTACTAAAAATGCAAAAATTAGCTGAGCATGGTGGTGGGCACCTGTAATCCCAGCTACCTGGGACGCAGAGGTTGCAGTGAGCTGAGATCATTGCACTCCAGCCTGGGCGACAGAGTAAGACTCCGTCTCAAAAAAAAAAAAAAAAAAAAAAGATATAGAGATATAAGCATTGTATTCAGAGTTGGGTGGTCAACAACCAGAAATTAAACAGAAGGATGTCAAGAAATCCAGTTTTCTGAGGAATCAGGATGGCAGTAGAGGAAAGCAGCAGAGACTTTTCATTTTAAACCCTTCTGTAGCTTTTGAATTTTATTTTCCTGCCCAGATACTGCTTAAAAACAGCTAGTAATTTATGCTGCTGTTTGGCCGGACACAGTGGCTCATGCCTGTAACCCCAGCACTGTGGGAGGCCGAGGCGGGCAGATCACCTGAGGTTGGGAGTTCGAGACCGGCCTGACCAACATGGAGAAACCCCGTGTCCACTAAAAATACAAAATTAGCCAGGCATGGTGGCGCATGCCTGTAATCCCAGCTACTCTGGAGGCTGAGGCATGGGAACTGCTTGAACCCGGGAGGGGGAGGTTGTGGTGAGCAGAGATTAAGCAATTGCACTCCAGCCTGGGCTACAAGAGTGAAACTCCATCTCCAAAAAAAAACAAACAACAACAAAAAAAAAAGCTAGTAATTTTTAAGTGGTAAGGATTAAAATTTTACATGAAACTTCAAAAATGTGTACTTGTATATGTTCATATAGTGACCTAACAAAAACGAGAATACACTGTATCCTTTTACAATCAGTCTTTTGCACTTAATATTTCCATTTTTAAAATATATCCTACATAAACAAACAGATGAATAGATAGATGGATAGGTAAATGGATAAAGACCCCCAATATTAATAGTGATCTTTTCTGGTAGTGATATTATAACCTTTTTTTTTCCATTTTAATATTTTCTACACTTTCAAAGAACCCATACTAAATTTATAATCAGAAAAAAAGGCTTTTTCAAAACCAGATTAAATCAAACTAAAAATCATGTTCCTAGAGAAAATATAAATGAAATAACAAGGTTCCTGGCATAGACAGTTTCCCTCTACCCCTTTGCTGTCATTTCTTTCTCTGAACTACCTCTGGTATGTTGGCCCTGCTACTTCATCTCACCTGCCTTAATTTATTTGAGAAGAGTTCACCCCATTGCCTCACACCTGATGTCCTTTCAAAAGCTTCTCAACCTAACTCTCTAGCACTAATAACTTACCTATCTAACCCACCCACCACAATAATAATGCAGAATTAATGTTAAACATTACTTTGTTCAACCGGATCACTCTCCTACTTAAGAAGGTACACAGACTTTCTTCTGCCCCATATTTTGGGTAAAACCTCTCTGCTTAGTTCTCATAGCTGTTAGTCCATAACCTGGTGCTCCCCTAACTCTGAAGGCTTTTGTCCCCCTTCCTCCTTGATGTACACTCCAGGCTTTGGCCACCTGACCCTTCCCTGGTCCTATCTCGTACTCTCCCATGCATTTCCATCTCTTCTTCATTGGGAAAGAAGCCTAATAATTCAACCTTCAAATTCCAGCTCCACTTCTATCTTTCCCCACAGAGCCTTCCAAGATGATTTCATCTTCCTTTCTACAACTCCAACTTACCTCAGTCAGAACTACACGGTTTAGTAGCATAAAGCTCTTTGTGTAGTTCCATCTCTCCAAATAGAATAAAAACACTTAGCAAGCTTGTGCCTTAAAGCTTTTTGTCTCCCCCTGAGCACCTAGTAAGGCATATTCATCAGATAAATAATTTAACAAGTATTATCTTTGGTTTCAAAATAATCGATTAATCTGATGTCAACTCAAACCAATACTAATTACTTATCAAGAGATTCTGCAAATGATAGGTAAAATGCAAGAAGCATTATAAGTTAGCAATAAAACAGATATCACTTATTGACATGTTCTTTCATACTACTCCCATGTATATACACATTTTTAGTTATCCAGGTAGAGCTGGTGGTCAGAAAAGGTAGCCAAATTATGTTACCAATTGGCATGTCTTTATTCTGCTGAGGTAAGGCCCTTAAAATTATACAAATAACTTGTTCTCTTTTTTTTTTTTTTCGGAGTCTCATTCTGTCGCCCAAGCTGGGGTGCAGTGGCGTGATATCAGCTCACTGCAACCTCTGCCTGCTGGGTAGCTTCGATTACAGGCATGTTCCACAACACCCAGCTACTTTTTTGTTTTTAGTAGAGATGGGGTTTCACCATGTTGGCCAGGCTGGTCTCAAATTCTTGACCTCAGGTGATCCACCTGCCTCAGCCTCCCAAAGTGCTGGGATTACAGGCGTGAGCCCCCACACCTGGTCAAGAACTTGTTCTCTTTAAAGAGCTACTAATTTATGGTTTCATCACATAATCAGAGGCCACAACTTATAACTCTCACAATGCCTAGCACCATGCCCTTGACACAGTAGGAAGCAAATGGGAAACAAAGTCATAACCAAATACTAAAAAATTTGCAACAAATGTTGGAAATAAAACGATACCTAAAAATAGCTGGCACTTACTTAGACGTACCCAGGAAAGTGTCCCAATTTCCAATTTGTTATTGGGAGTAACAATCTCTGCCTTAATGGGTACTGTCTGAATCAAAACACTTCAGGTCAGAAATAACTGTAACGTTAATGCAAGATGGCAGGGACATTGGGAAACATCATAAATGACTCATATAAATAAACAGTAAAAACTCAAAAATCTTGCTCACTCATTCAAATAGTGACTGAGTAGCTCTTCTATGCCAGACACCATACTAGGCTCACATGGTACAACCCCTTCCTTTGACAGGATGAGGAAGGAATCCAAGACGCAAAAGAGCAAAGTTACTTACCCAAGTTACCCACAAAATTCAATGGCAGAGCTGGACTAAAGCCTAAAACTAATTCACATTTCTCTGCAACAAACCATACTAATGCCTCTTGATACTTTTAATGTTTTCAAGTATCCCACATTGTATTTGAATAAAAACTGGAATTCATATTAGAACCACCTACCTGGAGAGACATACTGTTCTAACAAATCCATGAAATAAAGATTTAGACTCATAAAAAAAAATTATGAACAAAAAGCTAAAGACTAACAGTGGTAAATACAAGGTCTAGATAAGTATTACTTTATTCCTATAGCACTTTGACATGTATTGCTATAATGAAAAAATTAGTTACATAAAAATAACAGGGTCATACAATTTAGCATCTTCCTTAAGGCCTTATTCCCTCCATATAACTTTCTGGAACCTGTTAAATGCCACCTTCTCCCCAGTCGGTCACTATATGCTAGATGTGGCACAATTTTGAACCAGCTTGCTTACCTGCAGATACCAGGACAACAGCTGTAAACAAACTCATCTCTTCATCACTAAGCTGGAGGGCATTTAGCTTCTCACTAAATTCAAACATAGAGTTTAGCAGATCCCCTGCTCCCATTGAGTGTAAATCATCCACGCTATATTTCTTTCCACTTAAAAAGGTGACAGTACGTTCCTTTGCATCAAATAATGATGCAAACCGTACCATTAAAACCTGTAAAAAGAAAAATAAATGTATTTGGAGAAGTCTAACAGCAATAATAAATAACTTAATATTCAAGTCAGTTATGAATCATCCCACATATATAAAAGAAAATTATAAAAGAAAAACAGGGTTTACTTTTACTCAAAGCCATTTTATTGTTTTGTTTTATTTTATTTTATTTTTAGACAGAGTTTCGCTCTTGTGGTCCGAACTGGAGTGCAACGGCGTGATCTCCACTCACTGCAACCTCCACCTCCCAGGTTCAAGCAATTCTCCTGCCTCAGCCTCCCAAGTAGCTGGGATTACAGGTGCGTGCCACCAGGCCCAGCTAATTTTTGGTATTTTTAGTAGAAACAGGGTATCACCATGTTAGCAAGGCTGGTCTCAAACTCCTTACCTCAGGTGATCCACCCGCCTCAGCCTCCCAAAGTGCTGGGATTACAGGCGTGAGCCATCACGCCCATTGATTTTATTTTTTGAGACAGAGTTTTCTTCTTGTCGCCCCGGCCGGAGTGCAGTGGTGCGATCTCGGCTCACTGCAACCTCTGCCTCCTGGGTTCAAGGATTCTCCTGCCTCAGTCTCCCAACTAGCTGAGATTATAGACACACACCACTATGCCAGCTAATTTATGTTTTTAGTAGAGATGGGGTTTCATCATGTTGATCAGGCTGGTCTCAAACTCGTGACCTTAGGTGATCCGCCCGCCTCGGCCTCCCAAAGTGTTGGAATTACAGGCATGAGCCACCACGCCCGGCCTATCTATCTATCTATCTATCTATCTATTTATTTATTTATTTATTTAGACAGAGTCTTGCTCTGTTGCCCAGGCTGGAGGTGCCAACACAGCTCACTGCAAACTCAACCTCCCAGGCTCAAGTGATCCTTCCCACCTCAGCCTCCTGAATAGCTGAATACAGATAAACATCACCACACCCAGCTAATTTTTGTATTTTTTGGAGAGATAGGGTTTCACCATGTTGCCCAGGCTGGTCTCAAACTCCTGGACTCAAGTGATCGGCCTGCCTCGGCCTCCCAAAGTGCTGGGATTACAAGGATGAGCCACCGCACCCGGTCCCAAATTCGCTTTCTTAAGACAAATTCTCTACCAAAGCAATAAATACTCCAAGAAGAACATCAAAAGAAATTCTAGCCACTGATGGCAAAGATACTCTGCCATTCTATTAACAAAGATTCTGAAATGCAACATAAAATTAGAGCAAGAAATAGTGCCAGTAAATTTAAAACTGGGCCCTGGCCAAAGGCATTAAAGAAACACTTTAGGCTGCCAAGTATACCACATGGCCTCTATGCCTTAAGTAAAAAGAGCAAAATTCCAATGCAGCAACACTTCGAAACATCAACACATCAAATGCAGCCAAGGCAAAGGAAGCAGATGAAGTCTAACTGAACTGCTTCAAGAAACCATAACCCAAAGAGACTATCCACAAAGAAAGCTATCACAGTAAGTGTTCTAAGCACCATGTTATAATTGACATCCAAGTTAAATCAGTTAACAATTATATTACTTAGTTATCTCACTCCCTCCATTATACTAGATCCAGGGAGAAGTGAAAATACAGCCCTGGCTCACTTCTCCCATCCATCAAAGGTTCAAAGATTTGGCCCACCAAACATCAACTTCCTCTCACCACCCCAATCTCAGAGTTATCCTTAATTAGGTCCCAAGGCATCTCACACCTTGGCAGCAAAAGGGATGCTCTGGGGCAGACAGAAAGTGAAAGACACCTAATTAAGGACCAGGAGAGGCACTTCTCTAAGTTATACAGTAGAGACTACCCCAAGCTCAGGCAGGATACAGTGTTGTAAGAGAAGCAGGACAGAAAAGTAGTCAAGGATCCTGAAGCAAGGTGAAGCCAGGAGGAGCTAAGGTGGCACCTAAGAAATGTCTGACATATCCCCAAAATATTCTACAGTCTCTCAAAAAACAAAAACCACATTCTATTTGCCCTTCTTATTCTGCATCGGATACAGTAAATGCTAGGCTAGGCTTTCAGGAGGTGTCTAACACTGCAGAAACTTGTTAAACCCACATCTGAAAGGAATACTAGAACTTAGCAGTTCATATGCTGGAGATACAGAATACCTATATTTCAAATCCTAAATAATAAGTAAAAAATAAACACAAAATCCTAAACAATTCTGGATTTACCAAGTCTCTTCCCAAAACCCTGAGATGATTATTTCGTTGATAATTTCAGACTCTGGACTATAAATACTGACTTAGAAAAGAATGAAAACATCTGCCGGGCACAATGGCTCACATCTGGAATCCCAGCACTTTAGGAGGCCAAAGTGTGCAGACCGCTTTGAGCTCAGGAGTTTGAGAGCAGCCTGGGCAACATGGCGAAACCCTGTTTCTACAAAAAAAATACAAAAAAAAATTAGCCAGGCGTGGTGGTTCACACCTGTAGTCCCAGCTACTCAGGAGGCTGAAGCTGGAGAATGTCTGAACCCAGGAAGCAGAGGTTGCAGTGAGCTGTGATTGCGCTACTGCACTCCAGCCTGGGTGACAGAGCAAGATTCTGTCTCAAAAAAAAAAAAAAGAATTAAAAATATCCATGAAAATAAAATATTACATCCCCTGCCTGCATCAATATTGAGGATAAATAAAACCTACCTCAAAAGTCCCAGCCTTTAAAAGGTTGACCTGGTCATGCTGAGAGAGATCTCTGAACCCAGGAATACGCTTTGCAAATTCCACCACTTCTTTCACCGCTGGAGTGAAGCTCATTGAAAATTCTTCCCAGATTTCATGTCCCGATTTATGAGGATCCACGTAAGGAGACTTACTCATTGGACAAACCTGGTATACACAAAACGGAAAAACTATTAAATACTAAGAGATGGTAAAGAAATGTCAAAAGCGGCATCTCAATTATCAGAAACCCCAACATGAATTTAACCCCCAAAACACAAGTAAAATCTACTAAAATACTAGCACTTTATCCATTTGCTGCCCACCACACTGTAGAAAGCCTCTTGGCAACCTAATATAAATAGCAATTAACTTATCATTAAAAAAACATAGCCTAAGCAAAAATACCATCTATAACAAGCTATTTCAAACACCTGTTGCACAGGTTTAAGCGTTTATTTTGTAACACTGCTGCCACCTTATGCTAGTATATGGTGTTTTATAATTTTGCAAACAAATTCACTTGTTTGATTCTCAATCTGTTATTTATGGCAGACTATAATTTCCATTTCTTAGGTGGAGAAATGAGACTCCGAGGTTTAGTGATTTGTCCAACACAGCTAGAAGTCACAGGTCTAGGCCCAAATTCACATTTAGTTAATATTTCAAAACTCCCTTATTTCTAAATAGGCAGAATTACAATGTTGTAATTTCCAAGAGGAAAAAACAGCAAGGTGCCTCATTTTGTTAAAAAGGTCACTCACTGCCTGGCAGGGCAAAGTGGCTCACGCCTGTAATCCTAGCACTTTGGGAGGCCAAGGCAGGCAGATCACAAGGTCAGGAGTTCAAGATCAGTCTGGCCAACATGGTGAAACCCCATCTCTACTAACAATTAAAAAAATTAGCCAGACATGGTGGCGTGCACCTGTAGTCCCAGCTACTCGGAAGACTGAGGCAGAAAAATCGCTTGAACCAGGAGGCGGAGGTTGCAGTGAGCCAAGATCATACCACTGCACTCCAGCCTGGGTGACAAAGTGAGACTCAAAAAAAAAAAAAAAGTCACTGCCCATTTGTTCCAAAAACAATGGTGTGATCACTGACTTCTACTTGTTCAATTAGGAAACAAGGACTGCACATACAGGTGCGCCTTCTAAATGAGGATTAGGTGAGGGAAAATAGGAAGCCAAGAAGTTATTTTAAAAACACCAAAAAGATGATGAAACACACTCTGTACATTCTGTTAGTAAAATCAGCCTTTAAATTTTCACTAAATCCACACAAAATCTAGGAATGGGATGATTACAAAACCATGGAGAATATCATGAAATCAGAACCCAAATGCCTACAGATTTTTCCTTCATTAAGGCAGCCACTTGGCCAGGCATGGTGGCTCAAGCCTATAATCCCAGCACTTCGGGAGGCCGAGATGGGCGAATCACTTGAGGCCAGGAATTCAAGACCAGCCTGGCCAACATGGTGAAACCTGTCTCTACTGAAAATACAAGAATTAGCCAGGCATGGTGACGCATGCCTGTAATCCCAACTACTCGGGAGGCTGAGGCACGAGAACTGCTTGAACCCAAGAGGTGGAGGTTGCAATGAGCTGAGGTCATACCACTGCACTCCAGCCTGGGCAACAGAGCAAGACTGTCTCAAAAAAAAAAAAAAGCAACTACTTAGCCTAACGTAAGGTCCACAGAATCAAGTAACTGCAAGTGACAACAAAAAATTTAATGAAGATTGAGGTAGAGTCAACTATTTTGAAAATGAAAAAGACGACTTTAATTACCTGTCAGTAGAAAATACCAAGCACTATCAAAGGACCTCATGGTTTAAACTGGAAATGCTGTTTTGGATGAAATTTTGGCTGAATATGAACACTGTACTTTCATGTAGAATGTCGTATTTGATGGAAAAATAGAAAAGCTTGAATGATATGACCAACATTAAGTCATCTCATAAGATGAAGTCTGCGAAAATCCTTAGAAACTAGCCTATGAAATTAAAATACTCCTAAATTTATCAAGCAATAAAACATCTATGTTCTATACTCAAAGATCTTTTGGTATAAAAATGGTTTAAAAAAAAAAAAAGTCCTTCTATAGAAATCAAAGAATTTTTAACTATGGCAAGCGAAAAGTTCAGCCCTTTGAGAAAATCCCAAAGCTAGTAAGGTACTAATTAACCAGAATGCTTAAATTTTCAAAGGGATTTCCAAGAATTAAAGGACCAATTGTGCATGAATAATATTTTACATAAAATCCTAATCCCAATCCCAGATCAATCAAATCACATGCTTGTACCTAGCTGGGTATGAAATTAGGTCATTCATCAAATGATGTTTATTAAAATTATTTGACCTAAAATACTGTACAAAATTAAGTCTGTAAATTTCTTAGGTTTTCTGACACCATCCCAAGTAAGCATATCTCCTAAGTAAAATTTTCAAAGCTTTCCCTGATACAACGTAAGCAAAAAATTGATTTCACTATACCAGATGCATTCTCCCTCCAGTGTTGCACAGGTAACTATTCTTGTTCTCATTCTGAGAAAATCCATCTATCGGAACTCTATCACATACTCTTTGAGTATAAGCATTGGAGAAGTTCATACAATGTCCATTTGCAATACAAATGGCATGCCCATTTGGGTAATGCATTATGTTCCTCCCTTTAAACTGTCCACTGAGATGCTGCTGGCTCTCACTACAGGGAAAATGGCTGCTAAGCCCATTGCCACAATGATCATGATTTAAATTATATTGCTCCATGTTCTTGGGAATCCGTTCTCCTCTCTGGGGCTGCATGCTCTCGGCTGAGTTTTCTCGTTGCTCTTGATTATACATAAAGGTATCCTTGTGAGCTCTAGTCACCATGCCAATCACTTCTTCCTTTGCAAAATCAGAAGAGGGAGGAGAAGAGCTTTTGATGTTTTCTTGTTCCAGTTGGGGCTTGGGTCGCAGCTGTTCCTGAGCTGGTAAGGCTGTCTGTTCATGATGTTCTACTAATGTGTCATTTTGCAAGTGACCACTGAACTGGCTGTTCATCATGGTCTTCATCGCACTTTGCATTTCAATTAGCATCCTCTGTTTTTCACGCTTAGGAATACGACCAAACCGAACAGCTATTGAAGAAAAAGATATTTAACATCTATATTCTAAATAAGACCTGTTTTATATAAAAGAATAACACAAAATTATCCAATAGCTATGGCCTCTAGTCATACATATAAAGAATGAGTCTACACGTCTCTGGTTCACATTTTTCTAAACTTGCTGGTCTTGATACACCAAAGGAAGTAGGAGAGGGAGAGAAAATTTTCCATTTTCGCCCAAAACAAAGTTAAGGAAATGTATCTCCTAGGTATTTTATAAGCAAAGTCTATGAAAACAGGAAATTTGGATGGGCGCAGTAGCTCATGCCTGTAATCCCAGTACTTTGGGAGGCCGAGGTGGGTGGACCACCTGAGGTCAGGAATTTGAGACCAGACTAGCCAACATGGTGAAACCCCATCTCTACCAAAAATACAAAAAGTAGCCAGGTGTGATGGCAGTCGCCTATAGACCCGGCTATTCTGGAGGCTGAGGCAGGAGAACTGCTTGAACCCAGGAGGCAGAGGTTGCAGTGAGCTGAGATGGTGCCAAAGCACTCCAGCCTAGGCGACAGAGTAATACTCCATCTCAAAAAAAAGAAAAACAAAAAAGAAATAGGAAATTAGCTAATGAAAACCAGTTTGAAGCAGACCAGTATTACTACACAACTCCTTACTAACAAAGCTGAGGACTGTTCCCAGGAAGGCATGCGTGATTCAGCTACGTACATCCATTACCATTAATGGAAGCTGGTAGGTACAATCATTCCCTGAACACCTGGCCCTTGTCAATTCATTTTTGTAACTTTACTCTCAAGATCTGTTATCTGCCGTCTTCTTTTCCAGCCTCTTTAAAAAAAATCCTTAAAAAAAAATTCCGCAACCAGTAGAAATGCACTTACTGAAAAATAAACTTGGTAGATTTTAATTAAAACCAGTGAAATAACTAAAAATGAGATAAGTCATCCTCTACTCTTTTAGAAGCTAGTCTTAGGTGTCTTGTCTCCAATAATCCTATTGGAGACTAGGAGAAAGAAAAGCTTCCTTCTAGTCTAGTATTTATACAGAGACAATAAAAATTCAGTACACTTGCCGAGAAAGCCTTGTTAATCTAATTGTAGCCTCTGACATTACTGCTATCAAAAACAAACAACTTAATCATGTTTGATACTTTACCTCTACTCCTCCCTTCACAAATGATTGTCAGTTTTATTCGTTTAGGACAATCACAATATCCATCGACTATTTTTATAGCACTAGTACTTTTAGCACTAAAAAAAAATTTTCAGGCAACTGAAAAAAACATCAATTGCTGAAACTTGTTACTCAAGAAACCCTTGGCCAGGCATGATGGCTCACACCTGTAATCCCAGCACTTTGGGAAGCCGAGGCAGGTGGATAACTTGAGGTCAGGAGTTCAAGACCAGCCTGGTCAACATGGTGAAACCCTGTCTCTACTAAAAACACAAAAATTAGCCGGGCGTGGTGGTGCATGCCTGTATAGTCCCAGCTACTCGGGAGGCTGAGGCAGGAGAATCGCTTGAACCAGGTAAGTGGAGGAGGTAGCAGTGAGCTGAGCAGGCACTACTGCACTCCAGCCTGAGCAACAGAGCAAGACTCCATCTCAAAAAAAAACACAAAACTCCTTATTGCAATACTCTATGTCTGTATCAGTAAGATACTAGAGTAACCTAAGGAATTGCTTAGGTGGGCCTTCCCTAGATAAATACGAAGTTCATTTTTAACAATTCTTAAATAATCCTACTGGTCCCTCTGAAAACCTCATACCTGTTGTTGCTTAAAATCACATACACATACAAAAAAATTATTCAAAAAATGAATAAGCATAATAGAAGAGTCCAATCTTACAATAATGTCATCCACAGATAATACTTTTGGTCCCACAAATTACTCCAAATTTTATTTTGCATGAGAACATATCATGCCAGAAGTGAGCAACTACCTCCACTCCAGACCCTAATGCTTCTTTCAATTTTGCATCTCCTTTCCATGTGTTCAGAATCTGTGCCCCAAAAGCACCTTACCATCTCAGAGCTAAGAAAGAAGGAGAATTCACATAAGAAGAAATGAGATCCTCAGTAATGTTAAGGAATCAAAAACAAAGAGGAAAGGATTGCTATATCGAGAAAAGCTATGGTGAGCAGTTTGGGCTTCTGGTTAAAAACAAAATGTAAGTTAAAAAACAATTTTTTTGGCCCAGCGCAGTGGCTCATGCCTGTAATCCCAGCGCTTTCCGAGGCCAAGGTGGGCGGATCACGAGGTCAGGAGTTTGAGACCAGCCTGACCAACATGCTGAAAACCCGTCTCTACTAAAAATACAAAAAAAATTAGCCAGGTGCGGTGGCGGGCACCTGTAATCCCAGTTACTCAGGAGGCTGAGGCAGGAGAATCACTTGAACCCGGGAGATGGAAGCTGCAGTGAAACAGAGTCTCACTGTGTCACCCAGGTTAGAGTGCAGTGGCACGATCTCATCTCAGCGCAACCTCCACCTCCTGGATTCAAGCTATTCCCTGCCTTAGCCTCCCGAGTAACTGGGATTACAGGTGTATGCCATCATGCTCAGCTAGTTTTTTTTTTGTATTTTTAGTAGATATGGAGTTTCACCATGGCTGGTCTGGAACTCCCGACCTAAAGTGACCCACACGCCTCAGCTTCCCAAAGTATTGGGATTACAGGCATGAGCCACCATGCCCGGCCATACAAAAAATGTTTTTAAACTCCATCGTTTTTAGGAAAAAAAAAAAAGTAATCAAATTGCATAGAAAAAAATGGCTCTTTTTAGAAGTAGTAACAACAACCAACGTTTAGCCAAAATTGTTTCTGGGATGATAATGCTAAAATATGACTTTAATCAATTTGGTGTCCTGTAAAGCATGAAAATGTGTTTTCTGCTTCACCTTAAACACAAAAGGGTTCTTAGTAACCGGCTTATAGCTGTGGTTCATGCTGAGGAATAAAAGCCAAGCTCCACACACTTTAGGAACACTCTTTAAACTAGGTACATACCATCTCTTGACATTCCAACAGACAGACACTTTTTAAAGCGACACTGCTGACATCTGTTCCTATTCATTCTCATTATAGAACAGTTTTCATTCTTCAGGCACTTCTTGTACTGGATGTTTTGTTGAATACTTCTCCGAAAGAAACCCTAAGAACAAAGGAAGATTTACTCATCCATTGAAAAACACCTAAACGAACTTCTTATAAACACTGTTCCCATATCTATCTAGTATATGTGACGAACTACAGTCCATACCAGTGTATGACTCGCTCCCTGGGAAACACTATGTCTTAGGACAGAGGGAAATACAATGTTGACACACACAATTTAATTCCACTCTTATTGGCATGAGGAACCTAACCCCTACCAACCAAACCAAATTCTTCTTCCCTTTAGAGATTCTTTGCCTTACCCAAAGCACCCCTTGCAACAACCACACGACTGTTAACAGACCCTGCCTGCAGTCGGCACATTTTCCATCTCATACTTTCATTCGCTACAAATTCCAAAACTCTTGAAGTATGAATGACCTTTTTTTTTTTT
>NW_012114141.1:11013344-11025808 GCF_000951035.1 Colobus angolensis palliatus | reverse complement strand
TTTTTTAAGAGACAGGGTCTCACTCTGTCACCCAGGCTGGAGTACAATGATGAAATAATAGCTCACTGCAACTTCGAACTCCCGGGCTCAAGCAATCCTCCTGCCTCAGCCTCCCAAGAGCTGGGACTACAGACATGTGCTACGACATCCAGCTTTTTCACTTTTTGTAGAGATGGGGTCTCCCTACGTTGCCCAGGTGGGTCTCACACTCCACCTCAAGCAATCCTCCAGCTTCAACCTCCCAAAGAGGTAGAATACCAGGCCTGAGCCACTGCACTCAGCCTGAATGACTGCTTAAAAGTTGACTGAGAAATATGTTTGATAGCTACAATCCCCTCACTAGAACTGTGGATTACATTAATAGAAGTTGGTCTTTCCTCGATCATTACCTGCTGACACTGGCAAGGCCTACTTATACATGTCAGAAGTCACTGACTACATGTCAGCAACAGGTAAGTGTTACACCACACACCAACAGAGTAGCTAACTACCCAAGGAAAGACAGTTCCCAACTAGATAGCTACAGACAGCTGCCTTTACTCCACAAACAATTCAAGTACATATTCTGTGATAGGCCTTCAAAGATCTCCAGTTTCATGCTACCAGGGAGGACAGAAAACTCAAGAATGCAATTACCAAAATTATTTTAAACTACGTTTTCCTTTTATATGACAACTAAACACTTTCCTGAATCTATACTAAGTAGTCATGGGACACAACATTTTTATATTTTATTATTGTGATACTGTACACTTGATTTAGATACAAGAGCTGAACTAGACACATTTAAGAGTACTGCACAGATGTGTATTTATCAATAATACGCAATCAGCTCATTCAGTTTGTGCTTTTATTTTCTAGCTATAAAATAAGAATAATAATGCCTGCCCCAATATTACTTCACATTTTTGTTAAAAAAAAAATATATATATATATAGAGAGAGAGAGAGAGAGGATTTTTTTAAACAATGAAAAAAATGCTACATCTATACAAAATACTGACTTGTCTTACAAAGTTACCCAGCCATTAAAAGTTAGCAAACTTGGCAGGGTGAGTGGCTCACGCCTGTACTCCCAATACTTTGGGAAGCCGAGGCGGGCGTATCACCTGAGGTCAGGAGTTCGAGACCAGCCTGACCAATATGATGAAACCCCAACTCTACTAAAAATACAAAAATTACCGTGAGTGGTGGCAGGTGCCTGTAATCCCAGCTACTTGGGAGACTGAGACAGTAGAATCGTTTGAACCCAGGAGGCAGAGGCTGCAGTGAACCGAGATGGTGCCACTGCACTCCAGCCTGGGCAATAAGAGCTAAACTCCCTTTCAAAAAAAAGAAAAACTGGCAAACTCACAATTCATTCAGAGCCACACTTGAAAATATTTCCCCTCCCATCATGTATATTCATTATCTTGTTTACTCATCATGTCTTTGCAAACTAGATTCCTGCTTGTGGCCTCAAGTCAGAGAACAGCAAGAACATGTGTCTTCGTCACGTTACTTTTTGATACTCAGGAGAAAAGATTGTGCCAAGTTTTTTAAAAAGAGAGAGAGACTCCCTGTATACAGGTAGGGAGGTCGAGACCATCTCACTTGGAATTATTTGACCAATACTCTAATAGCAATAACTGGAAAAGAGTCAACTAAACTTACAAATAAACTAGCTTTCCCAAGGGCTCAACTTATATTCAGGATTATTTTACTCACTTGGCATTATTTCTTAAGATATCACATATTTTTCAAGTATCTAGGAATTATTCCCAGCTCCCAGTACCTGATGTGTCATTCAGTCAAAGTATGTGATGAGACCTAATTCAAAGTTTGGTTTAAACTAAGTTCCAACAAGGCAGGAGTAGCACCTGGTCTGTTTTGTTCCTTGTTATTTCACTACCACCTAGAACTGTGCTTGACACATTAATGAATGAGCGTTTGGTGCACTTGGTTTAACACAATAAGTATGTTTAATTGAGACAGCGAACTTACCTTGTTCAAAATCTTAAAGAAAAAAGAAATACTTTCACTGAATTAAGACTATTTTTCAGGCCGGGCGCGGTGGCTCACACCTGTAATTCCAGCACTTTGGGAGGCCGAGCGGGCGGATCACAAGGTCAGGAGATCGAGACCATCCTGGCTAACATGGTGAAACCCCGTCTCTACTAAAAACACAAAAAATTAGCCAGGCATGGTGGCGGATGCCTGTAGTCCCAGCTACTCAGGAGGCTGAGGCAGGAGAATCACTTGAACCTGGGAGGTGGAGGCTACAGAGAGCCGAGATCGTGCCACCTCACTTCAGCCTGGGCGACAGAGTGAGAGACTCCATCTCAAAACACACACACACACACACATACACAAAGAATATTTTCCAAAACAAGTTATGCTTATACACTACATAAAATGCTTAGAACTTAAAAAGAGCAGCTGACTTCTCACTCACTCTCAGATTATCAGTTGTGGAAACTGGTAAATCTAAACCCAACTTCTTATCCCAGAATCAGTTGCTTAAAGGAATAAAAGCATGCTTTACCTTACAGCCTTCGCAAGCATGAACTCCATAGTGGAATCCTGACGCCACATCCCCACAGACTTTACACAGTAGAACCATGCCACTAAATTCTAGGACACAAAAGGACATGAAGTAAAAAGCAGGAAGAAACACTGAGTCTGTTTTCTTTCCAATTAGATATTTTATTTCATTCAACTTGTAAGAGCTTTTAAAAAATATGTATCTATTTTCATAATGTAAAAGAAAAATATTTTCAAATCAAAAGTAATCATAATCATAATTTTCTCTTTTTTTTTTTTTTTTAAGACAGAGTCTCCCTCTGTCGCCCAAGCTGGAGTGCAGTGGTGTGATCTCGGCTCACTGCAACCTCCACACTTCCCAGGTTCAAGCGATTCTCATGCCTCAGCCTCCCAAGTAACTGGGACTACAGGCACACACCACCACACGGAGCTAATTTTTGTATTTTTAGTAGAGATGGGGTTCTGCCATGTTGCCCAAGCTGGTCTTGAATTCCTGGGCTCTGCCCCACTCAGCCTCCAAAAATGCTGGGAATACAGGTGTGAGCCACCACACCCGGCCATAATTTTCTTTTAAGCACAGCTTATGGCACTGACAAAAACACCTCACAGACCTGGATTTTTCCTTTCCTGATTTTAGAATTACACTGAAATTTTGTAAATTTATTTTTTTTCCAGACCTATCAGCACGATATAAGAAATTTTGTAAATTTAGAGTTACTTTACATCAGACATGTAACCAGAACTAAGAAACCAATTCTCTGGATAACAATTAAGAATTCAGGCAGAGAAGTCAATCAATAAAAGGTGGAAAGGGATGTCTCTCCACAAGCAGCCGTGTCAGTTTACTTCACCTACAGGGGCCAGATAGGTCCAAATCCCACTACTCATTTGGTTATCCCAATCCAACATTTCCTAATCCCAAATGTTCCCAACTCCAGTTTCACTAATGTAACCCCTTCCCACAAAGAGCAAGTACCCTGTTCTAGAAACAAGACTTAGTTCTAGTAGTCCAGAAGAAAAGTAACTGTGAAATGTAGTAAAAGAGGGTACCCTAGGGGGACCAGGGCCAGGCAGAGTACATAACCACATATCTTCCTCTGAGGCAAGAATTAATGACAGCCCCTAGGTTATAACTTCTAAAATCATCACTGATTTCTTCCCTAACTACAGATGTATGATCACCCAGCAGGGAGTGAAAAGTGTACCCAGAAATATAATGGCCCCCTATATGAAAAGCAGATAAAATAAGCCCCATTTGCAATTAATGGCAGCCATCTTTAGAAAACTAAAGTAACTTACTTGTCACACCACTATGACTTTTTGTCATGCCAGGTGCACTCGATTTGCTTGTTTTCATAGAACAATCTATTCGATCATTCTTCAGGATGCCTTCAATATTGGAGAGATCACCATTCTTGGGATTACCATTGGTATCAGAATTAGAGCTATTTGGAGAAGATGGAACAGAAGAGGAGGAGGACTGGAAACTATTCTCAGAACCCTCACTGTGACAAGAGGCAGGGCTTGAGGCTGAGCTGGAAGAACTGATATAGGCAATCACACCTCCTAGAAAATAGGAGGAAAATCACATAATTAGATACAAGATAGTATGTATTTTTTATTTTTGCAAATCTCAACAGCAAAGCCATTAACTTTAGAAATAGGATACTGATGATATGAAATGTTTGCTTACACCAAAAGCAAAAAGTAAAGTATTTCCTTATTTCCCATTATTCGTCCTGCTTCCACAAACTTCAAAGCACGTGTAACTCCCACTGATTTAAAAAGGGAGATGGGCCCAGCACACTTGCTCATGCCTGTAATCATACCACTTTGGGGGCTGAGGCAGGAGGATTGTCGCTTGAGCCCAGGAATTTGAGAACAGCCTGGGCAACATAAGATAATGCTGTTTCTACAAAAAAATTTAAAAACTTGCTGCGTGTGGTTTGCACCCAGCACCTCTAGTAGTCCCAGTTATTCAGAAGGCTAAGGCAAGAGGATCACTTGAGCCCAGGAGTTTGAGGCTGCAGTGAGCCATGATCATGCCACTGCACTCTAGCCTGGAGACAGGGCAAGACCCTGTCTCAGAGAAAGAAAAAATTAAAAGTGAGAAGGATTTCACTGGCTTGGATATTCTGAGCACATGCAGACCCTCATACCTAAAGCTTTTCTTTTTCCAAAAAGGACTAAAATATGCTCCTAAGTAACTTCATTGCTTAAACAAACTAGTCACAAAGAAATCTGGTTCTGGTCTCTTCTTTGCATCTTCTGTTATACTGTTATCTGACACAATCCTAGAAACAATGAATTTATCATTTGCCTCCCCCAACACTTGGCTAAAAGCACAGGTTAATCCAGAACAGATGTAACATTTAGAATGGTAGATAAGGGATCCTTTCATAGCCCTTGCTCCCACACCTTTCTGTTTCGGTGTTCCCAGAAGACATATGTGGCTATACACTAACCAATCCCCAGTTAAATACTCTCCCTTCTCTACCCCATTCTGCCATTCATCTCTAAGCAGCTCTTAAGAAATCCAGACTCACTCCTTGTTCTTCTGACTTGCTCTTTATAGGTGTTAAAGATGCTGCAAGAATGCATGCTATACCAAAATAACAGTAAGGCTGAAGCTAATTCCCTCTACACAGAGTTATTCTCAAAATGTGATTTGCAATTTTATATAACCTCCACAACCCCTCTGAAAACTGGCCTTGACCTTTTTTTTTTTTTTTTAGACTAAGTCTCACTCTGTCACCCAGGCTGGAGTGCAGTGTCACGATCTCGGCTTACAGCAACCTCCACCTCCTGGGTGCAAGCAATTTTCCTGTCTCAGCCTCCTGAGTAGCTGGGACTACAGTCACATGCCACCACTCCCAGTCAATTTTTATATATTTTTTTTTAGTAGAGACAGGGTTTCACCATGTTGGTCAGACTGGTCTCGAACTCCTGACCTCAGGTGATCCACCCACCTTGGCCTCCCCAGTGCTGCGATTACAGGCGTGAGCCACCATGTCCGGCCTATCAATCATTTTTAAACAAAAAATCCACACAGCAAAATGCTGAGGCCAAAACAATCCCAAAAAGATAGACATTTCCTTCTTCAGGCAATTAAAAAAAAATTTTAAGTCATTTTCAGTTTGTCATGTATTAGATATTACATATGTATTTAAGCACAAATTATATATACTGAGGCTAAAGGAAAGCACACTCACAGCTCTCAAGGGGTTTGAATGCAACCCAGAAGGGAAGATAAAACACTTGCCTACTATGCCAAAAACACACAATGCTTTTCATCAGACACAATTTTTTTTTTTTTTTTGTGAGACGGAGTTTCACTCTGTCACCCAGGATGGAGTGCAGTGGTGCAACTTCAGCTCACTGCAACCTCCACCTCCCGGTTCACACCATTCTCCTCCCTCAGCCTCATGAGTAGCTGGGACTACAGGCGCCTGCCACCATGCTTGGTTAATTTTTTTTCTTTTTTTTTTTTTTAAGTGGAGACAGGGTTTCACCATGTTGCCCAGGCTGGTCACGAACTTCTGACCTCAGGTAATCCGCCCGCCTCCACCTCCCAAAGTGCTGAGATTACAGGTGTGAGCCACCATGCCCGGCCCAGACACAAATTTAACATGCATAAATTCAATGATATGCACTTGATTTCTAAAGACAAAAACATCACTAACGTAGACAATTCCATCCATTGTTTTATTCATGAAGCCTATGCCTGGAATCAATCATGAGCCGAGAGGTGCAAATTTGCTCTTCCCACAGTTAGACTCACTGTCCATATGCTCTCTTGCTATGTGCATCTCACCTTAATTAATCCTGCAATTAATATTTTTCCTGCAACGTGGTCCCTAACTTTAGAAACCAACCATCTCAAAGTGTGGGCCCTGGACCAGGGGCATCAGTATCACCCAGAATCTGTTAGAAATGCAAATTATCAGGCTCTGCTCCAGATCTACTGCATCAGAAACTTTAATAAGCCCTCTTGGTGATTCTGATGCACATCCAAGTTTGAAGAACACTGCCACAAGCCAACAACTTCATCTGTGCTCCCTGGAAGACAAAGTGACCAAGGGCAGTTTTCATCTACCACTCATTTTAAAATCTAAAAACTCCAAAACTACCAACACAAGAAGAAAGATTGCCAATTTATTTTCATCACCCAGAGAAATTATGTAAAATACATATCCTCAAAACTAGCTGGTGCTTTTTCAGAATACATGTTTCCAAGGCCCTGCCCAGACTGGAGAACACATCCTCAGGAATGTGCATTTTCAACAAGCTCTCCAAGCATATTTGCACAATGAAGTTTAAAAATGGCTACAATCAGTGAATTCAAACCAAATCGGCCCCCAGTTTTAAAGATTGATATTTTCATCGACACAACTGCCAGAGTATCATTAATACCCTGTGAATCCAAAGAGAAACCAATTTAACCCGGAAACCTAGCCAGTGTCATGTTACTGGGTAAAACCATTGTGCTGTCTTTATAAAACTTTAGAGATCTTAAGTTCACATTAAAAATTCCAGGTATTAGCACACAGCTACTTTTTTCACAAGTGTTTCCACTCACAATAGGACACTTTACAAAGACAAATATTCTTAGTCCTCAATGAAATTTCAAAAGATCTCACAGCTATTTGTCTTCTCTAAAATAGTGTCTTAGGTACTAAATTCACACCTAACATCTCAGGAAAATAAAAGATAAGAAAGTGATGTTTTCGCTTGGAAGTAAGACTTTCCTAGGGCCCACATTTTCAGTCATTTATGTTCACAAGATCTGCTGACTACCTTAGCTAAGAAATTCACTTTTAGAAATTAGAGCTGGCCGAGCACAGTAGCTCACGCCTGTAACCCCAGCACTTTGGGAGGCTGAGGCAGGCAGATCACCTGAGGTCAGGAGTTAGAGACCAGCCTGACGAACATGGAGAAACCCCATCTCTACTAAAAATACAAAATTAGCAAGGCATGGTGGCACATGCCTGTAATCCCAGCTACTCAGGAGGCTGAGGCAGGAGAATAGCTTGAACCCGGGAAGTGGAGGTTGTGGTGAGCCGAGATGGCACCACTGCACTCCAGCCTGGGCAACAAGAGTGAAACTCTTCAAAAAAAACAAAAGGAAAAGAAAAGAAATTAGAGCTATGCAGATGGCTCAAAAATTGGTTGCAAGCATTGATGGTAATTAATTAACTAAAAAACAATTTCCTTTGCAAAAGCTTCAATATCCAACCTAAAAGAAATTACTGGGCTATTATCAATCCAGTTAAGATCCAATTCCTGTCTTAAGAAAACAAGCATTTGTGCCGGGCACCAGAAAATCAAAGAGGATCCATCTAGAAACAGCTGCATTCTCCTCGCAAGACCTTCAATATTGATTTAGTTGTCTTAGCATCTATTCTTGCTACTAGACACCCATCTATGAACCTGACTGATAGCAACCCAAATGGGTTAAATTTTAATTTCTTAGACAATAAGGAGTACATCTAGTAGTTCCTCAACCTAATGAAGAAAAGAGTGAAACTGTAAGTCACCGCTGGATGTCAAGAATAAACGACACAATTTCATCCTCACAAGAACTCTGTGAATTAACTTTCATTAACTCATTTTTGTAAACAAGGAGCTCGGAGCTCAGAGAGGATAAGTCAGCCACTAAGTGGCAGGCCAGAGTTTAAAGTCAAGGTTGTCCAATTCCTGAATACAAACTTATTTGGTGAGAAGAACTGAGCAAGCAAGTCACTTTCAATCTTTCTAAACCTGAGTCATCTTCTATGAAATTGGAACATCTGCCACTTATTACAAGACTGAAATGAAATGGTGTTCATAAGGATTATTAAAGTGCTTTTTTCATACACTGTTTTTGATGATAAAGTAAAAATAGTAAAAATCCCTGAACCAGCAAGTCCCAACACCTCCAAGAAACAGGCAGAATGTACCTCTTTGAAACCCTGAGCTAAAATTAGCTGAGGCAGTCTTCTCTACTTTCAGTTGAAAGGGACCCTGGACCTGGGCCAGGTTCCCAGGCTAGGGCTTACCCAGTGGTCAACTTCAGACAAGCCAAAAGTCAATATCCAATTTTGTACTTCTAGGAAGCACTGATATTCCTGCCTATCTTCGGGTCTTCTTACCCATTTTCTAGACTTGTCCATCATCTAAACCCTCCCACTCCTGCTGTCCACCAACCTGGAGAGTATGTTTGACTTCAAGTCATGACTGTACTTTTTTGCCCTGTGGCTTACAACAAAACATTTTATCACCAAGAAGCTTTAGTTTCCTCATTCTAAAAGTGTTACAAGTAATTCCTACTCAACGGGTAGTAGAGTAGATCTAATCAAAGCATTAAAATTCCAATTGTGTCCTGGGTGTCAGGGCTCCAGAGAACAGCACGGTCCTTTCCCTAAAATGCCTTATAGACCAACTGGGGAAACACTCATGTTATCAGGAGCAATGTTTCATACAAACGATTGTGAACTGCTGAGGATCATACTAAAGAGGACAGAGATCAACAGGGGTAAACATATCCAAGGTGGCAATATCTAAGTGGGGAATTGAAGGGTGTGTAAATTATCAAATGATGTTATCATATAAGAGACATTTTTTTAAATGGGGTGACACAAAAATAAATGGTGTGGGTGTTTTTTGTTTTGTTTTGTTTTGTTTTTTTTTTTGAGACGTAGTTTCACTCTATCGCCTAGGCTGGAGTGCAATGGTGTGGTCTCAGTTCTCTGCAACCTCTGCCTCCTGGGTTCAAGCGATTCTCCTGCCTCAGTCTCCCAAGTAGCTGGGATTATGGCTACCCATCACACCCGGCTAATTTTTGTACTTTTAGTAGAGACAGGGTTTCACATGTTGGCCAGGCTGGTCCCAAACTCCTGACCTCAGGTGATCTGCCCACCTCAGCCTCCCAGAGTGCTGGGATTACAGGCGTGAGCCACCGCGCCCAGCCAAATGGGTCTTATTTTATAAAATAGATGTTATTTTAATCTCCATCCATGTAAATTACTGGAGAAGGAGGTCAAGGTGTAATCTGATGTCTGGAAATAAACCAGCATGACTAAAGAAAGGACTGATGAAACTGGGAGGCCCTGCACTTGACTATCCTTTTCCACCAACTATAACCTACATATATCACTGCAAATTGAGTGGGGATCCATACACATGCGGTATCTCCTTCAACCTCAAGAAGACAGGACACTAAGTTGTACATAAATCTTCAAATATTATGCAGGCTAAAATATATTATAGCACAGTAGTTAACAGTTTGTGTTCCCAAGTAAACTTTGTGGATTCAAATTCTGGCTCTACTACTTGCCTGGGTCAGTTATTTAGTTTCAATTTACTTAGCTCCTCATCATTAAGATGGTGACAACAGCATCTTCCTTCATGGAATTAACATGAGGAACACATGTAAAGGGCCTGGCACATAAGAAGCTGATGATTATTTTTTTGTCATCACTATACTAGAAGAGTTCCATCAAAATGGTTCAAACCAAACTAACCCTCCCTACACATTCTTCACCTCATTTTTTAATGTGTCTTAAGGATCCAGTGGTTTCTTTTTGGTTATTTCCACACTCTTTTTGAATCTCTTAACTGTACTGACCAGTCCAGCAACTTCTTACTTCAATTCTGGCTTTTCCTCACTCCAAGGAAAGATTTCTTTGCCCCACCTCTACAGTTGTTTTCCAAGTTTTTCACTCCATTGTTTTCACACATTACTCATGGGGACAGCAGACACAGAGATGTCATGAAGGACAGTAAGATTACATGATCACTGGTTGAATGTTTGTCAAATGACACCACACTAGACAGAAGGGTAGAGGTGTGCCACACAGCACTGAATCTGGCCCCACCTTGGTCAATGTTTACAAAAATTCAAAAGTTAAAAGGCTTTTTTTTTTTAGACGGAGTCTCAGTCTTGCCCAGGCTGGAGTGCAGTAGCGCGATCTCGACTCACTGCAACCTCCACCTCCTGGGTTCAAGCTATTCTCCTGCCTCAGTCTCATTGAGTAGCTGGGATTACAGGTGCCCACCACCACGCCCAGCTAATTTTTGTCCGTTTAGTAGAGAAGGGATTTCACCACGTTGGTCATGCTGGTCTCAAACTCCTTACCTCAGGAGATCCACCTGGCTCAGCCTCCCAAAGTGCTGGGCTTACAGGCATGAGCCACTGCGACCGGCCAGTTAAAAGTGAATTCTTATTAAACCTCTCACTTACAGATAGATGGTAGAAACTGTAAATATGGTGGGTAGCAGCTTATAACAGCTTTGAACTTAAGGCCAAATGAACAAGAGTTATTTTAAGAACGATCATTGTAAATTACTACACTTCAGGTCATGCAATTATCTGCACAATTAATGAAATCTAACTTCATAATAGTTCACGTGAAAGGTCCTAGTTGATTGCAAGGTTACTGTGAGTCAGCAAAGCAATACGCCAAAAAAACTAAGCCTGCCAGAGAATTCATTTGCAGCAGGATCCAAGACAAAGAGGGCAACTTGGAACTTGATAATTATCCAACCATTTCCACAAGAGCCTGTTCACTTCTGGGTGCTCCATCCCAAAGGGCAACAAGGATGATGAGTGATCTGAAAAAACAACGCTGGGCAAGGACCAAGAGATGAGAACTGCAAATGGAAGAACTGAAGGGGGAAGGGGATGGTCAACACTCATCCGGAAGAATTTTTATAATGTGTAGCTCCACAAGGTAAGATTTTGAACAGTGAAGCACTGGAAAAGGGCTCAAACCAGAGAAAAACTTCCTAATTGAGCCAGCCCTCATGAGGCTACTAAAGCTACTAGAATTCATGCTAAAGGGTAGGTTAGAAGAGGTTCACCCTGATCACCTCTAAATTCTAACATGTATAAGTTTAGTTCTATGATAAACTCGTAAAATTTTTAAAAATGCCCTCAAAGACTAAGTAGGTCCATTAGGTAATTAAAACACAACTAGATCCAGATTTTTGTGAGGTAAGTAAAAAAAAGTAAGTGAATTTTAAAAATAAGTAAATAAAACACAATTTGAAAATGACTATTTTTACTCTTGGTGAAAAGTTCACAATACACTTGTTACCAAGGCAAGATTCTTAGAGGCGCATTATAACTCAAAAAATAAAACAAAACCTGGCTGTTTCCATAACCTCACTTACTTCAGCTCTGCCCCATCATTTGGGGCAGACAAAAGGAAGGAAGGGCACCCTATTGTTCTGTTGCAATATAACAAAATGTGACAAGAAAAATATTTATAAAGCCAAATTCTCTTGATCAGACTCAGGAAAATTCAGCGACGCACAGGTTTTTTGTTCTGTTTTGTTTTTCTTAAATGAAGACTGGCCAGTCTTACATATAGCGTTGGAGTCACCTACTATCACCTGAGTCATCCTGACCATACGTGAGCTGTACGCTCAGCTCTGGGTATGACCCGTTTACAGGAAAATTCCAGCCCGAGGGGATCTGGAAGCAGTTTTTAAGACTGTGAGTATATGAGACAGGTCTAGAGGAACCGTTTCCTAGAGGAAACGGGTTTTTTTTGTAAACAGTGAGGCGGCTTCCTAACAGGGGCGGTGCTACCCAGTCTGCAGGGCGTCGCTTGGGATCAAAGCACCTCGGAGCTCCTTCGAGCGTATCCCTTAGGGAAAGCCCCAAGCCTTCCCCTAGGCGCCTCCTCCGGCCTGCAGCACGCCCTCGGCCCGCACTTCCTCCTCGGAATCTGCAAGGTGTACAGCTACCAGCTCGTAAGGCGCTGGTTCGCCTGGTTCGCGCGGGGTCCGTGCCTCGAGGGTCACCTCGCAAAAAGAGCTTGCGGCGCCCGGCGCACTGCGGTGTCAGCGCCCGCGTCGGGTCCCACTCGCCGCGGGTCTCAGCGGGCGCGCACGCGCGGCCTCCTCCGCAGTGTGCAACCCCGCGGGGGAGGAGGGAATCGCGGCTACGTCACTACC
>NW_012114141.1:11007337-11012348 GCF_000951035.1 Colobus angolensis palliatus | reverse complement strand
TCTCCTGCTCTTCCCCCTTCTCCCCTTCTGGCCGAGCCCCTCCTCTTCCTTCGTTTTTCCCCTCCGCGCTGTAAACCTCTTATCCGTTTCCCTCAGCCGCATATTCCGTCTTCCTCCTCATCTCTCCCCTCCTCCCGGCTGCTCTTCCCGCCTCTGGCGGCAGCCCCCTCCACGACCTGCTCCCAGCCCTGCCCCCCAACTTGGTGGCTCCCAGGTCAGAGCGGTGGCTTGGCGCCGAGCAGAGGTGCTTCCCAGGAACCCGGCTGACTCGGGCTTGCTCAACCCCTGCGCCCCCTGGCCCCGCTCCCACCCGAGCGACCTCCAAACCGTGGTCTTTGAGGGCACAGACCCTTCCCTTTCCCTCTCCACCCTGTAGGTGATTTTATCCAATCTCATAGCTTAAGTAGACCTATGTTCTGGTGATTCCCAGATTTATATTTCAAGGCGAGACCTCTCTTCTAATCTCCAAATTCTTTCATCCAGCAGCCCGTTTGTTTATGCCTCTTTTTTGCATCTCAGATTTTAGACGGGTGTACGCGTGTGTCCGAACTCAGCTAATGTGCAGTTAAGATCTGGGCATTTCACCTTGAATGTAAATTTCAGATCAAAAGAAAAAAGCTAGAAACAAATTGTATGCGTGCTGAGGTGAATTCTGAGGAAAGTGCATAGATGCCCGCAATTTAAACGCATTACTAAAGTAAGATGGGCTGATAGAGGCATGAATAGATGATATAGTAAGATGTTAAACTTAAGCAATGTGGATATGGATGTTCCTTGTAAAATTCTTTCCAGTTTGCTCTGAAATTTTTCAGTATAGAAAGTGGGGGAAATGTCACGTGGAAGACATAATTACATGTGCAACACCCTATTTCCCCACCCCCAGGTTTCTTCACCGTTATCAATATTTACTGTGTTGGTAAATCTGCAAGTTCCTGAAGCCAGCAAAATTATGTTTCTCTCCTAACACTCTCTCTCACTGCCTTTTATTCTCCAGTCAATCCATTAGCAAGTCTGAGCTATTCTACCTTCAAAATATGTTCAATCCGTGTTTCTCACCGTTGGCATTGCGAGAGCAAACCATTATCTCTTCCCTCAGCTACTGCTCTGGTTCCCTAACTAGGAGAGTGCTCCTTGGGTCCTCCTACAGTCACTTCTCCCCAGCAGTCAGCGTGTTATTTTTAAAATGTAAATAAATGTGATTACTCTGCTCAAAAGCCTCCAATGGCTTCGTGTTACACTTTGAAAACATTCAGCCACTTACCCTGACCTGCTTCGCCCTGCACAGATATGTGTCCTGCTTCTCTTTCCAAGGCTTGCTTGATACCCAAATCCTTCTAAACACAGTTCCCTAACCACGGTAGCCCTCTATTCTTCCCTGCCTCTGGAATTTATCACCCTCATGTGATGCTGATGCAGGAGTTCCCCAGGCCACACTTCGTAGCTTGCTTGCATTTTCATTTTCATGTATCAACCATCATCTACTTCTATACAGGTAAAATGAGGTTAATATGAACAGTCTAGAAGGCAGAAAAGAAATCATAAAAGAGGATACCACTCTAAAAAGGCTATGTACTGTGTGGTTGTAACTATACGACATTCTAGAAAAGGCAACTGGGCCGGGCGCGGTGGCTCAGGCCTGTAATCCCAGAACTTGGGGAGGTCGAGGCGGGTGGATCACCTGAGGTCGGAACTTCAAGACCAGCCTGACCAACATGGGGAAACCCCGTCTCTACTGAAAATAGAAAATTAGCCGGGGTAGTGGCGCATGCCTGTGATCCCAGCTACTCAGGAGGCTGAGGCAGGAGAATCGCTTGAACCTGGAAGGCAGAGGTTGCGGTGAGCCGAGATCTCGCCATTGCGTTCCAGGCTGGGCAAAAAGGGTGAAACTCCGTCTCAAAAAAAAAAAAGAAGAAAAAGAAGAAAAGGCAAAACTGGAGACAGTAAAAAGATAAGTGGTTACTAAAGGCTAGAGGGGAAGGAGGGATGAATAGAGCACAGAGGATTTTTAGGGCAGGGAAAGTATTCTGTATGATACTATAATGCTGAATACATGTTTTTATACATTTCTCAAAACCTGTAGAACCTACAATGTCAAGAGTGAGCCCTGGTTGGGCACAGTGGCTCACACCTGTAATCCCAGCACTTTGGGAGACTGATGTGGGAGGATCATTGAGCCCAGGTATTGGAGACTAACCTGGGCAATATGGCGAAACTCCGTCTCTACAAAAAATACAAAAATTAGCCAGGTTTGGTGGTGTGCACCTGTAGTCCCAGCTACTCAAGAGGCTGATGCAGGAGGATCTCTTGAGATGGGAGGTTGAGGCTGCAGTGAGTCATGCTCTCCCCAGTGCATTCCAGCCTGGGTGACAGAGCGAGGAGACCTCGTCTTAAAAAAAAAAAAATTGAAAAAAAGTGTAAGCTATGGCTTTGAGGCCGGGCGCGGTGGCTCACGCCTGTAATTCCAGCACTTTGGGAGGCCAAGGAGGGTGGATCACCTAAGGTCAGGAGTTCGAGACCAGCCTGACCAACATGGAAAAAACCCCGTCTCTACTAAAAATACTAAGTTAGCCAGGTGTGGTGGCGCATGCCTGTAATCCCACCTACCAGGGAGGGTGAGGCAGGAGAATCGCTTGAACCTGGGAGGCCGAGGTTGCAGTGAGCCTAGATCGTGCCATTGCACTCCAGCCTGGGCAACAAGAGCGAAACTCCGTCTCAAAAAAGTAAAATAAAATAATAAACCATGGCTTTGAATGATATATCAGTGTAGGTTCATTAGTGATGACAAATGTACCACTGTGGTGCAGGATGTTTGATAGTGGGAGAAGCTGTGCATTTGTGGAGGTAGGAGGTACTTGGGAACTCTGAAGTTCACAGTTTTGCCATGAACTAACTGCTCTAGGCCGGGCGCGGTGGCTCACGCTTGTAATCCCAGCACTTTGAGAGGTCAAGGCAGACGGATCTCTTGAGGCCAGGAGTTCAAGACCAGCCTGGCCAACATGGCGAAACCCCGTTTCTACTAAAAATACAAAAATTAGCCGGACATGGTAGCGCACACCTGTAATCCCAGCCACTAGGGAGGCTGAGTCACGAGAATCCCTTGAACGCAGGAGGCAGAGTTTATTGTAAGCTGAGGTCATGCCACTGCACTCCAGCCTAGGCAACAGAATGAGACTCTGTCTCAAAAATAAGTAAATAAATAAATAAATAAAAGACTATTTAAAAATGTGTAAGAGGTTACCACTATTTAAATTTGAAAAGAAGAATGTAAGTGAAAAATAGCCATTGCAAAGGATACAAGACCCTCTTTTCGATGATAATGCCTATAAAATAATATCAGTGTCTATGAGCGTTTTTTAGAGGCTGTCTTCTTCCTGTGAGACTTTGCAAGTAACTAGCAGAGGCTATAGAGCTATAACCCAAGTCAGTCACCAGCCACACCACTGGCCACTTGAAATTCGCTGGGCTCCCTAGTGCCAGAGGAGGATGCTCAGCAGCATCCTCTGGTTGGGCAGTACCCAGCGTGCTGTAGCTGCAGTGGAAATTGCATTGTGCTGCTGTCATTCCAAGGAGCCTCATTTATTAATCCTGTGGTGTCTATGGCTCAGTCTGTTCAGATTCTCAGAATATCCATAGTGGATTTCAGCCTACTCCACCTTCCTCATTCTGACCAAAATAGCGTTGAATGAAGTGACTGTGTCTTCAAAAGTTATCTGTTAAAAATGCAAATTACTTCCTGGGAAAGCTACCTCATTAGCCCTTACATACGATTAACAGAGCCTGCAAAACGACACAAGATAGGTCCATCTAGATGTGAATAAAAGGAAGAAGAACCTAAATATTAGAGTCTTCTTATCCCAAACTCATAAGATAGGCCAACTGGTGCACTGCAGTATGAGGACCTAGATGAAGGAGGGGCATTAGGAAAAAAAGAGAAAGATGGAGTCTATTAAAGATAAGGCCAATTAAAAACATTTAAGGTCATTCCTCATTTTAAAATGTTCCAATGAGTCCTGGTAGTTGCTAATACCGAAACATCATGCTGCTTAAACTGCCTTTTCTGTGCCCTAGATCAGCAGTTCTCGAACTTTGGATCTCAGAATTCCTCTCCACTCTTAAAATTCTTGAAGACCACAAAGTGCTTTTTTTGTGGACTATATCAAGATCCACTTATTAGAAATGAAAACAGAGACATTTAAAACACAAAAATTTCCAAGCATGTTTGTGTCAGAGCAGTAACGTCATCACATAGCAACAAATAGCTCTGGCAGTTTGCTCTGCCACAGCAAATTGCAGTTGCCATTCATCATGACATTTGTGACTTACCTTCTTCCAGGCTATTTTTTTCTTTACCTTTCCATTCATGGTATTAGTTTCTATATTGCTCCACAATTCTGCAGAATATGTCTTATTTTAAATTTAAAACTGTCTATACTTAATTTTTAACTAGAAAAGTGATTTTGTTATAACGAAATAATAAAAATTTCTATTTAATTATGATTTATGTATCACTATGTAAATTATGTTTTATTTGATGTCTTCATAAAATATTCAAATAAACATACTCCACTATTACATCTGTGCATAGAGAAAACTCATTCAAACTGAATCAATTCATTGACACCAACAAGACCAGTGGTGTGTTTATGGGCAATACTGCAAACAGTGCACAACTCCAGCACACACACTACAATGCAGTAATAATAGGTTATGAGATGCAGTGGTTAAAGTTAAATACAGCCCAACCAAAACTGTCAAGTTGTGTTTAATGAAAAAAAAAAAACATTCACACTGTTGCAGTCTTTTTTTTTTTTTTAGAAACAGGTCTGGCTTTGTCGCCCAAGCTGCTGCAGTACAGTGGCGTAATCGTATAACTCATTATAGCTTCAAACTCGTGGGCTCAAGAGATGCTCCCACCTCAGCCTCTCAATTAGCTAGGACCACAGGTGTGTGCAACCACACCCCAGTAATTTTTTTTTTTTTTTTTTTTTGTAGAGATGGGAGTCTCCCTATG
>NW_012114141.1:10965808-11006792 GCF_000951035.1 Colobus angolensis palliatus | reverse complement strand
AAGCCATTCTCCTGCCTCAGGCTCCTGAGTAGCTGGGATTACAAGCACATGCCACCATGCCCAGCTAATTTTTGTGTTTTAATAGAGACAGGGTTTTACCCTGTTGGTCAGGCTGGTCTTAAACTCCTGGCCTCATGATCCACCCACCTTGGCCTCCCAAAGTGCTGGGATTACAAGTCTTGAGCCACTGTGCCTGGTCTAGTTTCCCATTCTTAATGTTATTTATTTGTGCTTTTTCTTTCTTGATCAGTCCTACTAAACTTTTATCTACTTTGTTAACTTTTTCAGTGGCCCAATGTTTTGCTCTATTGATTGACTAAATTTGTTTTGTTTCATTGATTTCTGCTCTTTATCTTGATCTCCATCCTTCCATTTTATTTTTATCTTATTTTTCTCATTTCTTGATTTGGACATTTATCGTATACATGTGTTCAATTAGAGTCAGTTTCTCCTGTTTGTAACTAAGGAAACCTCACTGATATAATTGTTCTGAATCATTCTCACCCATTTTAGGGAACATTCCAGTCAACTACTGCAGTATAACAAATCACCCCATAACTTAGTGGCATACGATAACAGTATTATTTTGTTATCTCTGATGATATCTGTTGGTCCGGAAGCTAGGAAGCTCTTGGCTGGGCATTTCTGGCTCAGGGTCTCTTGGCAATCAGACAGTGGGTGGAGCTGGAACGGCAAGGGGATGGAGCTGCTAGGGGCTAGCTGGGCACTTCCCTCTTTAGGTAGTTACGGGGCTTCACCACAGGCTCTCTACGTGTGGGCTAGTTTGGACTTCCTCACAACATGGCGGCCTCAGGGCAGTCAGACTGCTTACAGAGCCGCTTAGGGCTCCAATGCAAATGTTTCATGGGATAAAGGAGAAGTTGCATCACGTTTTCTGATCATGCCTCAGAAGTCATGTGGCATGAATTTTGCTGCATTATTGGTTAAAAAGTAGTCACAAACACACCCAGATCCAAGGGTAGGGGACATGGACCTCATCTCTTTATAACAGGAGCATCAAGGTCATATCTTGAATAGCATGAGAGATGGAATATATTCTTGCAACTATCATTTTCAAAAAGGAACAGTTTTAAAGAATCACACACATATACAGTGCACCCTGACTTGAGGACCACATTACTTTGTTAAAATTTTAAGATGGCTGGGCACAGTGGCTCACACCTGTAATCATAGCACTTTGGGAGGCTGAGGCTGGAGAATGGCTTAAGCCCAAGAGTTCAAGACCAGCCTGGGGAACATAGTGAGACCTCCGTCTCTATAAAAACTTAAAAAAATTGTTGAGTGTGGTGGCTCTCACCTGAGGTACCAGCTACCCAGGCAGCTGAGATGGGAGGATCCTTTGAGCCTGGGAGTTAGAGGCTGCAGTGATTGGTGATTGTACTGCTGCACTCCATCCTGGGCAACAATATGAGACCCTGTCTCAAAAAAAAAAAAAATACTGTACTTCTCAATGAGAGGTACCTGGAAGTATTTTTCTAAGTTTTAGGATAAGGAGAATGGATGCTCCAGAGAAAGGAATGAAAGTGAGATAAGAAGTAGGTACAGAAAAGCCCTCACTCCACATAATGGTTCCACTCTATTTTTGAGGAGCTTATTCTCTGTGGAGCTGAAGGTCAGCAAAATTATATTTCAGATATAGACCCAATCTCTTGCCTATTCTAAGTCTCTTATTGTCTAATCTTAATACTATCTAGTATCTTTTCATTCATTTGGAGAAGAATCTAGTAGGAAAAAGGGTTATGTCTAAATGTAATGAGTGCAGTCTACACAATAATATATATATATATAAATCCAAAACAATCAACAACAGAAACCATCTGGCCAAGATGCTTCATTGAATAGAGTGGAAAAAATAATGCCATCTGGAAACCCCAGTTGAATTTTTTTAAGTGCTGCATTGATTTAATAACATACTAAACAGATATTTTTTTTAAAAAGTAAGAAAGAAAATAAAGAAGAAAAGTTGCATGACAATTCAATAAATAAAAAATCCTATATGAAATGCCTGATTATTTTCAGTACTCTATTGGTCACAGTTAAAAAAGAAATCCTACTTTTTCCCTGGGGTGAGGGAAAAAAAAAAAAAAACCATCAAACACAAAACTTTCCCTAACAACAGGGCGTGCTATCTAAAGGAACAATATATATTGCTGATTCACAGATTTTCCCATTCAATCTTCCTGTTTATTCTGTTGAAAACCCACTTCAATGAGAATTCCTCCCAGCTGTGCAATCTCTCCTAGTATGAGTTCATTAACTGACCATTCTCCTAAGTTTTCTTTTATTTATTTTTCTTTTCTTTTTTTCTTTTTCTTTTTTTTCCAGACAGAGTCTATGGCCCTCCATTCACTGCAACCTCCTCCTCCTGGGTTCAGGCAACTCTTGTGCCTCAGCCTCCTGAGTAGCTGGGACTACAGGCACATGCCCGGCAAATTTTTGTATTTTTTGTAGAGACAGGTTTTCGCCACGTTGGCCAGGCTGGTCTCAAACTCTAGCCTCAAGTGATCTGTCCACCTCAGCCTCCCAAAGTGCTGGGATTACACCGCCTCAGGCGTTTCCTAAATTTTCTATCCTACCTTGTCACCAATACTCAGAGGAGACTTAAAGACCCAGGTGGTTCCCTTTTCAACCATCAGCTCTTCACTCAGCTTCAGTTTATCAGCAACTCTCCTCCACTGGTGAATTCTCCAAGTGCAGTGCATTCTTCCCTCACTGGGAAAGTCACCTAGACCAAAAATTCTCAAAATGTGGTCACTGGATCAGCACCATTAGCATCAACTGAAAACTTGTTAGAAATGCAATTTTTCAGCCAGGTGCGGTGGCTCACGCCTGTAATCCCCGCACTTTGGGTAGGCCAAGGCGGGCGGATCACAAGGTCAGGAGATCCAGACCATCCTGGCTAACACGGTGAAACCCCATCTCTACTAAAAATACAGAAAATTAGCTGGGTGTGGTGGCACACACCTGTGGTCCCAGCTACTCAGGAGGCTGAGGCAGGAGAATCGCTTGAACCCGGGAGGCAGAGGTTGCAGTGAGCCAATATCATGCCACTGCACTCCAGCCTGGGCGAGAGAGTGATACTCCGTCTCAAAGGAAAAAAAAAAAAAAAAAAGCATTTTTTCAAGCTCTACCTCAGATTTAATGAACCAGAAACTCTAAGGGCGAGGCCAGCAATTGGTATTTAACAAGCCCTTCAGGTGATTCTGAGGCACTCTCAAGTTTGGGAGAGCACCAGCTTGGAAAGCCAGTAGCCAGAAAATTGATCAGCCCTGTATTCCAGGGCTTACAGGCCAATGTGACTAAGTATATAAGGTTAGTGGCTGCCTCCCTTCAGAATTTCTGCGCCACACATTCAAGCAACCGGTATTTCTGTCCCGTAATATGACAGGATAGAATTTTGAATGCAAAGAGCACATTGCCTGGGTTTGTGATTCCAGATCATCTTCCAGGCCTGGATGGATTTCTGCCTATAGACTCTAGGACAAACCTGCTAGTTTCATAATAAATGCTCCTATTATGCTCCCCAACCCCACTTTTTTTTTTTTTTTTTTTTTGAGACAGGGTCTCTCTGTCACCCAGGCTAGAGTGCAGTGGCGTGATTATAGCTCACTGCGGCCTCGAATTCCTGGGCTCGAGCAATTCTCCCACGCGAACCTCTCAAAAAGCTGGAAACTTTACAGGTGTATACCACCATACCAGGCTAATTTTTAAAAAATTATTTGTAGAGATGAGGTTTTGCTGTGTTGCCTGGGCTCGTCTTGAACTCCCAAGCTCAAGCGATCCTCCTGCCTTGGCCTCCCAAAGTGCTGGGATTACAGGCATGAGCCGTTGTGCCTGACCATGAGCCTTTACTAATTATCTATCTATAGATGTATTTATCTACATTCTAGAAAACAAATTTACTTCTTGCTAGGTGTGATGGCTCACACCTGTAATCCCAGCACTTTGGGAAGCCGAGGTGGGAGAGGATCACTGGAGCCCAGAAGTTCCAGACCAGTCTGGGTAACATTAGAGAGACCTCATCTCTGCAAATAATGTTTAAAAAATTAGCTGGAGATGATGACACGTCCCTATAGTGCCAGGTACTTGGGAGGCTGAAGTTGGAGGATTACTTGAGCCTAGGTGTTAGTGGTAGAGGCTCCAGTAAGCCCTGATCACACCACTGCACTCTGGCCTGGGAGACAGAACAAGACCCCATTTCAGCAAAAAAAGAAAAATAAAAAAAAGAGTTGATTCATTGATCTTTTTTTTTTTTTTTTTGCCAATCAGAGCCTCAGCCATTAACACCTTTCTTTCATGAACTAATTTCTTCCATCTGCCTTATCAAATTTTGCAGATTTTCCCTTGTGCTAAGATTTAATGTATTATTTTTGAGTTGGCAATAAATCTTACCATATTTAGTTTTAGCCATTGTCAGGGGTTTTTTAACAATAATATTCATTATGAATTTGATATTCTTTTAAAGCCTGATGGTTTCTGCTTCTTTTTTATCCAATTCATGAAGCGGGAGGATCCATTGAGCCCAGGAGTTTGAGACCAGCCTGGGCAGCATAGCAAGGCCCTGTCTCAAAAATAAAAATAAAAACTGAAAAAGCATTAAGATCACCTTCAAGGTACAAAGGGAAAGAGAGGGTGGATTGGATTGGAGCAGGTCCTGCTGAGCAAACCTCACAGGCTTATTTTGCCATTCTTTCGGGATTTAGAAATCATTTATTGCATGGATCTCTTAGGCAATCTTCTATAGATTAAAAAATAACTCAGAGATAATAAGTCTTCTGATATTCTCTCAAAGTTTTTTTTTTCAAGAGAGCAAGAATGGATGCTTTCATTTAAAGGAAGGAAAAATGCCTCTCAAAAAGGCTTTACTTTCTCAGAAGATGGGCAAGTTGTGAATAATCACCATTGTAGTTAGAGTGAATTCTAGCAGAGTTGGACCTTGTAGGTCAACCAGATCCCTTTCTTGCTTTATTAATTGAGTTGAAATAGTTCCTGCTGACCCGAGAGTGCTGCCAGCATGCCCAGAAGTGCCACCCCGGCAGGCACTGTATAATGAGACAATCCACAAGGCTGATCTCAGCATAAAGAAAAGTTCAAGCTGGGACTTAAATTTTTAACACATTTGCAGTATGAAAGCAAAATAACCAGAGGAACTGCAACAGAGTGACATCATTCAAATAACTGAATAATCAGTTTAATCATTCAGATTCCCAATATCACAAGAGACATATCATTATGACAGCATGGCCCACAGCTGCCTAAAATGTGTGCTTTCTTACTTTATACCCATGGCAAAGCATAAGGATACAATTATTTTTGGCATTTGGTTTTGGTTTATTGGAGTGGTTTGTTTGGGGGTGAGGAAAGATGAGATGACGTTTAGTTTTTTTTATGAAAAAAAGTTTCCACATACATGTGAAGGAACAAAGGAAGGGAGGGATGAATGATAAAAACATACAGACAAACCTTCCCCTATTTCTTTTGAACTAATGTAAAGTTCAGTTCATTACTTTGCCATTCTTTGAGCTAAATTTAGAAACCTCTTGCTATGGTTTGAATGTGTTCCTCCAAATTAATATGTTGAAAGCTAATCACTATGTGATAGTATTAAGAGGTGGGTCGTTAGGAGTTGATTAAGTCACAAATGATATATTTGTAAAAGATGTTGAAGTGTCCTGGCCCTTTTTGTTCTTCTGCCATGTGAGAATGCAGTGATCAAGGCACCATATTGGAAGCAGAGACCAGGCCCCTCACCAGACACCCAACTTGCTGGTGTCTTGAACTTTCCAGCTCCAAAAGTGTGACAAATAAATGTTATTTTTTAAAATTTATTTATTTATTTATTTAGAGGCGGAGTCTTGCTCTGTCGCCCAGGCTGGAGTGCATTGGTGTGATCTCGGCTCACTGCAAGCTCTGCCTCCCGGGTTCACACCCCTCTCCTGCCTCGGCCTCCCGAGTAGCTGGGACAACAGGCGCCCACCACCATGCCCGGCTAATTTTTTGTATTTTCAGTAGAGATGGGGTTTCACCATATTAGCCAGGATGGTCTCGATCTCCTGACCTCATGATCCGCCCGCCTCAGCCTCCCAAAGTGCTGGGATTACAGCCGTGAGCCACCGTGCCTGGCCTAAATAAATGTTCTTTAAGCCACCTGGTCTATGGTAATTTGTTATTGCAGCACGAAATGACGAAGACATCCCTCAAAAACCAATTTTTACCCCCTGAGGGGTGATGTTACCCCCTTGAGAATGCATGTGTAAAAAAGCAGGACCAAAAAAAAAAAAAAAGCGGGGAGTCAGAGCTGGGGAGATAGGCACAGAAATTCTTTTCATGTAGATACTTGTCCCCAAACTCCATATGTTAAATAAGCTGATATACGCGGACAACAGGGTGTTCTCAACAGTGGCGCTATTGACATTCTGGGCTGGACAATTCTTCGCTGTCCTGTGCATTGTAGGATGTTTAGCAGCATCCTGGCCTCTATCCACTGGATGCCAGAAGCAATACCACCTACTTCCCAGTTGTGACAACCAAAAATGTCTCTGGACATTGTCAAATGTCCCTGGGGGACAAAATTGTTCCCCTACCCCATTGAGAACCGCTGGGATAGGATAGAGTAATTTACAGGAAACCAGCAACAGTGAGGAAGAATTCTGGAGGCGGGAGGCAGGAGAGAAAATAACTTCTGTGTGTGAGATTAAATGACAAATGCAGACAGCAAAACAATATTGTATTTGTTTTCTATTACTGCTCTAACAAATTACCACAAACTTGGCACTTGACACAATACAGAGTATGATCTTAACAGTTCCCGTAGGTCAGAGTCTAACAAACTAAAATCAAGGTATGAGCAGGGCTACATTTCTTTCTTGAGGCTCTAGGGGAGAAGCTGTTTTCATACTCTTTGGAGCATCTAGAGGCTGCCCACATTTCTTGGCTTGTATTTGCCTCTCATCTTGAAAGTAATGTCAGTAAAGTCATCTCTCTCTGGCTCTCGTGTTCTTCTGCCTCCCTCTTCCATATCTCAAGGAGCCTTGTGATTACATTGGGCCCGAAGTCTCCCCATCTCAAAGTCAGCTGATTTGCAACCTTAATTCCTCTTTGTTTTATAATGTAACATGTTGACAGATTTCCAGTATTAGGAGTGGACATCATCGGAGGGGCCATTATTCTTCATCCCACAAATACATATGGAGTGATTCTATTAATATTAACATTGTTGACTCCCAGCATAGAGAAATCACGCAGATTTTGGAGGAAGAGGAAGAAGTAAAACTGGAACACACTGCTAGTTTCTGCTCTTTCCTATGAGAGGCACCAGCGATCTCTGCCAGTTTTCTTTCTGAAACTATAGAAGTTAATTTTTTGTTTTTGTTTTTGTTTTTTGTTTTTTTGTTTTTTTGTTTTTGTTTTTTTTTTTTGAGACGGAGTCTCGCTCTGTCGCCCAGGCTGGAGCACAGTGGCTGGATCTCAGCTCACTGCAAGCTCCGCCTCCCGGGTTTACGCCATTCTCCTGCCTCAGCCTCCCGAGTAGCTGGGACTACAGGCGCCCGCCACCGCGCCCGGCTAGGTTTTTTGTATTTTTAGTAGAGACGGGGTTTCACCGTGTTAGCCAGGATGGTCTCCATCTCCTGACCTCGTGATCCGCCCGTCTCAGCCTCCCAAAGTGCTGGGATTACAGGCTTGAACCACTGCGCCCGGCCTTTTTTTTTTTGAGACGGAATTTCGCTCTTGTTGCCCAGGCTGGAGTGCAATGGTGCCATCTCGGCTCACTGCAACCTCCGCCTCCTGGGTTCAAGCGATTCTCCTGCCTCAGCCTCTCTAGTAGCTGGGATTACAGGCATGCGCCACCACGCCCGGCTAATTTTGTATTTTTATTAGAGACAGGGTTTCTCCATGTTAGTCAGGCTGGTCTTGAACTCCTGACCTCAGGTGATCTGCCCGTGTCAGCCTCCCAAAGTGCTGGGATTACAGGCCTGAGCCACAGAGCCCAGCCTAGAAGTTATTTTGTAGCAAACAATAATAAATAGTCCTTATGCAAGATTAATTTGTTATAGAGGTACACTTCAGGTCATTACATCACAGGTTAAGTAAGGGACCTCTGCATATCATTTAGTATAGCAATTTATGCAAATCACTGGAATTTCATTATGTGATTTCTTTCTTTGTTGAGTCTCCTTTGATTGAGCGCTGTTTTCTAGGCACTCTCGCGATAACAGATGTTTAAAGGTTGCCTCCTGGGACTAACTCTAAACACCCCTGGCAAACTCTGTCACATCTATAATCACTTCTGACTTCCATTTAGTTGTGAGTTTTCAGTTCCATAATTATATACATCTCATTGGAAAGAGAATCAAACACTTCAAGCCACACTCCTTTCTAATCACCTGTAGTCAGTTGGCTTTGAGGTAGTATAGCTTACAGAACTTCTTCCCCATCTCTCCCCTCAAAATTAACCTCTCCATTTTAAAAACCAGCAGCAGGCCCTGCTGACTAATAATAAGCATCATTGCTCCAGACAGAGACTTGACAGAACACCCTGTCTCTGCCCAGTGCCCATAGAAAGGGGACAGCCTTTGGGGCAAGGAGCCGACAACCAATGCCGAGTTTCTGAAGTCACTGGGTGGTGGAAGGCAAGAAACCAAATTTGGGTCTCATGACCCTTTGCTACTTCCTGAAATCCGCCTTTCTTCTCCATCTTTCTTTTCTCTCTCTCTCCATCCTTTCCATTTCTTTTTTCTCCCTTCCACTAATACCTATTGAGCGTATTGGTGGACAAAACAAACAAGAAAAGGGATGCATTAAACTTAAAACCTCTGGCGTGGGAAGGTGGCTAGACAAACAAGAAGAAAACACAAGAGCATGTCAGATGGTGATGCTAAGGTGACAAATAAAGCAGGGAAGAGAGACAAGGAAGTGCCAGGAGCGAGGACGAGGAATTTTAAAATTTAAAGAATCCAGGAAGATTCTACTGAGAAATGGATGTTTGAGGAAAGACCCAAACTAAGTGAGGGAGTGAGCCACGACTATATTTGGGAGAACAATGTTCCAGGTAGAACAGGCATTGAAAGAGCCTAAAGCTGAACATACTTAATCAAATTTGAGAGCGAGGAGGCCAGGATGGCTACAGAGGCAAAAGTAAAGAGAAGTGTAGTAGGAGGCCGGGCGCGGTGGCTCAGGTCTGTAATCCCAGCACTTTGGGAGGCCAAGGTGGGCAGATCACAAGGTCAGGAGATTGAGACCATCCTGGCAAACACGGTGAAACCCCATCTCTACTAAAAATACAAAAAATTAGCCGGGCGAGGTGTCGGGCGCCTGTAGTCCCAGCTACTTGGGAGGCTGAGGCAGGAGAATGGCGTGAACCCGGGAGGTGGAGGTTGCAGTGAGCCGAGATCGCGCCACTGCACTCCAGCCTGGATGACAGAATGAGACTCTGTCTCAAAAAAAGAAAAAAAAGAAATGTAGTAGGAAATGAAATCAGAGACATAATCTTGTGATTGAAGGGAAGATTGGTTGTTTTGTTTGAAACTTTACCAAGAGTTTCAAACCACTTCAGAAACCAGGTCAATGATGGAAACACTGTTTATGGTATTAGAGCCACTGATAGCATACACAACTGTAAACAACTGTATCAGGCTGCATACACAAAGATTCTGAATACAGGTGTAAACACCATCTTACAACTTTATTATATCCTGTGATCGAATTGTATCCAGATATTTACATATTTAAATACATATTGTTTTATCACAGGTTACCTTTATTTTGACTGGGTGTGGTGGCTCACGCCTATAATCCCAGCACTTTGGAAGGCCAAGGCAGGAGGATCAGCTGGGCAACATGTCAAAATTCTGTCTCTACAAAAAAAAAATAGCTGGACATGGTGGCATGTGCCTATAGTCCCAGCTACTCAGGAGGCAAAGGTGGGAGGATCACCTAAGCCCAGGAGGTGGAGGCTGCAATGAGCCATGACTGTGTCACTGCACAATTGTGCCTGGATGACAGAGTAAGAGCCTGTCTCAAAAAATAAAAAAATTAAAGAGATTACTTTTATTTTTTTCTTCACATTACAATTTGGGCATCTTATTGACTTTTATGATCATTATAATTATGAAATTATATTTATAGATTAGTTATTGCCTATAAATTTAATTTCATAACAGTAAAGAGGGCATTGTAAATTCCTATTATAAAAAGGGAATGTTGGGTCATTTCAACCCCAAATAAGATTGAAAACTGTTTGTATAGTGTAGACTTTTTGGCCTTTTTTGGGGGTCTTATTTATATTTTATTGTGAGGTTCAAAATCAATGGAGGGTTTCAAGCAAAAGACTGCCATGATCTCACTAGCTTCAGAAACATCACCCTTGCTGCCTTTGGGAGAACAAATTGCAGGGAATCCAACACAAAGTGTAGAGAGCTTAGCAGGACCTTCCCCCTGCACTGCTTATTCCACTACATTTTTATCCCTTTAGCCCACCAAGGCTGTCAGGGTGTTGCTCGGCCTCTCACATACTCAGCTACCCCTTCTAAAATCAGCAAATACCCCCAGGATGAAGCAGCTCTGAATGTGACACTCTCTCTGGATTCCCCATGTTCTTCCAGCTCTGGGTTCTGTAATTCTTCATTGCTTATTAGCTCTCCAATGCCTTTAAGTAGACTCAATATATATGACATATTCTATATACTTATAATTCGACCTGCCTTTCTAGTTGTCCTTGGAGTGTTTGTTCAGATTATCCATTCCACAATGACTTATTCCATCATTATGAAAACTAGAAATCTTATCAGTTTTTTCCAATTAAAAAAAAGAAAGACTGGAAGAAAATAAACCAAAATGATAACATGGTTCTCTCTGAGTAATGGGATTCAGGTAATTTTTTATTGTCTAGATTTTCCAAATTTTCTGTAATTCAAAAATAAAAGATCTCTTATGTGCTAGTACTATGTTTAAGAAGTCTGAGCATTCCACAAATTTTAAGTACATTGAAACATAGAGGTTGGGTGCAGGGGCTCATATCTGTAATCCCAGCACTTTGAGAGGCTGAGGCAGGAGGATCACTTGAGCCCAGGAGTTTGATAGCAGCCTAGGCAACATGGGGAGACCCTTTCTCTAAAAAAAAAAAAAAAGTTAGCCTGGTCTGGTGGCACACATCTCTAGTCACTGCTACTCAGGAGGCTGTGGTGGGAGGATTGCTTGAGCCCGAGAGGCAGAGGTTGCAGTGAACTAAAATCACGCCACTGCTTTCCAGCCTGGGTGACAAAGCGAGACTCTGTCTCAAAAATAAATAAATAAAAAAATAAATAAACAAGCAAATAAAATTTTTTCAGGTAGTCCAAAACATGGTTTTTATTTTTATTTTACTTATTCATTTTTTTGAGATGGAATCCTGCTCTGTGGCCCAAAGCTGGAATGCAATGGCGTGATCTCGGCTCACTGCAACCCCTGCCTCCTGGGTTCAAGCCATTCTTCTACCTTGGCCTCCCGAGTAGCTGAGATTACAGGCACCTGCCACCACGCTCTGCTAATTTTTTTGTATTTTTAGTAGAGACGAGGTTTCACCATGTTGGCTGGGCTGGTCTCGAACTCCTGACCTCAAGTGGTCTGCCTGTCTCAGCCTTCCAAAGTGCTGGGATTACAGGCATGAGCCACCACGCCAGGCACAAAACATGGTTTTTACAGTTAATTTTAATTTTTCTTTTAAATATATTTTCTTTTTTTCTTTTTTTTTCTTTTTTATTTTTTTAGAGATGGAGTCTTGCTCTGTCCCCTAGGCTGGAGTGCAGTGGCAGTAGCGCGATCTCCGCTCACTGCAACCTCCACTCACTGCAACCTCTGCCTCTGGGGTTCAAGTGATTCTCCTGCCTCAGCCTCCTGAGTAGCTGGAACTATAGGCACGTGCCACCACACCCGGCTAATTTTTTGTATTTTTAGTACAGACAGGGTTTCACTGTGTTAACTAGGATGGTCTCAATCTCCTGATCTTGTAATCTGCCCACCTAGGCCTCCCAAAGTGCTGGGATTGCAGGCGTGAGCCACCATGCCTGGCTTTCCTTCCTTCCTTCCTTCCTTCCTTCCTTCCTTCCTTCCTTCCTTCCTTCCTTCCTTCCTTCCTTCTTTCTTTCTTTTTTTTTTTTGAGACAGACTCCACTCTGTTGCCCAGGCTGGAATGCAGTGGTACTATCACAGCTCGTTGCATCCTCAACCTCCTGGGCTCAAGCGATCCTTCCACTTCATCCCCGCGAGTAGCTGGGACTACAGGCGCACACTACCAAGCTCAGCTCATTTGTTTCAGTTTTTTCAAGAGACAGTGTCATGCCGTGTTGCCCAGGCTGGTCTTGAACTCCTGGGCTCAAGTGATCCTCCTCCCTCAGCCTCCCAAAGTATTGGAATTATAGGAATGAGCCACTTCACCCAGCCTGAATATTATCTTAAATAATGTTGTGGGCCGGGCACCGTGGCTTCCACCTGTAATGCCAGCAATTTGGGAGGCCAAGGCGGGTGGATCACCTGGTCAGAAGTTTGAGACCAGTCTGGCTAACATGGCGAAACACCGTCTCTACTAAAAATACAAAAAATTAGCTGGGCGTGGTGGCAGGTGCCTGTAATCCCAGCTACTTGGGAGACTGAGGCAGGAGAATTGCTTGAACCCAGGAGGCAGAGGTTGCAGTGAGCCGAGACTGTGCCATTGCACTCCAGCCTGGGTGACAGAGCAAGACTCTGTCTCAATAATAATAATAACAATAACAATAATAATAATGTTATGAAAAATTTAGAGCATCTTACTATTCCTTGGAATACTCTTCATACTTCATTAGGAAGTGAGCCAAACATATGTTTACTACTTTTTCGGAATTAAAACTGATTTAGGGCAAGCTTTGTTAAAAACACCCTCATGTATTTTAAGAGACGTGAGAAGATTTTTTGGAACATCCTTGGCCTAGAATTTACAATATTTAGTTGCTTATTAGAAAATCATTGTACGTAAGACAGACTGTATGTAATTAAATAATTATGCCTCTGGTACAGGCACAAATGTATTTTGAAACACCAAATTTAAATATTTACCTAAAACTGGTTAAGTTTTAATGACAGTTCTAAAACATCCAGTGAGATAAATAATGCAGAATTGTTCACTGGTTTTGTCATACTTGAAATGGTGGTTTATTGATAATAAAAATGCTTTCAGAAACAAATCGCAGCTAAGGTGAGGATAAGGAAATCACTGTGATTTGGTGAGACACACAGTGTTAATGGTCACCCAGATCCCTTTGGATCTTTCTACTGTTTCTATGTTGCCCTCCTCAGCTTCTGTGCTGCTGTTTCTACTGGCCTTACTTGCGACTCTCCTGGGAGGCTTGCCCTTGAACTATTGAAGCCACTACTGGAGCAAAGTGCCTGGGAGTTTACATTCTCCTCAAGTAGCCCCCTCGCCCATGACTGACAGGTGCAAGAATATAAAAAACAGTATTCTTTTTGTCTGTTTGCGGGGTGTGTGTGTGTGTGTGTTTGTGTGTGTGTGTTTTGAGACGGAGTCTCTCTGTGTCACCCAGACTGGAGTGCAGTGGCCCGATCTTGGCTCACTGCAACCTCTGCCTTCTGGGTTCAAGTCATTCTCCTGCCTCAGGCTCCCGAGTAGCTGGGATTACAGGTGCCTGCCACCACATCCTGCTAATTTTTTTGTATTTTTAGTAAAGACAAAGTTTTACCATGTTGGCTGGGCTGGTCTCGGACTACTGACCTCAAGTGATCCACAAAAAACAGTATTCTTGCCATGAGTTGGTACAAACTCTGAGGCATAACTTCACTCCAGAGTTCTACTGTGGGGTCAGGAAGAAACAACTCCATGTAGGACTTTGACTGAAATCACAATCTGATTTGGCTTCTCTCTGTCTCTCTCTGTCTCTCTCTTTTTTTTTTAAGCCTAAATGATACTTTGAGGCTTCTGTTTTTTTGGTCTGATTTCCTCACGCCCTTGTCAGTTTCCCCTAAAAGCACTTCAGTAATAAAAAACTAGCACACAAATCTTGACTTGGAGTCAGTTTCCACATATGGCATTATCTCAAATTACAGTGTTTCTAGGGAAAAAAAATAGTATAAACATTTTTTTCTAGATCATATTCAAGATGCAACAGGATCTTTATTTTTCTGTGCAAGTCAAACATGACACACATCAGAATTAAGAATGTAAATTACATTTTATATATTTAGAAACTTAATGTCAGTTCACCAAGGAGTTATGGGGGATTGGAGGGTTACTGAGCACTAATGGTATTCAAATGATAACATTTATTTATTTATTTATTTTTGAGACAGAGTCTTGCTCTGTTGCCCAGGCTGGAGTGCAGTAGTGCAATCTTGCCTCACTGCAACCTCTGCCTCCCAGGTTCAAGCGATTCTCCTGCCTCAGCCTCTTGAGTAACTGAGACTACAGGTGTGGGCTACAATTCCTGGTTCAGATGATCTCTCTCTCTCTCTCTCTCTCTCTCTGTGTGTGTGTGTGTGTGTGTGTGTGTGTGTGTGTACAGAGAGAGAGAGAGAGAGGAGAGAGTGTGTCTTCCTTTGTTGCCTAGGCTGGAGTGCAGTGGCACCAACATGGCTCACTGTAGCTTCCACCTCCCAGGCTCAAGCAATTCTCCCACCTCAGCCTCCCGCGTATCTGGTACTACTAGCATGCACCACCGTACCAGGCTAATTTTTTAATCTTTTGTAGAGACAGGATCTCACCATGTTGCCCAGGCTAGTCTGGAACTCCTGTGCTCAAGCAGTCCTCCCAATTCGGCCTCCCAGATTTCTAGGATTACAGGTGCGAGTCACCATGCTCAGCCTTGGATGATCATTTTTTGAATCTTTCTTTTTGATAAGCAAAGCATCCTAGCTTAGTTAATAATCAACCTCTGGAAGCTAAGTGGTATGTTTACACTCTCATAGAAAGAAGTTTCGTGATTTGATGATTGATAATTACATCATGCATCAGTTAATGTCTCTAACTAACTAGGACTGCCAAATAATGAACTTCTCTCTAAATGACAACGAGAATTGCCAACAAATGAGTTCAGATGTTCACAGCATGCCAATTAAATCAAATGATTTCGTCAATTTTGGAGGAGTGAGTTGCCCTTTGCCAGGATTTCAGAGTGAGCTGAAGTGCGTGTTCCAGCTACAGCATTTCGTTCAGTGTGAATGCTGTGATTATGAGGTTTAATGGCACAGGCCAACTATAGCCCCTTTGCAGTAGATTTTTTTTTCTTTCCTCAATTAAAAAATATAGAGATGGAGGCCTCACCATGTTGACTAGACTGGTCTCGAACTTCTGACCTCAAGTGATCCTCCCACCTTGGCCTCCCAAAGTGCTGGGATTACAGGCGTGAGCCACTGCACCCTGCCTTGCAGCAGATTTTTCTTTTTCTAAAGAAAATTTGAGTGGCATTTTATACTAAAAGGCTTTATTTTCAGTTTATTTTTCCTATATAGAAATAGGTTGAAAACTATATGTATAGTGAAGATGTTCACTACATCATTAATAAGAATAAAATCAATGGACAAGCTAAATATCTAGCCAACCTTCCCAAGGCTGAACTGAAATGATGTTGGGGCTGTGGAGAGTGTTGCTGGGTTAAAAACTGCAACGTGGACTTCATCCTGTTTGAGGCAGCTGATGGTCAAAGTGTAGCTTGTTGGTGCATGTCACCCCCTATTGGTATTTCAGGCCAGCTTGATCCTTTTAGGACAAATCCAAAGAATTGTTTCTTCTCTGAATGATGAATATTTATAAAACTGATATCAAAGATCCAACAGTTTGGCAAAAGATGCAGCCAAATTGCAGCCAATGGAAAACTAAAGGTCTTTTTAGACCAAAACCTTTTCTCTTAGAAAAGGTGTTGTAGCAGTTCATTCTTTTACCGTTTGTACCATTGGGATAAAATTCTTATCAAAATCTTCTAAAAACCTAAAATCGCCCTGACAAAGGAAGTGGTAATTATACAATTAAAATATCTATAGCAACAAATACTATTCTTATATGAAATCTATACATAAAACTTTTTATGGTAAAACTAGATTTCATATGCCTCATCTTCATCTACTAGAGAATGACACACAAAAAAAAGAAGAGGAAAAAGAGGAAGAGGAAAGAGGAGAAGGAGAGGAAGAGGAAGAAGAGAAAGAAGAAGAAGAGGAGGAGGAGCAGGAACAGGAGGAGCAAGAGAAGGAGGAGGAGGAAGGAGCAGGAGGAAGAAGAAAGAAGAAGAAATAAAGAAAATTTTCAAAGGTCTAAATCGGTACTCTGGCCGAGCGCCACGGCTCATACCTATAATCCCAGAACTTTGGGAGTCCAAGGCAGGTAATCACCTAAGGTCAGGGGTTCGAGACCAGCCTGGCCAACATGGTGAAACCCTGTCTCTACTAAAAACACAAAAATTAGTCAGGCGTGGTGGCAGGTGCCTGTAGTCCCAGCTACTTGGGAGGCTGAGGCAGGGAGAATTGCTTGAACCTGGGAGACAGAGGTTACAGTGAGCCAAGATTGCGCCACTGCCCTCCAGCCTGGGCGACAGAGCAAGACGCCTTCTCGAAAAATAATAATAATAATAATAATAATAATAAACAAAAATAAATACATAAATGGGCACTATACAACAGAAATTTCTGTGACTGTCAAAATGTTTTCTGTGCTGTCCATTATGGTAGCCAATGTGCCCATTGAGCATTTGAAGTGTAGGTAATATGACTGGAGAACTGACTTTTAAATCCTATTTAAATTTTAAAAGTCACAGACGGCTAGTGGCTATCATATTGAACAGCATACAGCTAAAGTATTTTTCAGTGAACATTTGTGGGTATACAGCAAGGATGCTATTACATAATAAAGTGTCAAATGAATTGGTTGCAGAGTTGTGTGCAGATAACCATATTTTACCAAATGAATCAACTCAATAAGGGAATGCATTATCTGTAGGAGCATTGTAAAACAACAAAAACTGGGTAAAAGTATATATATATATATATTTGTTTGTTAATTTTTTTTTTTTTTTTTGAGACAGGGTCTTACTCTGTCACCCAGGCTGGAGTGCAGTGGCGTAATCTTGGCTCACTGCAGCTTCTGCTTCCCAAGCTCAGGTGATTCTCCCACCTTAGCCTCCCGCGTAGCTGGAACCACAGGCGCATGCCACTGTGCCCAGCTAATTTTTTGTATTTTTAGTAGAGATGGGTTTTGCCATCTTGCCCAGGCTGGTCTCAAACTCCTGAGCTCAAGCGATCCACCTGCCTCGGCCTTCCAAAGTGCTAGGATTACAGGTGTGAGCCACCAAGCCCAGTCTCAGTATATTCTTTTTTATCATCATCATATTCTGGCAATACTAAGCAATGTCAGTGACAAAATATTCTCTCTAGCAGTGTGAACTGCGCTGGTTCCTGCTTCCACCTTGGTATACCAGCTGTTCTCCATAATACTTCAAATGTCTACAAAGACTAAAGAGAAACCAAGTGGATTACTGTGTGTGGTAGACATTAGAGTTGTTCACAAATATTTGATTCTCTCTTTCCAAGCACTGGAAGATTTCACTTCCCCACCCTTTGTACCCAGGCATAGCCATGGGGCTTGCTTGGACGACCTGAGCAGAAGCTCTACAAGTTAGGGTGTTCTATGCTATGCTCTTTGCCCTCTGTCATGGACACCTTGCAGTGTTCCAGATAGTGTCTCTTCTAACAGTCTGGATTCTAGAGTGAGAACGATCTCTAAAAAACATGAAGTATGATCAAGAAACAGATCTTTATTATTTTAAGCCACTAAAATTTGGAGGTTGTTACTGTTGCCTCATTTAGTCTGCCTGATACAATAGACCCACTAATTTGGTTTAGAAATGTCAGAACTTAAGGATGAACTCAGAACTTAGAATTGAAAGGCGAAAATGAACAGTTGAAAGTTGAAGAATTTATTCTACATAAAGTTACCTTCAAGAATCTCATGAGCAGGGCCAGGCTTGGTGGCTTATTCCTGTAATTCCAGCACTTTGGGAGGCCAAGACGGGCGAAGATCACCTGAGGTCAGGGGTAATAGACCAACCTGGCAAACATGGTGAAACCCTGCCTCTACTAAAAAAACAAACAAATTAGTAGTGGCACGCACCTGTAATCCCTGCTACTCGGGAGGCTGGGGCATGAAAATCACTTGGACCTGGGAGGTGGAAGTTACAGTGAGCTGAGATCGCGCTACTGCACTCCAGCCTGGGCGACAGAGACTCGTCTCAAAAAATAAGAATCTAATGAGCAGAAAAATAATGAAGCATAGCAGAAATGAGCTAGCAACTACCTTCCAATTTATTAATATAGCATGGTACGTAAGGGAGGGAGGATTCTCTGATAGAAAAGTGGAAAGTCACTGTAAAGCAAACATCAACGCACTTAAATGTACAAATGATGCTCAACTTTATTTATTGAATTAGTTAGGGCCAAGCTAGGCTATGCTGCCATAATAACAAAACACAACTAATGCAGTCGTTTGACACAATAAAATCGTACCACTCATGCTGTCTGATGGGGTTGAGCAGCTTTCTTCCATCTTGTATTAATAGCTATGCTATCTGGATCACTGGCTTCCACAGTTGTGGGAAGTGTGGAGGAGGCATACCAACTGTTGTTTGTCTTGGAGGGAAGTAATATGACCCCAGTGTAAATGAATGAGAGGCCAGGAAAACAACGTAGTTTAGTTGTGTTTTCAGGGGGGAGAAAAAGCTATGGTATGCACGTAGCTTTGCCTCTGCCATACTCAGAATGCAAAATAAAAGTGGAGAACAATATAATTTCCCCCTAACAGACTGGCAGTATCCCCAAATTTGATTTCATACATTAAAGAGGGTGTGGATAAACAGGTCCTCTCCTACTTTGCTGGTGGTAGTGTAAATTGGTTCAACTTTTATGGAAGATAATTTGTCAATATCTATAAAAAATTACATACATATGATTTTTAACTCTGCCATTCTACTTCTTAGAATTTATTCTACAGATGAATAAAGATGTATGCACACTTTTTTCTTTTTGTAATAGCAACAGATTGGAAGAAATTTAAATATCCATCAGTAGGGTCCATATCCAATGAATCCACCTGATGGGATACCATGCAGTTATACCAAAAGAATGAAGTTCCAGCCGGGTGTGGTTGCTCACACCTGTAATCCCAGTATTTTGGGAGGCTGAGATGGGCGGATCACCTGAGGTCAGGAGTTCAAGACCAGCCTGGCCAAAATGGTGAAACCCCATCTCCACTGAAAATACAAAAATAGCTGGATATAGTGGCAGGCACCTGTAATCCCAGCTACTCAGGAGGCTGAGGCAGGAGAATTGCTTGAATCTGCGAAGCAGAGGTTGCTGTGAGCCACGATCGCATTATTATACTCCAACCTGGGCTACAAAAACAAAACTATGTCTCAAAAAAAAAAAAAAAAAGTTCCTCATGAACTGATAAAGAATAAGCTCTGAGATACATAGCAAAACAAAACAAATCAACAATGTGTATCATATCCTACAACTTGGGGGAAAAAAGGAAAAAATACGTATGTAGGCCGGGCACAGTGGCTCACACCTGTAATCCCAGCACTTTGGGAAGCAGAGATGCGAAGATTGCTTGAGCCCAGAACTTTGAGACCAGCTTGAGCAACATGGTGAGACTCTGTTTCTACAAAAAATACAAAAATTAGCCTGGCATGGTGGTGTGCACCTGTGGTCCCAGCTACTTGAGAGGCTGAGGTGGGAGGATCGCTTGAGCCTAGGAGGTTGAGGCTGCAGTAAGCTGTGAACGCACCACTACACTCCAGCCTGGGCAACAGTGAGACCCTGTCTCAAAATAAAAAAATATTGTTAAACTGATCACATTGCCTCCAAGGACGGGAACTAGGAGGCAGAAGGGTTTGTACTGTAGAGCCTATACTTATTTTTTGAATTTTTAACATTAATGTATTATCTAACAAAAACTTTAAGTTGGCCGGGCACAGTGGCCAACTGTAATCCTGGCACTTTGGGAGGCCAAGGCGGGAGGATCACCTGAGGTCAGGAGTTCGAGACCATCCTGGCCAACATGGCCAACATGGTGAAACCCCGTCTACTAAAAACACAAAAATTAGCTGGGTGTGGTGGTGTGCGCCTGTAGTCCCAGCTACTCAGGAGACTGAGGCAGGAGAATCACTTGAACCCAGGAGGCAGAAGTTGCAGTGAGCTGAGATCGTGCCACTGTACCCCAGCCTTGCGACAGAGTGAGACTCCATCTCAAAAAAAAAAAAAAAGAAAAAAGAAAAAGAAAATAAACTTTAAGTGTGTAGGATTTGAATTCAGTCTGTCACTGTATGACTTTAAGCAAGTTGCTTCATCTTTGCGTTTCCTCATTGGCAAAAAAGGGTTAATACTAGTAAGTGCACCTTTTGGGATTGTAAGAAATCAATTGTTATTTTTTTGAGACGAGTTCTGGCTCTGTCACCCAGGATGGAGTGCAGTGGTGTGATTTCGGAGGCTACAGGTGTGCAACACCATGCCCGGCTAATTTTTTTATTTTTTGTGAGATGGACTCTCACCACGTCGCTCAGGCTGGTCTCTAACTCATGAGCTCAAGCCCACCTTGGTTTCCAAAAGTGTTCGGATTACAGGTGTGAGCCACCACACCCAGCCAATTGTTGTTATTACTGAAGAAAATTTGGGCCCGGTGTGGTGGCTCATGCCTGTAATTCCAGCACTTTGGGAGGCCACAGCAGGTGGATCACTTGAGGTCAGGAGTTCAAGACCAGTTTGGCCAACACGGTGAAACCCCGTCTCTACTAAAAATACAAAAGTTAGCTGGGCGTGGCAGTGTGTGCCTGAGGTCCTGGCTATTTGGGAGGCTGAGGCAGAATCGCTCAAACCCGGGAGACAGACGTTGCAGTGAGCCGTGATTGCCCCACTGCACTCACACCTGGGTGGGAGTGACACTCCATCTGAAAAAAAGAAAAAAAAACTGAATAATCAATGTTGCTGTGTGAATTACATGCCATTACAGAAATAGTAAAGCAAAGGGGAACAGCTTGTGGGGCGGTCAGGGCATAGCCAATAAAGTGACCCTTAATATTGGAATAAAGTTTTCCCATCATAAAGGTATTAGAAGTGTTTGGTGTATTTGAAGAACAGCAAGGAGCCTGGGGTGAGGACAGCAATAGGACATGAGGTCACACATACAAAGTGGGAAGCTCATGAAAGCTATTGTGAGGACTTTTGATTGTTTTGCACAGGAGTGTCGTGATCAATTTAATAGGATCCCTTGGGCTACTGTGTGGAGATTAAACTGTAGGGTAGCAAGGACAGGGACAAGGTTTTCTTGTAGACAGACAACACTGACCTTTGGCCCGAACCCTTTCTCTCTTTCCCAAATTAGCCAGGTGTAAGTTGTTTTTTGTTTTTAAATAGAGGTCTCACTATGCTGCCCAGGCTGGCCTCAACAAATCTTCCAGCCTGTCTCCCAAAGTGCTGGGATTACAGGCCTGAGCCACCGCACCCAGCTGAAGAGTTTTAGATAAAAACTTAATTCATGCAATGATCAAAGAACTGAGAGAGTAAGTACATTTTATGCTACCTCAAATTATGTTATTTCCATAATCACATTTTGATGCTTTTTTGCTGGCTAGGGTATTTGGTTTGCTTTAAAGTACATTAGCACTAGATGACAAAAAATAACAGAAAGTCCATTTCTTTTAGTTTAATAGACATTTATTCCTTTAGTTGAACAACCTCTACACAATAAAAATGTATGACTTAAGATCTTTTTGTGTGTGTGTGTATGTGAAGAAATTTAGGTCTCAAGAACTTCTATGAACTTGCTGTGAGTACTTCCTGGAATTCAATTAACTGAGCCTTTTGAAACCCCTGAAGATCGGAGAAAATTGGTTCAGAGAAACGAGCATTTAAGTCAGTAAAGTCAGAATTTAGAATTGGGCAATTCCTTGTCTACCTTTTCTTTATACTCAAATCCACCCTGGGAAACAGTCCAGTCTCCTGGAAGACGTGATAGAAACAGAAATGCAGTGTGGTGGTATACTCAAAGTGGGAGCACAAGTGATGGCCCAACTTTGTGGAATGTAAGGATTTTTAGGGTAGTTTGGCCAGGAACAAGAGAAGTAACTGCACAAAAGACATACAGTTGCAAACCATGCACTTATGACCTTTTCTGTAGCCTATGGGAGTGCACAGAATGGGTAACCCAAGATGTTTTTAAGACTGACTGGACTAAGAATGAGGTACTTATAGTCAACTACTTTCCCCCCTAATGTGACTTAAGGGATTCATAATGATCACAATTAGCATTACGGTTAAATATTTTAGGATTGACTTCTCACACTTGAAAGGAATTCATCTAATGGCCACTGACTTACCAGCTTCCCACCCTAGCATTCATTGCTAGCTTACCAATCTTAAGGCTAATTTTATCTCACATTCAATTTCAAAACACACCAGTGTTAATACCACTACCACCAATCATTGAATTACATGAAGCCACGACACTGAACCAGGAGCTTTCACCTTTTTTATGTGAATTTAAAATGGTACTGTGGAGGCGGAAGCAATTTTCTTCAGGCTAACCCAGATTTTCTAAAGCCCAGTTAAAAAAGTCTGTACCTGTCAAACTAAAAAAACCTAGCCACTTGAAAGTAAACCAGCAGAGCGCTGCCATCACCAACAAAGCTGCAGGTTTCATCACATGCACCAGACAAATCTACAGAGCTAGTTTCAGTTCTCTTGAAGAATTTATTTTAAACCTATTATACCACAGTATGTTTTATACACTGACATACAACTCCCTAATAAGATAAAGCAAAGACAAAAAAGTTTATCTTATTAGAAACAAGATACACCACCACTTATCGTCTTCAAACATTATTGCACTTTAACTTTCTTAATTTGACAAAGCATTCAAGAAACAATCTGCAGACTAGTTTTAACAGACAAATAACACCTGTAAGCAGACATGACTGTCCTAAATTGTTTATTAGGTATGAATTTTACAAACTTTACTTATATTAGCGGTAACGGTGGAGCTGGAGAGTATTGCGCCTTCTCCAAGCTGCCCGGCGAGAACCACCAATAGTATGGTGGAACTTATGGCCCTTTCCAAGGCCACGGCTCTTTCGGCCTGCAGATGTCAGCCCACGCATCTCCCTGTGCTTGTGGACTGGTTTGGTGATCCACTGGGTGTCAGGATTTCTTCTGATAGCTTTATGGAATGGATCAATGAGGATAACCTCAAAAAATTTGTATGTGGAATCTTCTCCAACCCAGTAAGAATTCAGGACTCTCAGAGCCCCACAGTGGCGTCCAGCTCGCTCCTGGAATAGGAAAAAAGGCCCAGGTCAGTCTCCCACATTGCCTATAGCAGCAAGTCAGAAAGAATTTTAATTTTCAACTCTAGTTCACCACCAGACAGGAGTCTTTTACTACTCAAGTATTCACTAAGCATCTCTCCCTAGACTATCACAAGTATAATGAGATAAAGTAAACTTGCTAAAACAACACACATAAATATAGACTGAAACACATCATTCCCTCTTAATACTCCATTCCTTACTAATACCTGGGTAACAAAATTTAGGGTTTGAGGACCTTATCTTTTTCCAATACAACTGAGAGCTCAGCAACGTTTAGCTTTAAAAATATCTAGTATATATTTTAGGCTCTGCAGGCCACATTTGGTCTCTTTTGCATATTCTTGCCTTTAAAGCTTAGCTTCCACAAGTAATTCCAGTATATACACACGCATTTGTAACAAAGACTTACAAGTCTTTCAAGCAATTACTCTTTACCAAGACTAGTAAAAATCACAAACCCTGTTTTATACACGAGACAGCTCACGTTAAGTACAATCAGAAGAGTTGCTTAAATGTCTCTCCCACCGTCCCCAGGCAGTATTCAATGTAACTGCTACTCAAACCCATTTACCTCTGCAACGGACTGAAGGCTTCGAGCAAACTTTAGCTGGTTAACACCATGATGGACAGGCTTGCCGTAAGTTGCACCCTTAGGAACTGGGCGTTTTCGGCCACCACGGCGAACACGAATCCTATATATAACGTAACCTACACACAAACACACACAAAATTAGTGATCTTACAGGAAGCCCATCAGGCTTAAGACTCAATGGCTTGTCATTAACACTCCACCAAAAATACTTCAATAGTAAGTTAATGCTATATAATGGAAAAAAATAAAACACATCCCAGTCTGTCAACGTACTTAGGTGACTCACACAGGGAGACACACTGTTTGCTTTAGTCTGAACTCATCCAGATCTGTAACCTTTGACGCACTTGCCACTTTAGACAACAAGTGCATAAAGTAACTGACCAGTGCTGCTAGCTCTATTCTGTCAAAGCCCTATGAGTAGACAGACACTGGGGCAGCAGTGTCTTCCTACGAGCTAGTTTCCAACTTCCCTGGAATACAATTTTATCCTAGCATCCAGGCAGTCGATCACGTACCTTGCTTGGCCTTGTACCCCAGTCGGCGCGCTTTATCAGGCCGGGTGGGGCGGGGAGCCCTGTGGAGAGCAGAGAGCTGGCGGTACTGCCAGCAGCGGACCCTCAGAAGAAAGCGCATGACATCAGACTGCTTCTTTCTCCATAGCTCCTGGATGTACTTGTATGCACCCATCTTGGCTTACCTGTGAAATCAAAATGGGTATTAAATATCATCCGCTTGAGGCACAATAAGACGACCCTACTCGTCCATCTTAGTTCCCCAACAAGCACAAGGAAACCGCCGGGAATGAAAATGGCTCTGCACCAACAGCCGGGGAGAGCTAGCCCAACCCCCACCAATGCTCCCACGGAGCAGCGTTCAGTCACCTCCGCAACCCTGGCGCGGTGCTCGGCACGTTTTGGTGGGGCGAATGAACAGAGCCAGAAGTGAGCACCAAGGGGGCGGGTGGCTGCGGCAGGCGGCGTCCCCAAGGGGAACCTGCAAGGAGATGCCGCTGACACAACAGGGCAAGGTACTGCTGCGGTCGCCGAGGATTAACTCTCGAGGAAAATGCATCTACCCCACCCAACCAGCAGCCTCTCTTTAGGCTGCCTTGTCCCGGGCGCCCCATTCGTCAGCCTCACGCCTCCTCCAGGATCCGGGCCCAGCTCGAATTCGCGCCGCCATCACATCTTCGCTCAACCCGCCCCGGGGGCCGCCTCTCCACCCCCTCGCTGTCCCGCATCCTGACCAAACTCTGGCCGCACAGGAGGGAGACCTATCTCGGAGTACGCAGGGTCCCCGGGCCTGGATGGCTGAAGAGGAAGACGATCAACGGCGGATGGAAGAGCAAAGATCTCCAAAGCAGCCTACCTGATGGCTGCCGCCAGACGGAAAGGAAAGAGCTGTACTCCCACAATCCCTTTTGGGCTCCTCCCCCACCTCAGCCAACCTCTTTCCGGTGGAAAACTGCGTCCTCCCAGAGCCTCATGGGACATGTAGTTCCAGCATCGCGCCTGGTGGGCGGAGTTCTGCCGAGTGGGGCGCAGTCGCACCTATTGTCCCACCCCCTGCTCCGCAGGATTCCATCCTGAGCGGCCGGGGTGAGAGAGTTGGCGGTGAGGCCTCGGTAAGCGAGCGTCGGTGACTGTCCCGCCGCGAGAGGAGGCAAGTTGAGGTCCAGGTTCCAAAGCCGGTGACCGCGTACCGCGGTGAGCGGCTGTCTTTGAGGTCAGAGGAGAGAACAGGTTTATTTCTCGCACCGCGGGCTCTCTTCCCGCGGAGTCTCTGCGTCTCCGCGCTGCGCTGTCCCTCTCTGGCCCCCGCACGACGGGCGCAGAAATCTGGGCCCCAGCGCTGCGCTGAGAGACCCCCTGACGCTTCGCCAGCCCCCCAGGGAGGCCTTCACGGAGTAGGGGCGTCGCGGGTGGGGGCGCTCGCTGTGTCCCTTCAGCTCCACACTGCGTGAAGCTCCCGCAGGCCCCAGCTCCCAGGGATTTTGTCCTAAAAAAGGGTCACGGACTGGTTGGATTGCGGGCGGCTCGGCGCTTTTTCTACATACGGATTTCGTCCCAAATTTGCTAACATCAGAACCACGGTTTTTCAGAAAAGCAAATGTTTATTTGCCAAGACCTGTTTGACAGGTGTGAATGTTTTAGGGAAGAAATGCCGAGAAAATGCTGGCATTTTGCGCTTCGGTTTTTTGTTTTTTGTTTTTTTGAATTAAGAAATAGGTTACTGGCTTATTTTGCTTCTCCAGAATATTTTCATTTTTGATATAGTCATGTGGTTTTAATTTCCTTCCAGTTTCTGCGTTCGAATATGGCAAAGGCTTAAAAGAATCGTTCTCTCTTAATCGTAGCGGTTTTGATTATCTTTTTTCCTACATCATATTTTTCTTTCTTTTTAAATCACAGCTTTACGTTTTTAAGTGTCTCCATCTGATACATTGATTGAGTCAACAAATATTTATTAAGTGTCCAATATGTGCCAGGCATAGTTGCTAGGGATGCAGCAGCAAACAACGCAGAAATTTTGGCCTTCTTGGAAACGGGCAGTAAGCAGAAGTAAGCTGTATGTTGGGTTTGGTGGTAAATGCTAAGGAAAAACGGTAAGGGGAGGGAAGTGATGAGGGAGTGCTAGGGGGTGGGGCTTGCAATTTGGGTTGGAATGTCCAGGTTGTCTTTTAGAGAAGGTAACATTTAAGAAAGGACCTTAAGGATAGGAGTCTGGGAGTAAGAGTAGGGGTCTGATTCAGGCAGAGGGAAGAACGCCGAGACTGGAGCATGCAAGGTGAATAGAGGAGCGGCAGGGAAGCACTGTGGCCGAACTTCACAGTAGGAGAAAGTGGGAAATGATGTCAGAGAGGTGAAGGGTCTTACATGGACTTTGGATTTCATTGTAAAATTTTGAACAGAAGGATGACTTCATATGGCGTACATTTTAAAAAGATAATTTGGATTACTCCTTTTGAGGCTAAAGGGAGAGCAAAAATGGAAGCAGAGAGACTACTTCGGAAATTGTATTAGTCTTCCATTGCTCCTGTAACAAATTTCAGCAACTTTCTTGGTTACTAACAATGCAAATTTACTGTCTTTTAGTCTGTAGATCGGACTAGGTCTGTAAATCTCACTAGGCTAAAACCAAAGTGTCACTAGGGTTGTGTTCCTTCTGGAGGTACTAGGGGAACATACATTTATTCCTTGGCTTTTCCACCTTATGAAGCCTGCCTGAATTCCTTGGCTCCTGACTTCTTCCTTCATCTTCACAGCCAGCAAAAGAGCATCTTCCAGTCACACCCTCTGCCCTCTCCAGCACTCCTGTGTCTTTCTTATAAAGACACTTGTGATTACATTGGGCCCACCTAGATAATTCAGGACAATATCTTCATATGGAAGTTCTTAATCACACCCGCAAAATTCTTGTATGAGTATGTAAAGTAACATATTCACAGGTTTGGGGGATTACGATGTCTTTGAGAGACCAGGTGAGAGAACGTGGTGCCTCACCCAGACCACTTCAGTAGTGATGAAAATGGTAAGCAGTGCAGCCCTGTATGTATTTCAACAGTGAGGATGACTGACTAAAAAGTTGAATGCGCTACTCTAGGCGCACTGCCTAGGGGCGTAGTCCAACTCGGTAAGGCGCAGTAAAAATAAATAAAAAATGTTGGATGAATCATTTGGAAAAAAATTTCTAGTAGTGTTAATAATCACTGCTAATTTATCAATCAGGTTTGCAGTTTTGTTTCTCAATTTGTAGTTTCTCAGTTAACAGTTTTACAAGATTTGGATTTGTGTTTCCAGTTGATTTTGAGATTCCTGAGGACAAGGGATGATTTCTGTTTTTGCCCCCTAGTTTGTCCCTGATAGCTGGCATGATGGTAGGCCCTCACTAAATGTTTGGTAAATGAATAAAAGAATGGTAAGCTAGATTCTGCTTATTACATTTTATTTTGTGCAATATTGTGTGCAAAACCTGTTGAATATATTTTTATGTATGTAAATATATTCATATATGGATAAGTGAAAGTATTCCACACCATGCGTAATGTTGACATAAGTAAATACACAGTGTAGGTGGTTTCCCCACATGACAGTATTTTTAGAGATTTGTGACATCTCTCCTATGATGTTAACAGTGTTTTGGTATTGTTTTTCTGGTTGCATCAGAAAGTTGTGTTTTACTTGTAACAGTAGAATGACCCACTTACATAGAAGAACAGAAGCACCAGCAGTTTTGGGGAGCTGTTTCTGATGGCTTTTCAAAGAGAATATTGACAAAGCATTTCACAGGAATGGACCAAGTCACATATTTATTCTGTTTTTTTTTTTTTTTTAGCCTCAAATTGGAGAGAGGAAGTTGTATTTATTCTCTAGCAACGTTATTGATTAGCCTGGAAAATAAAGCAATAAGTATTTAAGACTGCCCTGGATCTTGCCTATTAAGCATGTTCTCTTAGTAATTTACATCAAATGAGGTGTAATAGGTCACAGATTGAATTTTATTGCCCAGTTTCTTAGGGTAGGGATGTGACAAGTAGCTGTAACTACTGTTTTTTGTGTTCGCCTCAGTGTTGGCGTGTTCTCTGGATAAGCAACTTCTAATATCATAGCATCACAGTGTTGAAAGGAACCTAAAGGTGATCCATGTACTACAGAGCCTTTCGAATTGTTGAAACATAGATTTAAGTAAGAGGCTTGGTTATCCCAGGATCAGTTCGTGAGATTCAGTGCCCATTCAGAGTACTGCAGATGACCACCGTTGTATATTTCACAGGAAGTGGTGTGCATTTATTGTGTTTAGGACTTATTTAATTATAAGTGCTTTAAGAACCAAACTTTTAGTAGTTTTTATTTGTAAATCTGAAAATATCTAAGCATGAGAACCAGTTATTTGTAATGTGAGTTCCTGCCGTAGTGATCGTATATAGAAAATAAAGCATTTTTGTGTATGTGTTGTTTATTCAAAATGTTAATTATTTTTTAAAGAATTCTTAGCTTTGTAATTGATGGTAGCAAGGCACTCATTTGCTTTATGTAGTAGTATTGTTTCCTCTTTGGAAGGCAACCAGGAACCTACAATATTCAGCCATGCTTTGATTAATCACACTTATCTTTTCATCTTTGTTTTCTTTTTGATAGTGTAAAATATTTAATAAGGTCTGTGCTATCTCTTTGCTTTCCTTCCAAAAAATGCTTAAAATCCTTAGCTAGTGTTTTGAGCTACGTTTATTCAATTACTTTTACTGTTTGCCCGTGATGAAGACTTCTTTGGTGATATCAAAGTGAACTCCCCAATTTATTAATATACACACACAATACAGAACAATGTATAATTTTTAGCAAACGTTGTCTGTTAATCCTATTATCCTGATAATTATATTATCCTGATAATCATCAATGAGTGATCAAAGTACGTTTGTAGTGTACTACCTTTTTTTTTTTTTTTTGAGATGGAGTCTAGCTCTGTCTCCCAGGCTGGAGTGCAGGGGCGTGATCTCGGCTCACTGCAAGCCCCACCTAATTTTTTGTATTTTTGGTAGAGATGGGGTTTCACCATGTTAGCCAGGATGGTCTCGATCTCCTGACCTCATGATCCACCCGCCTCAGCCTCCCAAAGTGCTGGGATAACAGGCGTGAGCCACCGCGCGCGGCCTGCAGTGTACTACTTTTAAAGCAGATATAGTAAAATTACTTCCAAAGGTACTTGGAAAGCTTGATATCTGAATTTCTCAGGTTTCTGTTGGTGTCAGATTTTTCCAGTTTGCTGTAGTCCCCAGCACTCGTATTTGCCTCTTTTTTACAGGGGGCCTGTTGCTGTTAATCATTGGGTGTTTTTTTCCTTATAGCTGCCCACTTCACTCAGCTACAGTATGTGCCTGCCCTTTGGAGTTTATGCGTATATAAACTCAAAGAGACAGGGTCCCGATGTGGTGCCCAGGCCAAACTCCTGGCTCAAGCAATCCACCCACCTTGGCCTTCCGAAGCGTAGAGATTACAGATGTGAGCCACTCACTGCACCCGGCCTCTTTTGAGTGTTTTTGAAGATTGGCATAATGTGTGGATAAAGGCGTATTTTTTCAGTTGAACAGGAAAGGGAGAGTAGTAAAAATTGATACTTAGAAATTCCACTGAGGGTAAGAGATTTTCAGAGAAATAGAAATAACAATAGAGAAATTTGGATTTAAATTCCAACAGCAGCCTTTTCTGACAGAATTATGCTGTGCTATCATCATTTTTCCCATCCTCTAGGAGTTTCTTTTTCAGACTCTTCTCATGTGCCTACGTGGCAGTTTCTTTTAAAATTTAGCTATTATTAAAAAATATATATTCCTAAAGAAAGATACAGTGGTATCATAACTTGCAAAGAAATCACAATAGGCAGAGAGGAGTGTCCTTTGATCAATGAAGTGACATTAAATGTATCATAAATTCAGAGGTATCTGTAGAAAACCTTTTAAAATAGGCTGTTGTTGCAGATGAAGGAAATACCATACATACCATAGATGGTCAGTGTTACATAATGCCCTGCCCTTATAAATAAACACTGAGAATTTTTCTATTACAGTTAGGTTGAAAATATATAAAGAAAAGAAAGTCCCCTAAAAAAAGTGGTTCTCATGGAAGCCAGTATTTAATATTCTCAGAAGGTTTAGAATCTGAAGCATGCCACCAAGGAAATAATGGTTGTATGATGTAAGGGATGGCTAGTTGTCTATTGGTAAAGTGCAGTGTACTACTATGAAAATAAATACTGTGTTATTACTATGCTACAAAAATGGCAGCATTAAATTTTTTTATATGAGATTAGTGTTGTGGGTGATTTGGGTCATAAAAAAATTACAGATTGAGAAGATACAGTAGAGAAGACTTGAAATTTATTTGTGGCATAATGTTTCCAGTGTTGGTAGAAGACAGTATTGCTGTGCAACACACATGTGTGCAAATACAACTACTATATACCACCACCATTAAGATATATTCTGCACTTTGGGAGGCTGAGGCCAGCAGATCACTTGAGGTCAGGAGTTCAAGACCAGCTTGGCCAACGTGGTGAAATCCCATCTCTACTAAAAATATAAAAATTAGCCAGGTGTGGTGGCATGTGCCTGTAATCCCAGCTACTTGGGAGGCTAAGGCACGAGAATCGCTTGAACTCAGGAGGCGGAGGTTGCAGTGAGCCGAGACTGTGCCACTGCACTTCAGCCTAGGTGACATACACACACACACACAGATATATTCTGTAGTTGATGTGGTGAACAGAGGAGGATCCCTTGAATCCAGTAGTTCTAGGCGGTAGTGTACTGTGATTATACCTGTGAATAGCCACTGCACTCCAGCCTGGGCCGCATAGCAAGATCTGGTCTCTAAAAAACATGTGCGTTCCGTGTTGGGTTTTTATTATCACAATCCAGTGAGGATATGAGTGCCGAAGGATACCTAGCATCCCTTTTATCAGAATGCTTATTTGAACTTTCTTTTCTTTTTTTGTTTTTTTGAGACGGAGTCTCTGTCGCCCAGGCTGGAGTACAGTGGTGCCATCCCGGCTCACTGCAACCTCCACCTCCCAGGTTCAAGCAATTCTCCTGCTTCAACCTCCCAAGTAGCTGGGATTACAGGTGCCCACCACCACACTGGCTAATTTTTTGTATTTTTAGTAGAGACAGGTTTCACCATGTTGGCCAGGCTGGTCTTGAACTCCTCACCTCAAATGATCCACCCAACATGGCCTCCCAAAGTGCTGGGATTATAGGCGTGAGCCACTGCACCTGGCTGTGAAGTTTATTGTTAGAGCTCTTTTTGTTTGTTTTTATTTTAATTTTTTTTTGAGACAGAGTTTCACTCTTGCTGCCCAAGTTGGAGTGTAGTGGCGTGATTTCGGCTCACTGAAATCTCTGCCTCCCGAGTTTAAGTGATTCTCCTGCCTCAGCCTCTGCAGTAGTTGGGATTACAGGCACCCACCACCACATTCGGCTATTTTTTGTATTTTTAATAGAGATGGGGTTTCATCATGTTGGCCAGGATGGTTTCCAACTCCTGACCTCAGGTGATCCACCCACCTCGGCCTCCCAAAGTGCTGGGATTACAGGCGTGAGCCACCATGACTGGCGTTAGAGTTGTTTTTGACTGCAAGGAGTTGTAGTGTCCCTTTTAGCCAGGTTTATAGCATGGTCACTTATAGGTGAGCAGAGAATTAGGGGAAAGAAGGAGGTAGTGGGAGATGACAAACAGCAATGTAGAAATTTGAATTCTTTGTCTGTTGTATTTAATGATCCCTTTTAACTTTCTGCCTTGACTTCTGGTACCTTGCCTTCTGGAAAGAAAAGCCTTGAGGAAAGTTGAAGGAAATGTCACCTTACCTTGTTCTTACTTAGATATAAGTTGAGAAGCTAGGAGAGATTAATTTTCCTTTTCTTTCCAGTTTTAAGTGCATGGGCAATTTTTCTTTTTTTAAAAATTTTAAAATTATACTTTAAGTTCTAGGGCACACGTGCACAATGTGCAGGTTTGTTACATATGTATACATGGGCCATGTTGGTGTGCTGTACCCATTAACTCATCATTTACATTAGGTGTATCTCCTAATGCTATCCCTCCCCGCTCCCCCCACCCCACAACATGCCTCGGTGTATGATGTTCCCCACCCTGTGTCCAAGTGATCTCATTGTTCAGTTCTCACCTATGAGTGAGAACATGCGGTGTTTGGTTTTCTCTCCTTGCGATAGTTAGCTCAGAATGATGGTTTCCAGCTTCATCCATGTCCCTACAAAGGACATGAACTCATTGTTATGGCTGCATAGAATTCCATGGTGTATATGTGCCACATTTTCTTAATCCAGTCTATCATTGATGGACATTTGGGTTGGTTCCAAGTCTTTCCTCTTGTGAATAGTGCTATAAATAAACATACATGTGCATGTGTCTTTATAGCAGCATGATTTATAATCCTTTGGGTATATACCCAGTAATGGGATGGCTGGGTCAAATGGTATTTCTAGTTCTAGATCCTTGAGGAATCAATCGCTACACTGTCTTCCACAATGGCTGAACTAGTTTACAGTCCCACCAACAGTGTAAAAGCATTCCTATTTCTCCACATCCTCTCCAGCACCTGTTGTTTCCTTTTTAATGATCGCCATTCTAACTGGTGTGAGATGGTATCTCATTGTGGTTTTGATTTGCATTTCTCTGATGGCCAGTGATGATGAGCATTTTTTCATGTGTCTGTTGGCTGCATAAATGTCTTCTTTTGAGAAGTGTATGTTCATATCCTTTGCCCACTTTTTGATGGGTTTGATTTTTTTCTTGTAAATTTGTTTGAGTTCTTTGTAGGTCTTGGATATTAGCCCTTTGTCAGCTGGGTAGATTGCAAAAATTTTCTTCCATTCTGTAGGTTGCCTCCACTCTGATGGTAGTTTCTTTTGCTGCGCAGAAGCTCTTTAGTTTAATTAGATCCCATTTGTCTATTTTGGCTTTTGTTGCCATTGCTTTTGGTATTTTAGTCATGAAGTCCTGTGCATGGGCAGTTTTTCTAGTGTTGTCTATTCTTCCTCAAAAAGAAGTATGACTAAGAAGGCCCATGTGACAGGCGCAGTAGCTCACGCCTGTAATCGCAGCACTTTGGGAGGCCGAGGCAGACGGATCATTTGAGATCAGGAGTTTGAGACCATCCTGGCCAACGTAGTGAAACCCCATCTCTACTAAAAATACAAAAATTTCATTGGGCATAGTGGCAGGTACCTGTAATCCCAGCTACTCGGGAGATTGAGGCAGGAGAATCGCTTGCCCTCAGGAAGCAGAAGTTGCAGTGAACTAAGATCTCTCCACTGCACTCCAGCCTGAGTGACAGAACTAGACTCCATCTCAAAAAAAAAAAAAAAAAAAACCACGTGACTATCAAAATCCAGTTTCTTCTCTTCCTGAGAAAAGACTGACATAAACATTCATGTTTCTCTGAAAAATCATGTCCATTTTCTAAAAATTTTATCCTCATGCCTCCTTAAATTTTTACTTAAATGTTTATTTTTCCAGGTAAATATTAATGAGTAGGCAGTCTCTTTCAAGGATTTAAGAGTCTGTTGGATTCCTATAGACTTAATCAGTATTGAAATATTCTTCATATAAAATATATTTATTCTTTTTGAAAACAAAGATGTATTCATATCTATCCATGTATTTTATTTATTTATTTATTTTTTGTTGTTGAGATGGAGTCTAGCTCTTTCACCCAGTCTGGAGTGAAGTGGCGCAATCTCGGCTCACTGCAACCTCTGCCCCCTGGGTTCAAGCGATTCTCCTGCCTCACCCTACTGAGTAGCTGGGATTACAGGCGTGTGCCACCATGCCTGGCTAATTCCCAAGCGATTCTCCTGCCTCAGCCTACTGAGTAGCTGGGATTACAGGCGTGTGCCACCATGCCTGGCTAATTTTTGTATTTTTAGTGGAGACGGGGTTTCACCATGTTGGCCAGGCTGGTCCCGACCTCTTGACCTCGGGTAATCCACCCGCCTCAGCCTCCCAAAGTGGTAGGATTACAGGCGTGAGCCACTGTGCCCGGCCTGAAGTCTTATATTTATCTACATTGTCTCTGTCAGATATGTAAGAAACTGATAATGCTTATTGCTCTAAGGGAGCAAATGGGAGACTGGGGAATGGGATTTGGAAGGCTATACCTTATTCTGTATCTCCTTTACTGTATTTGAAAATTTCCCCTGTGCATGTGTTACATATTAAATTGAAATACTGAAATAAAAAGAAATGGTTAGTTTCAACAGTATACAATTTAAAAGACCTTCTGTTCTCTCCACAGTAATATCCTGAGAGAAGATGGGAAAGGGCTGCAAGGTTGTGGTTTGTGGATTGTTATCTGTGGGGAAAACTGCAATTTTGGAGCAGCTCCTTTACGGAAATCATACTATTGGTAAGATTGTTTTTCTCTAGTTTGTCTGTAGGTTCTGGGAGCTGTCAGGGGTGTTCTGTTGGTCATGCTAAACTAAAGATGGTTGATGGTACATAAAGGGGAGGTATAATCCAGAGGGACCAAAAGAGATTAAGAGGGAGGAAAAGAGGAGGGAAAAAAGTCTTGATGTTATTGAAATTCAAGAGTGCCTGCTGTAAGTTATCACAGATAAGGAAAGAAATGGCCAATATAGACAGATCAATGTGGATATATTTTGTATATATGTGATTTCCTGTGTATTTACATAATGAATGGTGGTCTACAACTCATAGAAACACTGATTTAAGAAAACATGACTTTCTACTGGGCGTGGTGGCTCAGGCCTGTAATCCCAGCACTTTGGGAGGCTGAGGCAGGTGGATCACCTGAGGTCAGGAGTTCAAGACCAGCCTGGCCAACATGGTGAAACTCATCTCTACTAAAAATACAACATTAGCCAGACATAGTAGCAGATGCCTGTAATCCTGCTACTTGGGGGGCTGAGGCAGGAGAATCTCTTGAACCTGGGAGGCCAAGGTTGCAGTGAGCCAAGATGGTGTTACTGCACTCCAGCCTGGGCTACAGAGCAAGACTGTCTCAAAAAAAAAAAAAAAAAGGCCGAGCTCGATGGCTTACACCTGTAATCCAAGCACTTTGGGAGGCTGAGGCAGGCAAATCGTGAGGTCAAGAGATCAAGACCATCCTGGCCAACATGGTGAAACCCTGTCTCTACTAAAAATACAAAAATTAGCTGAGTGTAGTGGTGCACACCTGTAGTCCCAGTTACTTAGGAGGCTGAGATAGGAGAATCACTTGAACATGAGAGGCAGAGGTTGCAGTGAGCCGAGATCACACCACTGCACTCCAGCCTGGCAACAGAGCGAGACTCCATCTCAAAGAAAAAAAAAAAAAAAACACGACTTCCCAGAGCTGCTGTATATAGATTTTTAAAAATGGAAGAAACAGCTGTTTGGTGAGTATGACTTAATTTTGTTAATTGGGCTACCTCATTCATTTATTCATTTATTGAGTCAAATAATTCTTTATTAGTATTTGCTATATGATACGTGTAATCAGGCCTTGGGTTACAGAGGTGAAGATATCATCTCTGGAGGTCATGGCTTAGTAAGGAAGATAGATATTACAGGTTAGAGTGAAGTGATGTTTGTGTTAGATAAGTAAATAGAGATCATCAAAGCATTTATTTCTGGCAAGTAACTTAAGCACATTTCTGTTTTTCTGAGATGGAGTCTCACTCTGTCTCCCAGGCTTGAGTGCAGTGGTACAATCTTGGCTCACTGCAACTTCTGCCTCCCGGGTTCAACCAATTCTCCTGTCTCAGCCTCCTGAGTAGCTGGGACTACAGGTGCGTGCCACCACTTCTGGCTAATTTTTGTATTCTTATTTTTTTTTTAGTAGAGACAGGGTTTCACCATGTTGGCCAGGCTGGTCTCGAACTCCTGGCCTTAAGTGATCCACCCACCTTGGCCTCCCAAAGTGCTGGGATTACAGGCGTGAGCCACCGCACCTGGCCCACCACACCTGGTCCACATTTCTATTTTTCATTAATCATTTCGATGTGCTCTGCTTCTCTTCTGTTTTTCTAAAATAATGTTTAACAATTGTGGTTAAATTCATATGTAGTGTTTATTGTAATACCTATGTCAGTAGTTCAAATTTTTTGGTTTTAGACTCCGTTTGTCCTGTGAAAACTTACTGAGGAGCCCGAACAGCTTTTGTTTATGTGGGCTATATCTTCCAACACTTACTGTATTAGAAATTAAAACTGGCCAGGCTGATGGCTCACAGTTTGGTAATCTCAGGACTTTGGGAGGCCAAGGTGGGAAGATCTCTTGGTCTCAGGAGTTTGAGACTAGCCTGAGACCTCATCTCCACTAAAAACAAAACAGAAAAAAAAAAAAAAAAGAAAAAAAGAAAGAAATTAGCCAGGTGGTCATGGTGGCATGCGCCTGTGGTCCCAGTTACTTGAGATGCTGGGGTGGGAGAATCACATGGGAGGTGAGTGAGCTTGATCAGCCTCATGGGAGGCTGCAGTGAGCCTTGATCACACCACTACATTCCAGTTTAGGAGACCCTGTCTCAAAAAAGGGAAAAAAAAGGAAAATGAAGACATTTGTAAACTACTTAATTTTTCTAAATGACACTAATAAACTCATTATATTCTAGAATAACTTTGTGAAAAATTTTATTTTCAAAATAGAAAGCTGGCATTGATTTACTTTTTAGAAAATCTTTTCTGATGTCCAACTTAATAGAATGCAATTATCATATCTATTAATACTTGTCTTTGTAATTAATCTGTTGTGATGAGGTGTTTTAGTTGAAATATATGAAGAAAATCCAGCCGCACACAGATGTGTAGTTGGAAAAGGTAGGAGGAATACTTTAATAGCCTTTTCAGGTAATTATGGATATTTTTCTTTGGTATTTCACTAAAACTCAACGAGTGATGGTTACTTAAAGGTTATTGCAGTGTAGAATCTGAAATCATATTTGTGAACCTTTTTACTCTACTAAATTGAAATCTCATTGATTGGTCCTGTATTTTAAATGGATCTTTTACCCAAGCAGAGTTTTCTAGCACCATGAATTGGTCATTTGGGAAATTTTGGTTCACCGAGATAAGCAAATCTTCCATATCACTTTTGTTAATATCACTACCAATTTCATCAGTATTGGGAATCTATCAAGTTCATGATGATGGATACAGTTCTGATTTTTGCCTGAAAGCTCAAATTTTATTGACAACAAATACTGTTACCATAGTTACTTTCCTTGAAATGCTAGGCTTCCTTTATTAATTTTTGAGAAAATGTTTGTCAAATATCATAAATACATAGTTTTTCTGTCATTTCTTATTTTTGAAAGTGACAGCTAGTTCAGCTTGCAATTCAAAACACACAAGAGATTTTCCTCGAGACAGTTACTGTAATTGTATGCAGAAATGCTTTGTGCATAGTTCCCATTTAATCCCATAGAATATTGAAAAGATACATACTTGTAATGCTTGAGATTTAATAAAATTAGTGATTTTTTGTCTTTTTTTTTTTTTTTCTCTTTTTTTCCTTTTTGAGGAGAATGGGGTCTCGCTATATTACCCAGGCAGGTCTTGAACTCCTGGGCTCAAGCTGTCCTCCCGCCTCTGCCTCCCTAAGAGCTGGGATTACAGGCGTGAGCCACTGCACCCCGCAAAATTAGTGATTTTTATTGCTTCATTAAGGACATTCTTAAGTAAAACTGGCTTTTTTATTTTTTAACCGCAAGCACAAGATGGTGAAGAGACGATCTAATGGTGACTATACATTTAGTGCCACTGACTTGATTTGCACTAAGGTACCGGCAGTTTTACCCACCATTGCTTTTCTACATCAGTACAAATGTCAACACAGTGGAAAATGCACATGTCTTAGTATTATTATGAATACAGTTTTGCCCATGTGGATCCCCTGAAAGGAGACCTCATGAGATCTGCAGAGCACAGTTGGAGAGCTGCTGGCATATATAAATACAGTATAAATACAGTACAATTGACCCTTCAACAGTGTGGGGGTTACGGGTGCCAATACCGCCCCCCCAGTCAGTTGAAAACCTGCATATAATTTTTGACTCCCCAGAAACTTAACTACTAATAGCTTACTGTTGACCAGAAGCCTTAAACCTGATAACATAAACAGTTGATTGCCATGTTTTATATGTTGTATTATATACTGTACTCTTAACAATAAAGTAAGCTAGAGATAAGAAAATGTTATTAAAGTCATAAGAAAGAAGCTGGGCGTGGTGGCTCACGCCTGTGATCCCAGCACTTTGGGAGGTTGAGGCAGGCAGATCACTTGAAGTCAGGAGAGTCAGGAGTTCAAGACCAGCATGGCCAACATGGCAAAACCCCGTCTCTACTGAAAATATAAAAATTAGGCGGGCATGGTGGCATGTGCTTGTAATCTCAGCTACCCGGGAGGCTGAGTCATGAGAATCTCTTGAACCCGGGAGGCAGAATTTATCGTGAGCCGAGATCACGCCACTGCACTCCAGCCTGGGCAGCAGAGCGAGACCTCAATAAAAACAAAAAACAAAAAACCTGCTTTAAAAAATAAAGGTTGTTTTGAAATGTATAAGAGGTTACCATTATTTAAATTTGAAAAGAAGAATGTAAGTGAAAAATAGCCACTGCAAAGGATGTAAGACCCTCTCTTTGATGATAATGCCTATAAAATAAAATCAGTGTCTCCCAGGCTGGAGTATAGTGGTGCAATCTTGGCTCACTGCAACCTCCACCTCCTGAGTTCAAGTGATTCTCCATCTCAAAAAGAAAAAGAAAAAAAAAAGAAACATAAGGAAGAGAAAATATATTTACTATTTAGTAACTGGAGGTGGTGCATCCAGTAAAGGTCTTCATCCTCATTGTTTTTATGTGGAGTAGACTGAGGAGAAGGAGAAGGGTTTGGTCTTGCTGTCGGGTGGCAGAGGAGAAAGAAAATCCTCATGTGAGACGTGAAGTTCAAACCTGTGTTGTTTAAGGCTCAGCTGTATTCTCAGTTGAGCAGTTTAGTATATACTGTGATTCTTTTTTTGTTGTTGTTGTTTTCATGGAAGCTAATATTTACTTTATTTGTCATTTCTTAGTTTTGTTTATACCTTTTGCTAGTTCTTTCCACGTAGTCCAGATGTTTCTCAGTTCTCCATGAGGTCAGCTCCATCAGATAATCTGTTTTTTTCTTGGCTGTGTCCTTCCAGGAGCTCTGTGTTCTTTTATCTACTGTGCCACCATCATCATGGAACTTCCCCTTTGTTTCTCCCTGTGATTTTTTTTTTTTTTTGAGACAGAGTCTCACTCTGTCACCCAGGCTGGAGTGCAGTGGCACGATCTCGGCTCACTGCAACCTCCGCCTCCTAGTTTCAAGTGATTCTCCTGCCTCAGCCTCCCAAGTAGCTGGGATTACAGGCATGCACCACCACGCCCGGCTAATTTTTTTATTTTTAGTAGAGACGGTTTCACCATGTTGCGCAGGCTGGTGTCAAACTCCTGGCCTCAAGCAATCTGCCCGCCTCGGCCTCCCAAAATCTTGGAATTACAGGCGTGAGCCACTGCACCTGGCCTCTCCCTGGTTTTGACTTCCTGTTTCTTAGATCTTTTGTCATCTTCTTTTGGCTTATACCTTTTTTTTTTTTGGAACACATTTTCCAGTACTTTTCTGAGTTTGAAAAGGTTGTACAGTAGAAGAAAACGTTCAGTGATGGCGGCCTTCAACATGCCCTCTGCCTGGCACCTAGTTGTGACGCTGGGGCTTCCAAATTGAGATATTTACTAACTGTGCTTGTGGTTTCCTTTACTTCATATCTGTGTTAGGTTCTGCTTCTTTCTGTTTCTAGGATTACATGTTAATTGTTATGGAGGGTCTCCTCAGATAGTTTTCTGAGAAAATATACGTGATGCATTTTTTGAGGCTTTGTATGTTTGAAACTGTCTTTATTTTACACTAACATTTGCATTGTAAGTTTGATGGGTATAGAACTCTAGGTCAAAAATAATATCCTTTCAGAATTTTGAAAGCATTGCGTATATGATTTAATCAATAATTATAAGACAAACCTTCACAAACTCTCCACATGGATCAAAAAGTACAACATTGAGGACAGGCCAGTGGCTCTGTGTTCCTCTGTCCAGTTGCAACTCATTCCTTCCCTTGACTTTTGGTTAATCATTCTTTTTATTTTTAATTGCCACGTATGTGTGTATCACTAAATAGTATAGTTTATTTTTGACCTGTGGATTTTATATGAATTAATCCATGTCTGGCTTCTTTTATTCAACATTGTATTTGTAAGACACATCAGGCCAGGCACGGTGGCTCACCACTGGCATCCCAACACTTTGGGAGGCCGAGGTGGGAAGATCACTTGATCCCAAGAGTTTGAGATCAGCCTGGGCAACATTGGGAGACCCCATCTCTATTTGGAAAAAAAAAAATAAAAGATTCATCCATTTTTGCCGTAGCTGTGGTGCTTTACTTTTCATTGATGTAACATTTTTTTTTTTTTTTTT
>NW_012114141.1:10948522-10963343 GCF_000951035.1 Colobus angolensis palliatus | reverse complement strand
GAGACTCCATCTCAAAAATAAAGAGAAAAAAAAAAAGAAAACAAACAAACAAACAAAAAAACCAATTGGAAGCTCTAGGCATATGGATAGGGTTCATGACTTTGAGCTTCACTAAAGTGATCTGGCAGGGGCATTTGTTGGGGAAGCCTAGATGTCAGTATATTTAGGAGTTTCTCCTTTTCCATTGGCCGGATTCTCCAGATTCCTCTGGATGGGGATAAAGTCCTGGCTGCCAGTGTTTTGGGAGCAGAAAGGGAGAGCGGGAGGACTTCAACATTCAGTATGTGTGTGTGCAGGCATGTCACTTAATTGCCCCGTTTTCATGGCGGAACTCATTCCCTTTATTCCACAGGCCAGACAGCCTCTGTTTTACGCTCCCCAGAGATTGCACCCTTAAGCCTTCCCCTGGCGTGTGAGATGGGTTGTTGCCCAGCAGCATGGAGTGGGAGGGGAGATCTAGAGAACTAGTGGAAGACTCTTGACTTCATTTGATCTTTAGAGTACTAAAATATCAAAAGGTCTAAGCTTTAGACCCCCTTTTGGAGAGGCAGGTAGGGGTGGGCTAACAGGACTGGCTTTTGGTGGATAAAACGTCACATGACAAAACACTTGGTAGTTTTTGCTTTTAAATTCATTTGTAATCAAAGCCCAGTATGTTTGTGTCTTAGTAGATAACCTTTAATTTCCTTAGGGCTTAATTTATGACAGGATGACACAGACATCTATATACATAATCAAATTTATGAATAATTTTACCTTTCTAAACACTGAATACATTCTTTATGAGTTATGTTGATGAAAGTAATTTTTGGTTTCTCATGATCCAATCTATATATTACCATGTGATTATTCCTTTTAATCTAATACTTATGGAGATTTTATGTAATCTAATACTTACAGATATTTCATGTAAGGCATCTGGAACAAATCATTCTACAGTATATAGGTTGTTTAGGAAAACTGTAACTGGAGTTTTAAAAAAAACTATAACATAGTATGACTTGGGGGGGTATAGGATGTTACCCATGTGATTTTTACCTTTGGATGTATCTCACATTTATTTATTTTTATGTTTTTAAATTATTTTTTAAGATGGAGTCTCGCTCTGTCGCCCCAGGCTGGAGTGCAGTGGCATGATCTCGGCTCACTGCAACCTCTGCTTCCCGGGTTCAAGCCATTCTCCCTGCCTCAACCTCCTGAGTGGCTGGGATTACAGGCGCCCACCACCACACCCAGTGACTTTTTGTATTTTTAGTAGAGACGGGGTTTGGCCATGTTGGCCAGACTGGTCTTGAACTCCTGACCTCAGGTGATCTTCCCACCTAGGCCTCCCAAAGTGCTGGGATTATAGGCGTGAGCCACCACACCTGGCCTCATATTTAAATACGGAGGTGGTTACTGGGACTATACCTTACCTGTCTTATCACATGTCTCTCCACTACTCTTATTAAAATTCAGAGTGCTAATCTTCTCCCTTTAATTCCTTTATCAATAAGGGCTTATTGAATATTTGCTGTGTACACAGAATGGTTCCTTTCACTCAATAAACTTAGAGACTAGTTGAAGAGATAAAACTTGCACAAATGAAACAAAGTGGTAAAATGCATTTTTAAAAGATCATAAGCAAGAAGGGGATTTTTATTTTTATGCAGAAGAAGTATTTTTTAAAAGAATTTTGTTTATGCCAGGTGCAGTGCCTCACACCTGTAATCCCAGCACTTTTAGAGGCCAAAGTGGGTAGATTGCTTGAGCCCAGGAGTTCGAGACCAGCCTGGGCCACATGGTGAAAGCCTGTCTCTACAAAAAGTAGCTGGGCATGATGGCACCTGTAGTCCCAGCTGGGAGGGACTACTTGGGAGGCTGAGGTGGGAGGATCCCTTGAGCCCAGGAGGCAGAGGTTGCAGTGAGCTGAGATCGAGCCACTGCACTTCAGCCTGGGCAGCAGAATAGGACCCTGTTTCAAAAAAAAGTAAAATAGAAATGTGATTATTATATGTGGTAAACAGGAAACCTAGAAAGCCAATTTCTAAAGGACAAGAAAATACTGAGCAGTTGACACTGGCTTAGCCAAAAAGAGTAATTTATTTTCTTAATCCCAGGAATAGAAGATTGCGAAACAATGGAAGATGTGTACATGGCTTCAGTGGAAACAGACCGAGGAGTAAAAGAACAGTTACATCTTTATGACACCAGAGGTCTACAGGAAGGCGTGGAGCTGCCAAAGCATTATTTTTCATTTGCTGATGGCTTTGTTCTTGTGTACAGTGTGAATAACCTTGAATCCTTTCAAAGAGTGGAGCTTCTGAAGAAAGAAATTGATAAGTTCAAAGACAAAAAAGAGGCAAGTGGATAAAAATGCCAAATGTGAATTATAATACCATTTAAATTATAGCACAGACTTTTGGGTCGTTTATTTTCAGATCATTACAATGTATTCTTAGTATCTGTAAAACCTTAACCATTTACAGTTTTTTTCTTTTCTTTTTTTTTTTTTTTTGAGACGGAGTCTCGCTCTGTCTCCTAGGCAGGAGTGCAAAGTGCAATAGTACGATTTTGGCTCTCTGCAACCTCCACCTCCCAAGTGAAAGCAATTCTCCTGCTTCAGCCTCCCCAGTAGCTGGGATTATAGGTGTGTGCCACTATGCCCGGTTAATTTTTATATTTTTAGTGGAGACAAGGTATCACCATGTTGACCAGGCTGGTCTTGAACTCCTAACCTCAAGTGCTCTGCTGGCCTTGGCCTTCCAAAGTGCTGGGATTACAGGTGTGAGCCACCGTGCCCAGCCTAGAATTTTTTTCTTAACCCAAGAAATACAGGACTGACTGAATTCAGTCAGGACCAGAATTTGACTTTCTGCCTTTTGCTTGTTACTATGTACAAGTTGAATTTTAATGACTTCTTATCTCAAGTACTACATAATTCATTTTATGTTCTTTGGTATTGTTGTTTCCTTGGGTTTTTAAAATTTGTTTGTTTGTTTTTGAGACAGAGTCTCTCTCTTTCACCCAGGCTGGAGTGCAATGGCACGATCTTGGCTCACTGCAACCCCTGCCTCCCAGGTTCAAGCAATTCTCCTGCCTCTCAGCCTCCCAAGTAGCTGGGACTACTGGCATGTGCTACCATGCCCACTAATTTTTTGTATTTTTAGTAGAAACAGGGTTTCACCGTGTTAGCCAGGATGGTCTCAATCTCTAGACCTTGTGATCCACCTGCCTCAGCCTCCCAAAGTGCTGAGATTACAGACGTGAGCCACTGTGCCCGGCCTCCTTGGGCTTTTTATTATCTCCTTGGGTACATAGGATTCTTGTCTTCAGGCTTACCGAGAAAAAAAAAAAAAAAAAAAAGCTAATAATTATTGGATTCTACCCATATACCACTTAAACATAAGATTCATATGCCTTACAGTGGTCTGTAAAGATTTAGATTACCTGGCCCACGCCTATCCTTTTCATCTCATCTTTATCATCTGCTTGTCTCTCACTATACTCCAGTGACACTGGTCTACTTTGTTTTTTCAACATGATAGTTTTGTTCTCCTATTAAACTTTCTCAATGGCTTGTTTCCCTGCCTGAAACTGTCTTATCTCAAATCTTTCTCCAGATCTTCACATGGCAGACTCTTCATTGTCTAGGGAACCAGATAATATACTGATTAACAGTACTGGCTAGATGGTAGAAGAAAACCAAAAACCAAAACAAACAGCAACAACGAAAAGTATTGGCTAGATGTTCTTAACTTAGATTTTTATATGTTTTTTTGTTAAGCTTTTATTTTGAGACAGTTGTTGAGTCACATGCAGTTTTAAGAAGTAACACAGAGAGATCCCTTACCCGTTTGTCCCAGTGGTACCATCTTCAAAACTGTAGTACATCATAACCACTGTATTTGTGTTGATTCAGTCAAGACACAGAACATTTCCATCACCACAAAGATCCCTCATGTTACTCTTTTATAGCCGCCTACTTCCTTCCCATCTTCACCCCCACCTTAACCCTTGGTAACCACTAATCTGGTCTCCATTTCTGTAATTGTGTCATTTCAAGATTGTTACATAAATCAGTGGTCCCCATTCTTTTTGGCATCAGGGACCGGTTTTGTGGATGACCATTTTTCCACAGATGGAGTTGGGGTGGTTTGGGGATGAAGCTGTTCCTCCTCAGATCATCAGGCATTGGATTCTCAAAAAGAGCATGCAACCTAGATCCCTCACATGTGCAGTTCACAATTCGATTCTCGAGCTCCTGTGAGAATCTCCTGCCACCACTGATCTGACAGGAGGCAGAGCTCAGGTGGTAATGCTTACTGGCTCCCTGCTCACCTCCTGTTGTGTGGCTCCGTTCCTAACAGGCCCTGCACTGGTACCGTGCATGACCTAGGGGTTGGGGACCCCTGATATAAAAGAAATCATACAGGCCGGGCACAGTAGCTCACACCTGTAATTCCAGTACTTTGGGAGGCCGAGGTGGGTGGATCGTGAGGTCAGGAGTTCGAGTCCAACGTGACCAACATGGTGAAACCTCGTTTCTACTAAAAAAATACAAAAAGTAGCCTGGTGTGATGGTGCCCACCTGTAATCCCAGCTACTCAGGAGGCTGAGGCAGGAGAATTGCTTGAAACCTGGGAGGCAGAGGTTGCAGCAGTGAGCTGAGATCATACCAGCCTGGGTGACAGAGCAAGACTCCGTCTCAAAAAAAAAAAAAAAAGAAATCATACAACATGTAATCTTTTGGAATTGGCTTTTTTCACTCACATATTCTCTGGAGATTCATCCAAGTCACTGCATGTATCAGTAGTTCATTTCTTTTTCTTGGTGAATAGTATTCCATGGTGTGTACCAAACTCTTTTTAACCAATATCTGTTGTAAGACCTCTGAGTTATTGATATTTTATTTAGAATACTAATTTACTTTGTGAATAGATAACATATTCACAAGGTTTTGAAAAGATATAAGAAGGCATGAAAGCTCCTCTCCCCTGTATTTTCCATCTTTCCCACCGAAACAGGCAAATGCTGTAATTATTTATTGGGTATCCTCCAGAGACCCCTCTCTGCCCCGCAGAAGTTGAAAGGTCAATGAACACTCATGTACTAGATACTTAAATCTTGGCTTTGCTTCTCAGCTTTTCTGCTTCAGTTTCCTTATCTGTAAAAGGAGAATGATAGTACCTTCCTCATATGCTTCTTCAATCCCCATAATCATATGAATTCAGTGAGTGCTCATTGAGCAACTACTATGTGCCAGGCATTGTTCTAGGTACAGGGAATGTGTTAGAGAACAAAGCAGCCCATACCTCAGTAAAGCTTCTATTTTTGGAGTGAGAGAGACAGTAAATAAATATATTTAATACGTTACAAAGAGTGATGCTATGTGGAAAAGCAAAATGGGGAATGAGGGCGCTATTTTCTGTAGGGTGACTGTAGCAGATATTTGAAGGAAGTAAGGAGGGAGGGAGCAAAGCTGATGTCTGGAAGGAAGAGTGCTCCAGGTGGAGGGAATAGCTAGTGCCAAGGATCTGAGGTCGGAATTTGCTTGCCACATTCAGGAATCAGCAGTGAAGCCAGAGTGGGCTAGCAGGTATGTTGTAGGTGATGAGGGCACTTTGCTTTTCACTTTTAGTGAGATCAGAAGGCACTGGTTTGGGGCAAAGGAATGACATGATATGGTTTAAGTTGCACTTATTTATTTTCATGTTTGGTTTAAAAAAAATTGAATAAGTAATGTTTGCACATGGTTCAAAAATGGGGACTGTGTTCAGTCTGGTTCCCACAGCTGTCCTCAACCACCAAGATCCTATACATTAAGCATGCTTTTTAACATGTTTTTACCAGTTTTGGGGCAGTTGTCCAAAGTTTCTTTATATAAATACAAGCAAATAGGAGTCTACATTAAAAAATATTTTTCCTTCCTTTTTTTTTTTCCTTATTTCAGACAGGGTCTTACTCTGTGGCCCAGACTAGGGAGCTACGGCATGATCATAGCTCATTGCAGCCTAAAACTTCTGGGCTCCAGTGACCTCAGTCTGGCCTCAGTCTCCTAAGTAGCTGGGACTACAGGCGTGCATCACCATGCTTGCCTCATTTTTATTTTTATTTTATTTTTTTTTGTAAAGACAAGGTCTTGCTATGTGGTCCAGGCTGGTCTCCAACTCCTGGCTTCAAGTGATCCTCCTGCCTTGGCCTCCCAAAGTGCTGGGATTACGAGTGTGAGCCACCGTGTGCCTAGCCTTTTTTTCCCTTTCTTACACCAGGTACATACTATCTTGTACCTTCTATTTTTCATGTAGCATATCTTGGAGTTCTTTCCGTATCAGTACCCAGACTTTTTTCTGGTTTTTTTTTTTTTTTTAATTGTAGAGACAGGTCTTGTTATGTTGTTCAGGCTAGTCTCAAACTCCTGGTCTCAAACAGTCCTCCTTCTTCAGCCTCTCACACTGTTGGGATTACAGGTGTGAGCTACCGCGCCTACCCGCCCCTGCCTTTTTTTCTCGGTAACTGATGAATAATATTCATCCTGTGGCTATAGTTGTATCATCCTTGTTTTATTGTGTTTTTGAGATGGAATCGCGCTGTTGCCCAGGCTAGAGTGCAGTGGCATGAACTTGGCCCACCGCAACCTCCGCCTCCCAGGTTCAAGCAATTTTCCTGCCTCAGCCTCCCGACTAGCTGGGATTACAGGCATTTTCACCACCACGGCTGGCTAATTTTTGTATTTTTAGTAGAGATGGGGTTTCACCATGTTGGACAGGCTGGTCTTGAACTACTGACCTCAGGTGATCCACCCACCTCAGCCTCCCAAAGTGCTGGGATTACAGGCATGAGCCACCGTGCCTGGCCGTTTGTTTTGTTTAGATAACATTGTTTGTATGCTAATGGGAGGAAATTGATGATGAGGGGACTAAGTGCTGGAGTGACATCCTTGTCCAGGTAAAGGAGGATGGGTTTTAGGGCAGAGCGAATGGGCTTGGAAGATGGTAGGTTGTTAGATGTGGTGGCGGAAGGATGTGGAAATACTCTTTTTTTTTTTTTTTTGAGATGGAGTCTCGCTCTGTGGCCCAGCCTGGAGTGCAGTGGCACGATCTCAGCTCACTGCAAGCTCCGCCTCATGGGTTCACGCTGTTCTCCTGCCTCAGCCTCCCGGGTAGCTGGAACTACAGGCGCCCGCCACCATGCCCGGCTAATTTTTTTGTATTTTTAGTAGAGATGGGGTTTCACCATGTTAGCCAGGATGGTTTCGATCTCCTGACCTCGTGATCCATCCGCCTCTGCTTCCCAAAGCCCTGGGATTACAGGTGTGAGCCACCACGCCCATCTGAAATTCTCTTCTAATTGCGTATCTTACTGAAACAATATGGTCATCCGGTGAAAGGAAAGTGGGGAAGAGTAGATACTGGAACTTGTAGAAGGGGGCACCAAGGTATGAGATGTCTCATTACAGAGTAAATGGAGAAAATGTAATACATTTGCCGGAGAACACCAGTTCATTTGAGGTCTGTGGTATGATCTGGGCCAGCAGGGTTGTATGTTTTTCTCCAGCCATATTCGGCTAAATGGTGTAGGCACAGAGTCTGGTTAACAGTTAAATTTAACAAAGGAGGGGTTTTGCCAGGTGAATATGGTGGGATAATGGGGGCGAGGGAGTGAATAAAAATAATCTAAGCTGGGTACGGAGGAATTAAGGACATGAGTAGGGTGGAAGGACAGTGATAAAGGTAGTAGAGCCAGCAGGTTGTATGTCCTTGTGGTGTTTGGAATTCTTGCACTGGGGGCATTAGGCATGACTGGGAAGGCAGGAGTCAGAGTGGGATGCCTGAAGCTGAGATCATAGAGAGCAGTTACAGTGTCAAGGTCTAGGCTGGGGGTGGTGGTTCACGCCTGTAATCCCAGCACTTTGTGAAGCTGAGGCAGGAGGATTGCTTGAAGCAAGGAGTTTGAGACCAGCTCCAGCAACAAAGTAAGACCCCATCTCTAAAAATTAAAAATATAGCTGGGCATGATGGCGCATGCCTGTGGTCACAGCTGCTGGTAGGCTGAGGAGGAGGATCAGGATCGCTTGAGCCCAGAAGCCCAAGGCTGCAACCAGCTATGATCAAGCCATTGCACTCCATCCTCTGTGACAGAGAGCGAGAGAGAGAGAGACCCTGTCTCTTTAAAACAAACAAACAAAAAACAAGGTCTAGGATATGACTGCGGGAGTGGTGGATGGCTGAGGTAAGGATGATGAGACCACTGGAGAAGTCAAAGAATGAGAGACCAGGTTACTGGAAGCAGCAACCGCATGGCTAGTGAAATCACTAAGAATTATGACGAGAGTAACGGCGAGGGCGGGTTGACCATGAGCCAGCTCTGTGATGAGGAGCAGTTGGGTGGCCAGCCCGGGGTTAGGAGGTACAACAGACTGATAGCATCAGCCTTCTGCAGGGGTTTTAGAGGACACCATTGGAGGTAGCATTGAGGGGCAAGGAGGACATCTTACCTGAACCTCGTGGTAGTGGTAGGAGGGGAGTGATAGGGGAAGCAGGACTGCAAGGCGACTAGGAAAGAAGGTGAAGGGAACATTCAAAGCAGAGGTGGAGGACGCAGTGGGGGTGAGTCTTGCTGAATTCTAAGGGGTAAAGTGAATGAGTTTCTGCAGTTGGGAGGACAGGGAGATGGAAGTCACAGTAGGGGATGTACATGAAGATGAAAATCTGGGTGATGAAGAATGACAGGAGGGCTTGAAGGGTGAGATAGAGTATGCGATTCCCCTAGAAAACTGGAGCTCTGGGCCCACTTTTCATCCTGCCAGCAAGGCCTGGCCTTACCTGGAGCACAGGGAGCTTAAGCTCAACGTACAGACAGGAAGGAAGACAGTAGTGGTTCCAAGGTCTGATGAGTTCACTGCTGCTCCTCAGAGGGGCCTTCTTACGACAGTTCTTGCTGCCCCTCCTCTACTGTCATGGCATCCTGTGTCATCTTTATGGGTACTATCTGAAAATCTGGTTTGGGGTCTCTTCTTCTCCCCCCAAGCTTTGACTGCTGTATTCTGGTCACCTTTAGTGCCTGGTGTATAGTAAGCATTCGTGTAAAATGTTCCTATTGGCACATACTTGTTTTTTTTGGCCCATACATTTAACAGATCCTTAGCAGTCACCTTTTTAGTACTGGGAATAATGTGAACATAACAATTCCTGTTCTCATGGATACAGAACTCCCATAGCTCCAGTTGTCTTATTTTGAAATACTATGTTGCAAATCTCTCATACATCAAGTATAGCCAAACTGAAATGCAGACTCATTGAAACCAGTCTGTATCCTAGATGCCTATTTCCCAAGTCTATCTTCCATTCATACCTGAGCTAAAATTTTTTTTTTTTTTGAGACGGAGTCTCGCTCTGTCGCCCAGGCTGGAGTGCACTGGTGTGATCATGGCTCACTGCAGCCTCCATCTCCTCCCTGCTGCCCCTCCCAAGTAGCCGGACTACAGGTGCACACCACTGCACCTAGCTTGACACCATTTTTAACTGTTTAAAACCCTTCTCTATGGGCTGGAAAACAGGGTTAATTCTAGGTTGATGACAATATTACTAAAAATAGCACAATTTTAGGCACCATCAAAACAAAGCACTTACTCCTAGAATGGTCTCTGCCAGATAAGGCAAAATCAACCTAAAGAAGTGTTTTGTATATGTTAAAATACTCAGCTCTATTAGGACATAAGATAAATCTAGGTTTTGTGATTAAAAATTAAATTTAGAAAAACCAACAGTTGCTCTCTTGTGGGAATTAGTAAATTTGAGCATACAGGGAGATTTCTTACCTTTGGAGGCTTGAAGGGATACTCTGGTGTAAAAGTGATATCGAGAAAGAATACGCCACCCTCATACACGGATCCTGGAGGCCCTAGAATGGTTGATCTCCATTCATAGATGTTATCACCTTTGGGACCAGCACTGTGAATAATACATCAACAAATAAGCAGATGGTGGCACTACCCCAGTTTTTACAGTGTACTAAAAAAGATGGAAAGATTACCTCTCTCCTCTCTTTTGTTTACTGTGTGGATTCTCTTTACAAAACAAGTACAGAAATGGATGCAGAACTGCCACAAACCCATAGCCATTGGTCAAGTAAGTAAAGTGGATGATAAAAGAATGTTAAAACCATTCTAAACCTACCTAGCTACGAAGAAGCAGGAAACTTGCCTCAATTCTCAAACCTCCCCTTGACACGTAGGAAAGTGTAAACAATACTTAAATGAGAAACACATCTCAGCACCTAGACGCTATAGTGACAAATGACAGCAGTTTCTGCTCAGAGCTACATCATTTATGACCATTTTAAGCACAGAAGTTTCATTTTCTGACCCACTAACTGGTTCTTCCTTGCTCTTGTATCTCCATAATCTCACCTGAAAAAGAATCTAATAGATGGCCATACTTTTTACATTATAAACCATGTTAGGTGGGAGAGGGAGGAGAATGGTTAAGTATCCAGTTACAGGTTATTCAATTTTCATTTCAATTTGTATTCTATAATTGGGTTCTCTAAATATTAATACTTAAAGACATTCCTCCAACCCTGTTAGCTGTTATTATAAATCACTGTTACATGGGTACACCATAATTTGGCCACCATTCTAAAGCACTGTGTTGGCTTCTGGAGTGCCACTGCGCCCAGCAAAACTACTCTTTTAAATAAATATACGATGTGAACTGGATTTATTCACTCACTTACTGAATGCCCATGTACTAGGCAGAGGGTTAAATGTCAGGAGTTTTGATACTGAACAAGACAAACTCCTTCAAGATGCCCTCTGCTAACTGGTTACAAAGTCTGATGCCTTCATTTAAGAGAAAGAAGAGATGAAGAGGGAGGGAATAAAAAGCCTACCCATGGGCCTGTACTTGCCCCAAACCCATCACACGTTTTTCTCTTGGTCTGAAATTTGGTGTGAGAGATGCAACAGGTTAGGGGAATGAGCTATTACAAAGGAAAAGCAGAGGAGAATACAAGCTGAGGAAGAAAACATGACATGGCAAAAAAGGTGGGAGAAAGTATGGGCAACCGAATAGCGGGTAATGGGAAGAACACGGCCCAGACTGGCCAAGAGGCAGAAAGAGCTCAGACACTGTCTACCTCACAGGAATGTTTTCAGAATTAAGTGAGAGAAAGAAGGAAACTAGAGAGCAACACACCCACGGGTATTCTCTCATTAAACAGCAGTGATCACCATTATTAATCCTTTAGTATCTCTTTGTGATGGGTATTACCAAAAACTAAAACTTGCTTTACTTTTTATTTTTGAAACAGTCTTAATCCACTACCCAGGCTGGAATGCAGTGAGTGGCATGATCTCGGGTCACTGTAGCCTTGACTTCTAGGCTCCAGTGATCCTCCCACCTTCGCCACCTGAGTAGCTGGGACTACAGGCATGCGCCACCACGCCTGGCTAATGTTTTCTGTTTCATTTGTATAGACTGAGGTCTCACTATGTTGCCCAGGCTGGTCTTGAACTCCTAGGCTCAAGCAATCCTCCTACCTCAGCCTCCCAGAGTGCTGGGATTATAAGTGTAAGCCACCAAAAAATTTGTTTTAGATTAGATACAGAGAGAGATTTTTTTTTTTTTTAAAGGCGGAGTTTCGCTCTTGTTGCCCAGGCTTGAGTGCAATGGCACGATCTCGGCTCACTGCAACCTCCGCCTCCCGGGTTCAAGCGATTCTCCTGCCTCAGCCTCCTGAGTAACTGGGATTACAGGCATGCGCCATTATGCCTGGCTAATTTTGTGTTTTGGTAAACATAGGGTTTCACCATGTTTGTCAGGCTGGTCTTGAACTCCCTATCTCAGGTGATCCACCCGCCTCGGCCTCCCAAAGTGCTGGGATTACAGGCATGAGCCACCGTGCCCGGCCAGAGATTTTTTAACACTGTCTACACCATGAAGTCATACTTTGTGTTTAAAAAAGATGACTTCATACTTTTTACATGATATCTGATGGCAATTTTCCCAAGGTGGAATGTAGGGAGAGCTCTTACTCAGCCCTCTCCCTCTAGAAACAGGCAGTAACTTCTCCAGTGAAATGATATTACCATTACTGCTTCATTTCCTGAGGTGAGAACCGGTTCTTGGTCATCATAAGTTTGCCTACCTGCCTACATGTTTGCATCCCCTCAAAACTTTTATGTTGAAATCCTAACCCTCAATGTGATGGTATTAGGAGGTGGAGTCTTTGAAGGTATTGGGTTAGGGGGTAGAAATCCTCATGAAAAGGATTAGTGTCCTTAAAGAGAACCTCAAAAGCTCTCTTTTCTCTACCATATGAGGATACAGCAAGAAGACAGTTGTCTGGAAACCAAGAAATGCATCCTCACCAGACCTGAAGCTGCCAGTACCTTGATCTCATATTTCTAGCCTCCAGAACTGTGAGACATAAACTTTTGTTGTTTATAAGCCATCCAATTTATAGTACTTTGTTATAGCAAACTGAAGGAAGAAAGTCTAAAGATGCTGGCTGATACAGCTATGACGCCTGGAGTGCAGTTAATGAAAAGTGAACTATGTATGAAAATAACACTAATAATAGGGGTTGCAAATAAAGAGGAATGCTCTTTCATCTAGTTTATGGTAAACACTTAAAGGCAAAAGGCTACTCTAAAATCTTTTTACAGATGAGGAACCAAGGCCAAGAGTTCATTTAGAGGAGCCAGGCTCTCTAAAATCCAGTACTGACAGTATTCCAAGCTGCCTCCTAAAAAGACACTAGAGCTCAGGAGTCACACCCATGTTCAACTTGGTAGTGCTAAGAAACCAACCTAGAAAAAAACGATAGAGGTGACATGCTGGCATGCGTCCAATGCTGCTGGTCCTTTAGTGTACAAAAAAGATAAAGGTTTATCAATATGTCACTACGTGCAGATGTATGGATTGTAATGAAACTTGGTGGTTCCCAAATTTCACTGTGCATCAAAATAACCGATGGAACTTTCAAGGTTTCTAGACCCCACCCCAGGCCCAGTGAGTCTAGAATATCTAGAGGGGGACCGAAGAATCTATGTATTTCAGTGCCCCCACCCACAACCATGGCCTCGAAGCAGGGAGTCTGCATTTGGGATCCGCTGCCACAGGTTACTAGTGGACAACCAGTCAGGAGCATAAGCTGTAACATTTCACAGTCTGTCACCTGTGATGGCTTATCACCTGTGATATGACCAGAAATCCAATTAAGATTGTTATCTCTCTGTAATCTGCTTGCAGTTTAGGTGTTAATTTTTTTTTTGAAAGTTCAGAAAAAAGTAGAGAAAAGACAGAAAAGGAATCAAGTACACAACAATTACATAACGACAAAAAACATACTACACCTGTGTTAAACTTCAAAACTGGAGAATAAAGGTGCAATATGAAAAATAATTAAATGCGAAGTGAAATAATATCAAAGGTAGTTGACCCCTGACATTGAATAGTGAGGGATCCCTAACCTATGGGCCCTCAGGAATTACTGTGAATGGTCTGAGAATCCACTGGAAAAGACCAAGCATTGTTAGTGAATATCAAACTTTCTTTTTTTGAGATGGAGTCTTGCTGTGTCACCCAGGTTGGAGTATAGTGGTGTGATCTCGGCTCACTGCAACCTCCGCCTCGCGGGTTCAAGCGATTCTCCTGCCTCAGTCTCCCAAGCAGCTGGGACTACAGGCGTGTGCCACCATGCCCAGTTAATTTCTGTATTTTTAGTAGAGCTGGGGTTTCACCATATTGGCTAGACTGGTCTCAAACTCCTGACCTTGTGATCCCTCCCGCCCCAGTCTCCCAAAGTGCTGGGATTACAGGTGTGAACCACCATGCTCGGCCCTGAATATCAAGCTTTAGATAGTCACTTAAAGCTGCTACTGTATGAATTCAGTACTTTTTTTTTTTTTTTTTGGTCATGTGTACTTCTTAATCAGAGAATAAAACAGAAAAATTCTGATATGGGGACCTACAATTTTATTTTTTTCCTAAGTTCTCACTGGGAAAGTTAGGATCTGCTGGCCTACAAAGTGGGCAGGCAGTCCCATCCCCGGGGGTGGAGGACAATGTTAACAACTCTCAGAAGGCCAGTGCCAGGAGAACAGGGAATAAGAGAAGCTTTACTTGAGGCTGTTCAAGTATCCCACCTATTTCTTGATAAAATGACTGACCAGGTTTGCCCTCAGGTCACCTAAGTACACCCTTTACTAATCTCCTGTCTCCTCCAGAAGACACTTTTGGTTCCACAACAAGAAATACAAGTTTAATTTTAAACACTGGTTCAAGCATACCTTAGAATGGTATGTAATTTAAATTATTAATCCAAATGATTAGAGAGTAGGGAAAATCCTGAATTGGGAAAAGAGGGGTTGAAATTAAGATATTAAGGAAAGACGGGAGCAGAAAAGTACATTTCCTCATTTTGCATGAAGTCTACCCATCTGTCTTCACCTGGGCACTTATTTTAATTGAGATTCTCTAAACTGGGTCATCTCCGTTTTGTGCAGTAAGATTTTTTAAAACCAGCCAACCAAAGTATCACTGGGGTTATAGAAATAAGTATAAGACTTTGCCTCCTTTAAAAAACCCACTTATCCCTGTTTGAAGACACTGAAATTTAACTGTGATCAGAACCTTTGCATGAGAGGAAGTAACTGAGAAAGTGAAGAGACTATGCCTATACTTTTCACATGTTCCTACACAGAGGTTTAAAGTTTATTTGTAACTAAAAACACTTTTCAAAATGTAAGTAGAGGCCGGGCGCGGTGGCTCAAGCCTGTAATCCCAGCACTTTGGGAGGCCGAGACGGGCGGATCACGAGGTCAGGAGATCGAGAC
>NW_012114141.1:10936630-10948062 GCF_000951035.1 Colobus angolensis palliatus | reverse complement strand
TTTTTTTTTTTTTTTTGGAGATGGAGTTTCGTGCAGTCACCCAGGCTGGAGTGCAGTGGTGCCGTCTCGGCTTACCGCAACCTCTGCCTCCCGGGTTCAAGCGATTCTCCTGCGTCAGCCTCCCACGTAGAGGGGACTACAGGCGCATGCCACCATGCCCGGCTAATTTTCTTATTTTCAGCAGAGATGGGGTTTCACCCTGTTGGCCAGGGGGGTCTCGAACTCCTGACCTCAAGAGATCCGTGAGCCTCGGCCTCCCAAAATGCTGGGAATACAGGCATAAGTTACTGCACCCAGCCGAGCGTCTGCATTTTTAACAAAAACGCATTAAGGAGTAAGGCGATACCCTAATATCCAGTCACACTTGAGAATGAGTTTAATGAAGCGGGTTTGTTAAGTGGAACAGTTTTCCTTATGTCTCCATTTTGCCCAGGAACTGATGTTGGCAAAGTACTAGTATGATCTTTTCAATCCGTTTTCTTTCAGGTAGCAATTGTTGTGTTAGGAAACAAAATCGACCTTTCTGAGCAGAGACAAGTGGATGCTGAAGTGGCACAGCAGTGGGCAAAAAGTGAGAAGGTGAGACTGTGGGAGGTGACTGTTACAGATCGGAAAACTCTGATTGAACCATTCACTTTATTAGCCAGTAAACTTTCTCAACCCCAGAGCAAATCAAGCTTTCCTTTGCCTGGGAGGAAAAACAAAGGGAACTCTAGTTCTGAGAACTAAAAATCAGTAATTCCACAATTGTTTGTTGAATAGTGACTGCCTTTAAGTGTCTGTGAACATGGAGTAATATCACTATTTAAAATAGGCCATTTGTATCTACCTTTGGTCCTTAGGAAAATTCCCAAGGAAGTCATTTAATGCACTTTAGATGTTAAAAGTATTTGGGCTAAGGTTATTATTGCCTGTTATGAAATAATATATTCTTATTCTCATTGTTTGAAACCTGTCTTTGAAATTAGCACCTTTGTTATTTATATTGTACTTGTGAAAACAGTAAAATAAAGTTTGGACAGTTATGCAAATGCACCTATGTGTAACCTCACCCCATCCCCAAGCTGTTTCAGAAGATACCATAAATCATTGTTACATTATGCAAACTTCTAAGCTCAAACATGACTTTGTTTTTAAAAAGTTCATTAATGTCTAGGATTATAAAACACTTTTTATGTCTAAATTGGACCCAAAACATTGAACAGTTTGGGGTAGTAAGCTAAATTTCATCTTGTGGAGATTTTGCTAAACAGACTAAGACTCATGATTTAGGGTCAAATTAGAATGTTTAGCATGATTTGAGGTACCAGGTAGTGTAAGTAGGTTCATCACACTCTAAGGCCGTTTTTTCTTCAGCCAGATCCCAGTTGATAGACCAGATACTTGAGGGCAAACTGTTTGCTCCTCCTGTTGAACATGATTAGGCACTTTAGGACAGTAAAGCTGTATTTTCTGGAAGGAAGACTGTATCTTCTGGAATAGTTTTCTAGAAAACTAGTCATAGACAATAAAAGTATCAAAAATACTGGGCTCTAGATGGTCTAACTTAGATGTCTGAATTTGTGTTGTTTCTCTAAAGATTTTGGCAGGACTTGAGCAATGTGGCTGACCGTAACTTTATTAATTTAAAAGGAAGGAAGGAAGCTAGTGGTTTCATCTGTGAAATAACTATTTTGATTGAAATGTAAAATAAGCTATTCAGCAAAGAACATATTAAAACATCAAGTAATTTGTAACATCTTAAATGGAATACTTTTTTTCATGAGCTCAAGTGAAGAACTACTACATATAAAAGACAAGACTTATAAATCAGCTATTGCTGCTACAGTAGCATTCTTCAAAATTTCCCATCATAAATTCATTTTTTGGTCAAAAAATTGCCACTCAGACACTAACTCACCCCTTACCTTTTCCTCGTTATTGAATATTAATCTAGCTTTTCCCCCCATGCATGTTACATACATGGACAATGCTTTCATAATGATTTTTAAATAAGTACCTTCGTTTGCTTTGTTTCCTACTAATGCAACTTAGTCTAAATTAGTACAGACAGAGTTACCAATTCTTTTTAAATTCTATAATGAATGTAAGTTTCTCTGAAAGAGACACACAGAAACAGCACTGCTGGGTCATGCCATGTATATACTTAGGTACTGCCAAAATGCCCCCTATGGCAGTGTACCAGTTTATCCCTGACAGAACCCATTTCTCATGTACTTGCTACTACAGCATCTGCAAGTCAGAAAACGCTTTTTTAAAAAATGCAGTAGGGTTTGTCTTTGAAGCCTAAATGAGGTAGATTATTTAACCTTTTCTAGGATACCTCAACATCTACAGCTGTGTAAAGTACAGATCCTAATATGGGTAAATAATACCTACTAAATATGCATTATTTTTAGCTTGTTTTAGAAGCAGATACCTATCAATTTCAGAAGAATCTGCAAATAGCAACCAAAAGGCAAAATAAAAGTAAGTGAACACAGCAGTATTAGGCGGTTTTTAATATTGTTTATTAGCACAGTAACAAATGCAGACTTAAGTAGTCCACAACATATAACCAATCCACTGAGCAACTCCTATTCCACGCCTTACAGTTAACAGCTTAAGGTATTTCACTACAGGTTTTCACAAGTCCTGATTTAAACCTTTTTTAAACAAAGTAGATTGGCATATAAAATAAAACATATTACTCATCTCCTATATGGTGTTTTACAGCCACGTGTCCATTTTATATATATGAGATGACAGTCTCTAAAAACTCTGTTAAATATCAATGTTCCCTTCCAAGAAGGGAAAACAAATTCCAATTTTGTTTTAAACAAAAAGTATGTAGTCTTAGAGGGACTTTACATAAATGGCCATATGTGTAACCTGTACAAAATTAAGCTGTTTTAAATTTACAGACTACAAGCAACTGAACCCAAATGTCTAAATGTACATTCTTTTCTGTACTACATTTCAGCTAATATTGCAGAACTAATAACAATTTTAAAAGTTGCTATTACCAATTCTGTCTACTGTAGCAAGATACCTTAAGTTACAACAAAATCTTAGGAAATAAGACTGAATAATATCTGTTATAGAAATACCCTACTCTTTACCAACTCCCACCCTCCCTGACCCCTTCAGAATCATAAGCAGCTCTCTTCTGTGACAAATAATGTAAGAATTGTGAAAACCCAGTTTATGTAGCGTATCTCTTGGTCCACTGTCTGGCCATTCTGTCATGTTCTGCTCTGTTGGTCATATACTGAGTGGCAATACTTCCCACCAAGGGGTCGGCTGGAAGAAAAGAATGTAGATTACTTTGGAGAAAGGAAAAGAACATTTTAAACTTTAGCAAATACATTAGTGACAGCTTGGGTAGACATGTACAACCAAGTATGTGTGATCAAACCCATCTTCGAAACACCACTCCACCACGCTGGATATTTGTCCATCAAAAATTTAAAAATCGTAACGTGGGAGGAAGAGGGAATGCTCAGGCCTTAGTGTACTCGTCTGTCTGTATCTTAGTTCATTCCATTTTTCTCCCAATAAACAACACCTGACTGGAGTTTCTTTACTCTTATGTGTTAGGCTGAGTTCATTAGAGACTGGAGCGGTCAAGGCTCCAGACTACAATGAACATCCAACTGTGTTCATGTGACCCTTAGCTCAATGTCACCAGTTATGGCACTGTGAATACTGTGAAGTCTTCGGGGCTGTTGCAGTGCAACACTATTTACCTTTACACTGGTTAAAGAGCCAGGTTGCCAGGCAAAACCTGGACCTCCAATTAAGTATTCACACACACACACACACACACACATATATATATATATATATTTTTTTTTTTTTTTGAGACAGGGTCTTGCTTTGCCACCCAGGCTGGAGTTCTGTGCAGCGACATGCTCATGGCTCACTGCAGCCTTGGCCTTCTGGGTTCAAACAATCCTGCCACCTCAGCCACCCTAGCAGCTGGGACTACAGAAAAATATTTTTTAAATGAAATGAAGTCCCAAAAAAGTCACAATTCAGTAGTCACTAAGTATTTAATAAATACCATTTTCAAAATTGAGTGCCATCTCAGTGACCAGCTATGGGGCACATGCCCACTGAACCCCACAGGCAAGGGTGAGGCTTGCCAGGCAGATGACTTGACATTTAGAAGTGTATGATTTGTTTTATAACAACTATATGGGAAATTAAGCAACAGGAAAAAAAAAATAGAGGAGGAAGAATAACTGAGACTGTAAAAGCCCAAGGCAAACTTAGTCTTCAGTTTAAAATACCTTGTTGCTAGAATATACTGATTAATGAAGTTGTATGTCTCAACTAGTAGACTGAAGTAACTTCTCGATTAAAACTTTCTTTGAAAAGCAGATTAGTTTTTATATTCATAAAGTTTTGCAGAAAAATTAGTTTTGTCCTTTGAAAGCTTTTGGAAACAAGTACTTTTCAGGTGAGGAAAAATAAAACAAGGTAAAGAATTATTAACCTTACCAGGATTACAGTCTGTAAGAAGTGAGCAGATAGAAAGGAGGACTTTAGAAATGGTTAGTGCTGGACTCCAATTATCTTTCAATATGTCCAAGCAAATAACACCTTGACTGTTAATATTACAATGATAGATTCTTGTCCGAAATGTAACCTAAGGAAAACAAGGAAGTGTCAAACAATAGTTAAACAGCAAACAAACTTTTTGCTAAATACTCAACCGAATGACCCTAATTAGAAAGGGGGGAAAAAAAAACCAACTCCCAGATAGGTAGTTTTTAAAAAGGTGAATAAAAGCAGTTTTAATTAAAGCTGTCAAGAAGATAGACTTGTTTAATAAATTTGATTAGAAAGTGTTCACTGACCATCTGAGTGTCAATTTCATTTAAAATGTTACATCCACTGATGGTAAGTTCAGTACTTCCTAATTTTATCTTTAGCAATTTTATTTATTTATTTTTTTTTGAGACGGAGTCTCACTCTCGCCCGGGCTGGAGTGCAGTGGCCGGATCTCAGCTCACTGCAAGCTCCGCCTCCCGGGTTTACGCCATTCTCCTGCCTCAGCCTCCCGAGTAGCTGGGACTACAGGCGCCCGCCACCTCGCCCGGCTAGATTTTTGTATTTTTTAGTAGAGACGGGGTTTCACCGTGTTAGCCAGGCTGGTCTCGATCTCCTGACCTCGTGCTCCGCCCGTCTCGGCCTCCCAAAGTGCTGGGATTACAGGCTTGAGCCACCGCGCCCGGCCTTATCTTTAGCAATTTTAAATCTTTTAAATATTAACATTTCCAAGTCTGAATAGTTAATTGTTTGCTGACCTCTTGTGCTAGCTGGTAGTACTACACTGCCTCAAAGTAAGCTTTAAAATACTGAGAATCATAAATATCTCTTAAAAACTGAAGTGCAACATAATAGGTACCTAAAGATAATTAAACAACATACTTAGCAAACAATGACTACACTCAAAAAGCTGAACAAAATTTGAAGAGAAGTCTACTCTGCTTTTTTCTGACCTTTACATCAGGTCCCATAGACATCCTGTCTACCTAAATCACAGAATTTACTATCTATATAATCGAGTGCATGGATGCAGAGCCAGTAATGGGCAAGGACCACAGCAGAACACAAGCCACATGAGCAGGTGTTATTTGGGTCTCGTAATTTTTATTTGTGAAATATACCAAAACACAAAGTAAAAATTACCTGTAATTTTACCAGTTTTTTAAAAAAGTGACTTTCGATTACTTCTTGTTGCTGCAATTGTACTTTTGTCTGGCAGTCTACCTAATCCCCAAAGACTGCGTTTTATTTCTGACTGAATGAGAAGCATAGATTGAGTACAAGAGATGGGTGACTTGGGCAATCCCCACCTGTCCTAGAAAGAAAACTGAGGCCTGGAGGTAAGGAATTGAACAAGACCAAAACATGACAGGGAGCAGAATAGAATCCAAAACTTTGGTAAGAGATTCTGATTCTCTAGTTGTTTATGATTCTCTAGTTGACCCCCTGACTTGTCCTTTTTTTGGGGTCTCACTTTGTTGCCCAGACTGGACTCAAACTCTTGAGCTCACACAATCCTCCCAAGTAGCCGGACTACAGGTGCACACCACTGCACCTGGCTTGACACCATTTTTAACTGTTTAAAACCCTTCTCTATGGGCTGGAAAACAGGGTTAATTCTAGGTTGATGACAATATTACTAAAAATAGCACAATTTTAGGCACCATCAAAACAAAGCACTTACTCCTAGAATGGTCTCTGCCAGATAAGGCAAAATCAACCTAAAGAAGTGTTTTGTATATGTTAAAATACTCAGCTCTATTAGGACATAAGATAAATCTAGGTTTTGTGATTAAAAATTAAATTTAGAAAAACCTCAACAGTTGCTCTCTTGTGGGAATTAGTAAATTTGAGCATACAGGGAGATTTCTTACCTTTGGAGGCTTGAAGGGATACTCTGGTGTAAAAGTGATATCGAGAAAGAATACGCCACCCTCATACACGGATCCTGGAGGCCCTAGAATGGTTGATCTCCATTCATAGATGTTATCACCTTTGGGACCAGCACTGTGAATAATACATCAACAAATAAGCAGATGGTGGCACTACCCCAGTTTTTACAGTGTACTAAAAAAGATGGAAAGATTACCTCTCTCCTCTCTTTTGTTTACTGTGTGGATTCTCTTTACAAAACAAGTACAGAAATGGATGCAGAACTGCCACAAACCCATAGCCATTGGTCAAGTAAGTAAAGTGGATGATAAAAGAATGTTAAAACCATTCTAAACCTACCTAGCTACGAAGAAGCAGGAAACTTGCCTCAATTCTCAAACCTCCCCTTGACACGTAGGAAAGTGTAAACAATACTTAAATGAGAAACACATCTCAGCACCTAGACGCTATAGTGACAAATGACAGCAGTTTCTGCTCAGAGCTACATCATTTATGACCATTGTAAGCACAGAAGTTTCATTTTCTGACCCACTAACTGGTTCTTCCTTGCTCTTGTATCTCCATAATCTCACCTGAAAAAGAATCTAATAGATGGCCATACTTTTTACATTATAAACCATGTTAGGTGGGAGAGGGAGGAGAATGGTTAAGTATCCAGTTACAGGTTATTCAATTTTCATTTCAATTTGTATTCTATAATTGGGTTCTCTAAATATTAATACTTAAAGACATTCCTCCAACCCTGTTAGCTGTTATTATAAATCACTGTTACATGGGTACACCATAATTTGGCCACCATTCTAAAGCACTGTGTTGGCTTCTGGAGTGCCACTGCGCCCAGCAAAACTACTCTTTTAAATAAATATACGATGTGAACTGGATTTATTCACTCACTTACTGAATGCCCATGTACTAGGCAGAGGGTTAAATGTCAGGAGTTTTGATACTGAACAAGACAAACTCCTTCAAGATGCCCTCTGCTAACTGGTTACAAAGTCTGATGCCTTCATTTAAGAGAAAGAAGAGATGAAGAGGGAGGGAATAAAAAGCCTACCCATGGGCCTGTACTTGCCCCAAACCCATCACACGTTTTTCTCTTGGTCTGAAATTTGGTGTGAGAGATGCAACAGGTTAGGGGAATGAGCTATTACAAAGGAAAAGCAGAGGAGAATACAAGCTGAGGAAGAAAACATGACATGGCAAAAAAGGTGGGAGAAAGTATGGGCAACCGAATAGCGGGTAATGGGAAGAACACGGCCCAGACTGGCCAAGAGGCAGAAAGAGCTCAGACACTGTCTACCTCACAGGAATGTTTTCAGAATTAAGTGAGAGAAAGAAGGAAACTAGAGAGCAACACACCCACGGGTATTCTCTCATTAAACAGCAGTGATCACCATTATTAATCCTTTAGTATCTCTTTGTGATGGGTATTACCAAAAACTAAAACTTGCTTTACTTTTTATTTTTGAAACAGTCTTAATCCACTACCCAGGCTGGAATGCAGTGAGTGGCATGATCTCGGGTCACTGTAGCCTTGACTTCTAGGCTCCAGTGATCCTCCCACCTTCGCCACCTGAGTAGCTGGGACTACAGGCATGCGCCACCACGCCTGGCTAATGTTTTCTGTTTCATTTGTATAGACTGAGGTCTCACTATGTTGCCCAGGCTGGTCTTGAACTCCTAGGCTCAAGCAATCCTCCTACCTCAGCCTCCCAGAGTGCTGGGATTATAAGTGTAAGCCACCAAAAAATTTGTTTTAGATTAGATACAGAGAGAGATTTTTTTTTTTTTTAAAGGCGGAGTTTCGCTCTTGTTGCCCAGGCTTGAGTGCAATGGCACGATCTCGGCTCACTGCAACCTCCGCCTCCCGGGTTCAAGCGATTCTCCTGCCTCAGCCTCCTGAGTAACTGGGATTACAGGCATGCGCCATTATGCCTGGCTAATTTTGTGTTTTGGTAAACATAGGGTTTCACCATGTTTGTCAGGCTGGTCTTGAACTCCCTATCTCAGGTGATCCACCCGCCTCGGCCTCCCAAAGTGCTGGGATTACAGGCATGAGCCACCGTGCCCGGCCAGAGATTTTTTAACACTGTCTACACCATGAAGTCATACTTTGTGTTTAAAAAAGATGACTTCATACTTTTTACATGATATCTGATGGCAATTTTCCCAAGGTGGAATGTAGGGAGAGCTCTTACTCAGCCCTCTCCCTCTAGAAACAGGCAGTAACTTCTCCAGTGAAATGATATTACCATTACTGCTTCATTTCCTGAGGTGAGAACCGGTTCTTGGTCATCATAAGTTTGCCTACCTGCCTACATGTTTGCATCCCCTCAAAACTTTTATGTTGAAATCCTAACCCTCAATGTGATGGTATTAGGAGGTGGAGTCTTTGAAGGTATTGGGTTAGGGGGTAGAAATCCTCATGAAAAGGATTAGTGTCCTTAAAGAGAACCTCAAAAGCTCTCTTTTCTCTACCATATGAGGATACAGCAAGAAGACAGTTGTCTGGAAACCAAGAAATGCATCCTCACCAGACCTGAAGCTGCCAGTACCTTGATCTCATATTTCTAGCCTCCAGAACTGTGAGACATAAACTTTTGTTGTTTATAAGCCATCCAATTTATAGTACTTTGTTATAGCAAACTGAAGGAAGAAAGTCTAAAGATGCTGGCTGATACAGCTATGACGCCTGGAGTGCAGTTAATGAAAAGTGAACTATGTATGAAAATAACACTAATAATAGGGGTTGCAAATAAAGAGGAATGCTCTTTCATCTAGTTTATGGTAAACACTTAAAGGCAAAAGGCTACTCTAAAATCTTTTTACAGATGAGGAACCAAGGCCAAGAGTTCATTTAGAGGAGCCAGGCTCTCTAAAATCCAGTACTGACAGTATTCCAAGCTGCCTCCTAAAAAGACACTAGAGCTCAGGAGTCACACCCATGTTCAACTTGGTAGTGCTAAGAAACCAACCTAGAAAAAAACGATAGAGGTGACATGCTGGCATGCGTCCAATGCTGCTGGTCCTTTAGTGTACAAAAAAGATAAAGGTTTATCAATATGTCACTACGTGCAGATGTATGGATTGTAATGAAACTTGGTGGTTCCCAAATTTCACTGTGCATCAAAATAACCGATGGAACTTTCAAGGTTTCTAGACCCCACCCCAGGCCCAGTGAGTCTAGAATATCTAGAGGGGGACCGAAGAATCTATGTATTTCAGTGCCCCCACCCACAACCATGGCCTCGAAGCAGGGAGTCTGCATTTGGGATCCGCTGCCACAGGTTACTAGTGGACAACCAGTCAGGAGCATAAGCTGTAACATTTCACAGTCTGTCACCTGTGATGGCTTATCACCTGTGATATGACCAGAAATCCAATTAAGATTGTTATCTCTCTGTAATCTGCTTGCAGTTTAGGTGTTAATTTTTTTTTTGAAAGTTCAGAAAAAAGTAGAGAAAAGACAGAAAAGGAATCAAGTACACAACAATTACATAACGACAAAAAACATACTACACCTGTGTTAAACTTCAAAACTGGAGAATAAAGGTGCAATATGAAAAATAATTAAATGCGAAGTGAAATAATATCAAAGGTAGTTGACCCCTGACATTGAATAGTGAGGGATCCCTAACCTATGGGCCCTCAGGAATTACTGTGAATGGTCTGAGAATCCACTGGAAAAGACCAAGCATTGTTAGTGAATATCAAACTTTCTTTTTTTGAGATGGAGTCTTGCTGTGTCACCCAGGTTGGAGTATAGTGGTGTGATCTCGGCTCACTGCAACCTCCGCCTCGCGGGTTCAAGCGATTCTCCTGCCTCAGTCTCCCAAGCAGCTGGGACTACAGGCGTGTGCCACCATGCCCAGTTAATTTCTGTATTTTTAGTAGAGCTGGGGTTTCACCATATTGGCTAGACTGGTCTCAAACTCCTGACCTTGTGATCCCTCCCGCCCCAGTCTCCCAAAGTGCTGGGATTACAGGTGTGAACCACCATGCTCGGCCCTGAATATCAAGCTTTAGATAGTCACTTAAAGCTGCTACTGTATGAATTCAGTACTTTTTTTTTTTTTTTTTGGTCATGTGTACTTCTTAATCAGAGAATAAAACAGAAAAATTCTGATATGGGGACCTACAATTTTATTTTTTTCCTAAGTTCTCACTGGGAAAGTTAGGATCTGCTGGCCTACAAAGTGGGCAGGCAGTCCCATCCCCGGGGGTGGAGGACAATGTTAACAACTCTCAGAAGGCCAGTGCCAGGAGAACAGGGAATAAGAGAAGCTTTACTTGAGGCTGTTCAAGTATCCCACCTATTTCTTGATAAAATGACTGACCAGGTTTGCCCTCAGGTCACCTAAGTACACCCTTTACTAATCTCCTGTCTCCTCCAGAAGACACTTTTGGTTCCACAACAAGAAATACAAGTTTAATTTTAAACACTGGTTCAAGCATACCTTAGAATGGTATGTAATTTAAATTATTAATCCAAATGATTAGAGAGTAGGGAAAATCCTGAATTGGGAAAAGAGGGGTTGAAATTAAGATATTAAGGAAAGACGGGAGCAGAAAAGTACATTTCCTCATTTTGCATGAAGTCTACCCATCTGTCTTCACCTGGGCACTTATTTTAATTGAGATTCTCTAAACTGGGTCATCTCCGTTTTGTGCAGTAAGATTTTTTAAAACCAGCCAACCAAAGTATCACTGGGGTTATAGAAATAAGTATAAGACTTTGCCTCCTTTAAAAAACCCACTTATCCCTGTTTGAAGACACTGAAATTTAACTGTGATCAGAACCTTTGCATGAGAGGAAGTAACTGAGAAAGTGAAGAGACTATGCCTATACTTTTCACATGTTCCTACACAGAGGTTTAAAGTTTATTTGTAACTAAAAACACTTTTCAAAATGTAAGTAGAGGCCGGGCGCGGTGGCTCAAGCCTGTAATCCCAGCACTTTGGGAGGCCGAGACGGGCGGATCACGAGGTCAGGAGATCGAGAC
>NW_012114141.1:10906869-10935115 GCF_000951035.1 Colobus angolensis palliatus | reverse complement strand
AAAAAAAAAAAAAAAATGTAAGTAGAATACATACAAGAAAAAAAGATAACAGTTTTTTTTTCTAATCAAAATAAATATTACTCTGATACAGATTTTAAGAAAAATGAGTCATTTCTACTTTAACACCGTATTTTCTTCTTTCTATAAAGGCTTCTGACTTCATACAGGTATGTAAACGTTAGGAGCAGGGATGACCATGAGCCACAACACTTCTGTCATACAGGAAGCTGTGTCTGTTAACTGATAGGAAACTCTCCACTGAATAAACACAATTAACAAGGACTCACTTCTGACAGCTTTTCCTACAATCCTAGAGACATTTTCTCTCTAATGACCACTGGACAGCGTGGCTACATATCTTATGTGTCAATATTATATTGATAAGTATACAAAGTAAAAAAACTATCAACTGGTAGTAACTTTTGCTTTACACATATATAGTCTTAAACAGCATTTGCACAGTATAAAATGTACTACAAATCACTGGAGGTATTAACAAACCAACTGTCAAAGCCTGTCATTAGGACAGTCTTACTAGAATCTGTTGTGTTCCCTCGATTGACTTAAAATCTTCCAGGATAACTCCACGAAGTAACATTTATGTTTCCTTTTGGTTTTAAAATCATGTTTTTGTGAGTCTTTCCCCATTCCCATTCTCAGTACAGACTTCCTACAGACTACTCTGCTGTTCTTCCATTTCAATGGTCAGAAACCAAATCTGCATTTCAATTGTCAAATGACATTACTGATTTCTTTTAAAGAACATCCTGAAGCAAAGTGAAATTTAGAATATTTTTTGAGTCACAGTCTCACTGTGTCACCCAGGCTGGAGCACTGTGTGATCTCGGCTCACAGTAGCCTTGACTTCCTGGGCTGAAGTAATCCTCCCACCTCACCTCCCTGGTAGCTGGGACTAAAGGCACATGCCACCATGCCCAGCTAATTTTTTTAAAAATTTATTTATTATTATTATTTTTAAGACGGAGTTTCACTCATGTCACCCAGGCTTGAGTGCAGTGGTGCCATCTTGGCTTACTGCAGCCTCTGCCTCCCGGGTTCAAGTGATTCTCCTGCCTCAGCCTCCTGAGTAGCTGGGATTACAGGCATCCACCACCACACCCAGCTAATTTTTGTATTTTTAGTAGAGATGGGGTTTCACCATGTTGGCCAGGCTGGTCTCGAAATCCTGACCTCAGATGATCACCCGCCTCAGCCTCCCAAAGTGCTGGGATTACAGGTATGAGCCACCACGCCCAGCCTCATTTTTACATTTTTTGTAGTGACAGGCTCTCACCAGGTTGCACAGGCTCTTCTCAAATTCTTGGGCTCAAGTGATCCTCCCACCTGGGCCTCCCAAAGTGCTGAGATTCACAGGCATGAGCCACTGTGCCTGGCCAGAATCAATTTTTTAAGGGTATCTTTCTATCAAATGAATTTTTACATTTTTTATTGGGAGAGAGGACCCTTGCCTACAAACACATAAACCATAATTCAGATATATATTCTAGGCATAATTTCAGAAGACTTAGTTATCTGCTATCATACCCTAGAAAAAAGTGAGAGGATGAGAGGCTGGGAAGATAGGAAGATAAGCATGCTAGAAACAGAATTGCGGGCTGCTGGGCGAGCACTGGTAGAGCAGCCAGGCACACAGCACCCACCTGGTGCCCTGTCCTCCGCCGCTGCCCAGGCCTCCCTGGTGCCCACGGACGGGTATCAGAGCACCTCCCCAGATGCTAGGAGAGACGCTGAGTGAAGAGAAGGGAAGGATGGTTAGTCTTATAGCTGGATCACCTACGAAGAGAAGTTCTAAAGCAAGAAGAAAGCATTTCAATTTGGGACACTTATTTGCAGTGGGAAATTGGGAAAAGGACTATCAGACCAGACTTCTGTCCAGTCGGCCTTCATTTCAGTCCTTCCACACTGTTATTCTGGGTTTGTACTGTGCTAGAAAGACAACTGTCTTATACAGGCTGCAGTTGATGAATTTGTAAATACTGGACCTACTAAAATATTTAACACTGAGAAAATTAAGGTAACCTTGGGAAATTCTGAAACAGTCCCTTTTCACTTCTGGGTTGTAGGTGTTCAGGAGAAAGTAAGGCCACTGTGGGAGTTACATGCCAGATGCACAGATGGCATTGTATTTGTAGTGGACTCCGCAGATGTGGAAGGATGGAAGAAACAAACTTCATAAAATAACTAAGATACAGAAAATCAAGCAGTCCCTGTACTTACAGTTGCTAACACCAAGACTTCAGGAACTCATTCTCTCAGGAATTGATTCATTGTTGGCAAGGAGTGAACTGAGCTCATCAAGTCCTTGGCGTTTGCAGCCTACCTGTGCAATCACAGGAGACGGAGTAAAGCAGCAGTCCGCAACTTTTTTGGCACCAGGGGCTGCTTTTGTGGAAGACAATTTTTCCACAGATGGGGGGTGGGGGCTGGGACGGTTTGGGAATGATTCAAGTGCATTGCATTTATTGTGCACTCTATTTCTGTTGCTATTACATTGTGATATAGAATGAAATAATTATACAACTCACCACATAATGTAGAATCAGTGGGGAGCCCCTGAGCTTGTTTTCCTGCAACTAGACAGTCCCATGTGGGGGTGATGGGAGACAGTGACAGATCATGAAGCATTAGATTCTCATAAGGAGCACGCAACCGAGATCCCTCACATGAGCAGTTCACAATGGGGTTTGCGCTCCTATGAGAATCTAATGCCGCTGCTGATCTGATCTGACAGGAGGCGGAGCTCAGGCTGTAATATAAGCAATCAGCAGTGGCTGTAAATACAGATGGAGCTTCAATCAGCTTGCTGGTCTGCCCACCCACTGCTCATCTGTTATGCGCATGGTTCCTAATGGGCCAGGGACCAGTACAGCGTCTGTGGCCCAGGCATTGAGGAACCCTGGACTAAAGGAAGGACTTGAGACAACTACATGATAATAATTAAAAGAAGAAAAATGTTGTGGCAACAGTAAAGAAATGGTGACTATCGCTACCTTTTAATCTGTGGGGGGTAGGTTTTCTCTGGTCTGATTTTGACAAATGCAGAGTGTCTACAGCCTGGTTTGCCTGTCTGCCCTCCTGGGTGCTAGTGAAGCCTTGTTTTGTTGAATAATCAGATGCCCAACTCTGTTGCCTTGTGGAAGATGAGTAAATGCAGTGCTTCTTAAAGTGGTCTCTTCTCCCTATCCCACAAATTTTTTGCTACTAGCATTTGGGGAAGCCAAGGAAGGGTAGGAAATTGACCGGAACACAGTTGTGACATTTCACCTGAAGTTAGTGAAATAAAACTTTAAAGAGTAGGGGGGAAAAAGAGAGACATGCGGACAGCAGCAGGAAGTAAGAATGAAGAAAGGGGCAGGGGCAGGGTAGCAACAGTGCCAGCATATTTCAAAAAAAGGGCAGAGGCTTGGGATCAACTGAATTAGAGACTCAGTTCTACCTATTTAAAAATCTCAAGTAATTCCTGATATTATGTCATAGTACAATGACTAATGTTTCGTAAAAATGAAGAACTGGCACTTGGAGTAAGCTTTATCATCATCCTCAGAAAGCCAGATGTGGCACAGACTGCTTATTAGCTACTGCACGCCTATTCTCCTTTAGTCTGTGTCATGATAAGCTTCTATGTCACTTATATAAAGTACATCATTCATATCACAACCCCCCCCCCAAACACCCATATTTCAATAGTAGCCTTAGAGCAGTGGTTCTCAACTGGAAGTAATTCTGCCTCCTACTCTACCCCCGACATTTGGCAATGCTTGCAGTCATTCTTGAATGTCACAAATGGGAGGAAGGGTGCTAATGGCATCTGGTGGGTAGAGGCTAGGGATGCTGCTGAACATCCTACAATGCACCAGACAGCCCCCACGAAGAATGATCTCAGCCTAAAATGTCAATAGTGCCAAGGTTGAGAAACCCTGCCTTAGAGAAAATTTGCTCAAGGTTAAGCTAGTAAAGGGAAGAGCTTCAATCTGAATCCCAGTTGTTAGACTCCAATGCCCAGTCTTATTTTATTTTTTCTGTGCCTGGTACGCCAAAAAAAGATCAATATACGTAGTTGTTGTTGTTATTACTAAAAGTTAGATTTGCATATACCCTGAATGTTCTATAGACTGATACTCAAAGTGCTGCCTTTGGACAAGCAACATCGGCATCCATGCCCTGGGAGTTTGTTAGAAATGCAGACATCAGACTCTACCTCAGACCCAATCCATGTGCATGTTAACACATGATTCTTATGCACATTAAAGTTTGAGAAGCCAGATATAGAGGATTATTAAGAGCACTGAATACCAACTGTTTTTTTTTTTTTTTTTCCAGCTGTTGCCCAAGCTGGAGTGCAGTGGCTCAATCACAGCTGGCTCAAGTGATCCTTCCATCTCAGCCTCCCGAGTTGCTGGGGCTACAGGTGTGCATCACCACACCTGGCTAATTTTTTATTTTTTTGTAGAGACAGGGTCTTGCTAGGTTACCCAGACTGGTCTTGAACTCCTGGGCTCAAGCAATACTTCTGCTTGGCCTCTGAAAGCACTGACATTACAGTAGTGAGCCCCAGTTCTGATTTTCTAGATTTAAATTACCATTGATATTATTTAGCTCCCTTCTCCCTTGTCTACAACTCTTTGCAGTAACAAATATGCATCAACCCTGGTAATGCCTAGCTTTATTAAGACAAGAAACAAAAACCAAAAACAAAAACCCAAAACTGAATTTACAAAATGCTTATATGAAAAAAAATCCAATTACGTCTATATTCCCTATGACAAACACACTACTAAAAATTCATTCCTGATTTAATCTTCTATTGCTAAGAAATTCATACAGAAGAAGATAAGCTATGAAGGTAGCAATCTACCAGAGATACCGGGTGAAAGCTGCCTTCTCCATGAGATCTACTTGGTACAAGCTTACCCTCAACGTCCCTTCATAAAACAGTAACCATTTGTAACCTAGAAGTGAGTGGCAGAAAGAACTTGAAAAATGAGAAAACCTTACTAAGGGTAACAGGGTAGTGACACGATTTTGTAAGTGCTATTAAAAAGCAGGACGACCACTGCCACAGTCCCAACAACGAAGTTAGAAGGCCTCCTCACATGAGGTGAGGGGAGGAGGAAAGGAAGAGGCTATGGTACTGTGAGGAGTGTACCATTCAGGAAACTAGCCCTTGGAAAGAACTTGCAGACCTAGAGCCAACCTAAAGGGCTCCCCAGAAAAACTAGTACCCACACACAAGAATCCACATATTTGGCTGGGCACAGTGGCTCACGCCTGTAATCCTAGCACTTTGGGAGGCCAAGGCGGGCAGATCACGAGGTCAAGAGATCGAGACCATCCTGGCCAACATAGTGAAACCCCATCTCTACTAAAAATACAAAAATTAGCTGGGTGTGGTGGTGAGCGCCTGTAGTCCCAGCTACTCGGAAGGCTGAGGCAGGAGAATCGCTTGAACCCAGGAGACGGAGGTTGCAGTGAGATGAGATCACACCACTGCACTCCAGCCTGGGCGACAGAGTGAGACTCCATCTCAAAAAAAAAAAGAATTCACATTAGTGGTATCCACTATATCTAGGAAGTTATACTGGGGCATGGTGGGGCTACATAGGGGGTATATCTTCCTAACTATGAGAACGAGACTATCCCAGGCACTTAAGATCTGAAACAGGGTGGCCATTTAATGGCCTATTTCTAACAAAGCCCTCCAAAAATCTTATGATACCAACACGGAGGAAATGGTGCCTACTGTCTTCCTCCAGCATAAAGTAGGTAAACTTTCAAAGGAAGTTTTGACGTAACTTTTTGTGGTGCACAAGGATGATTTGTGGCCTATGGAACCTATAGAGTTCATTTTTAAAATTTGTTCCAAACCAGGAAGAGAACAGATTTGTCTGGGTATTTACACAGAATGCTACAGTCATTTGGATACAATCTTTTGTACATCAGAATTTAAGTCTCTAGAGAGTAGTAATTTCCCACGCACTACAGGGCTTGGCACACTGACAGTTGCCAATATTTAATTAGATGATCAAATATGTACTACTGTTTGGGATTACACAACAGTGTTTCCAAATGAGGTAAAATAAGTAAAACATCACAAAAGCTCAATCTTGCCCAGTCATTCAGTCATACGTTTCACTGTATATGTTGCTGCTCTAGTGACAGTCTAGCACGTCTAGAAATTTACATTCCAATATTGAAAAAAAATTAGATGCACATAGAGTAAGGACACTAGTTTTAAAAGAAAACTACTTCCAAGTAACCTGTAAGTAAAGGGTTAAGATACTCTGGTAGGGATGACAAAAGAAAAGTAGACCTAAAAAAATGTGGACATTAGGGGGTCAGTCTTAACTAGGGATGGCTGAATGAGGAGTTATTAGTACAGTGAGCTAAGGAACCGCACTTTCCCTTCTGGCCTGTCAGGATACTAGTGGGGGTAGGTAGCAAGCAAGTAAAATGACAAAACTAGTTCAATGCCAAGCACCTGAAAGCAGCAGGGGCTGGGGGTACAGCAGTGACTATAATTAAAGTAAGATCAGTATCCCTTGTGTCATGAAAGACATTTTCCTCTGTAGATTAAACATGTAGGTAAGTCAGGATGAAGGTGGATCTGACAATAGGTCTTTTCTGCAGGAATTACACAAACCTGACTTGGAACAATTCTAATCTGCCCTTTCCCCCAAGAAGTTAGAAAAAATGAGTCAGGACAGAATCCAATGCTGTGTGTGTGTGGTGACTACTCCTCTACTCCCACTAAAGAATCCGGGGCTTGGGTATCTGGTATCTGCCTGACGGTCGAGTCCAGATTCTTCAGTTGCAATGCTTATGCTACCGTATATACAACTGCTATTTAAATGAGTAAATACCAACCGGTTGTTAGTCCTGGTTCTTCGGTTCACAGGGCACGACCGACTCTTCTATTGGGATGATTAACTATACTGTGGGTAGGTGAGAGTCAGCTGGGGGAAAAGCAGGGCATCTTGTTCAAACTTTTTGAGGGGAGAACGTATTGTTAACTAAACCTCTACCCTCCACACATTTAGTGCTGATCCCCAAAAGCAACAGTGTCACAAAGAAAGTTTTTTTTAAACGGATACCAAGATTCTCTTAAAGGAGCTTATCAGGTTTTACTCAATTCTAAGAAAAGATTCTGGCACACATCTTTGATAATGAAATTAATTTTAGCTAAAGGTTTCCCATTCCACTCACACTCAGCCCCTATGCAGCTTCCACACTGCAACTGCTGCCAATATCAAACTCCAGGTAGGACAGTCAGGGGGCTGCCAGGTCAGTGGGAAGCATGGGAAGTGACACAGGTATAACGTTCAAGAAACAGACTTCAATAACTTGCTACAAAGCAGAGTTGTGTGAACTGTCTTGCATAGTGATTTTCTGGTCACTGTGTGATGTGAATCTATGATTATTTTATTGTTTGGCAAAGTCTTTATCTGGTAATAATATTTTCAGTTTTTTATTGCCCACTTTTGCTTTCAAAAGTGTTCTAACTTGCATATTATATGGTTACCCTATTTATGAAGGAATCAGAACACCTCCCTGCACTGGTCAATCAGCCTGAAACTCTCTTGTCTCTTTTTTTTTGAGACAGAGTCTCGCTCTGTTGCCCAGGCTGGAGTGCAGTCGTGCCATCTCAGCTCACTGCAACCTCCACCTCCCAGGTTCAAGTGATTCTCCTGCCTCAGCCTCCTGAGAAGCTGGGATTACAGGCACACGCCACCATGCCTGGCTAATTTTTGTATTTTTAGTAGAGACGGGGTGTCACCATGTTGGTCAGGCTGGTCTCGAACTCCTGACCTCATGATCTGCCCACCTCAGCCTCCCCACAGTGCTGGGATTACAGGCGTGAGCCACCGTGCCCAACTGCCTAATTCTGACAATTTTGCTGCTGCTTCAACCTCCACCTGCACCCTCCAAGGACTATAGGTCCAGCTCCCTGTATCTTCCCTCAGTACAGAGCTCATGTGAATTTGGAGGATAAAAATGGCTTCAGCTGAAGGTAGCATTTACACCATCAGGGAAAAATTAGGCAGTTCTCCCAAGACCCTTTCAAGGAAGCCCCATGAAGTCAAAACTATTTTCATAGATCTAAAACATGACTTACCGTTTTTACTCCCATTTTCTCACATTTGTACTGTGAGATTTTCCTGAATCTACACCAGGTGTGAGAGGGCCACAGACTGAATGCAGAAGCAGATATGAAAATCTACCTGTCTGCTAATAAGTCAGACATTAAAGTCATTTGCAAATATGTGAACTAGTACCACTCTTTCAGTTATTTATTTATTTATTTTTTTTATAGAGTCCCGCTCTGTTGCCCAGGCTGGAGTGCAGTGGTGTGATCTCAGCTCACTGCAACCTCCACCTCCCAGGTTCAAGCAATTCTCCTGCCTCAGCCTCCTGAGTAGCTAGGACTATAGGCATGCACCACCACACCCGATTAATTTTTGCATTTTTAGTAGAGACGGGGTGTCACTGTGTTAGCCAGGATGGTCTCGATCTCCTGACCTCGTGATCACCTGCCTTGGCCTCCCAAAGTGCTGGGATTACTGGCATGAGCCACTGCGCCCAGCCTAGGCTGTTTAATTTTGAAAAACAGTTTTCATTTACAATATTATTTATATTAATATTTTTTATTTTAAAATCAATTATAGATTTTTAAATAATTCTGTTTTAATTTTGAATATGGTAAAAATCCTTAACTGTTAACCATATAATCAAAAGCTGCTGGGGTCTGAAATAAATTTTAGGTGCGTAATGGGGTCCTGAAACCAAAGAGTTTGAGAACCACTGGGCAGATTATTTTTAAATTATTTTGGTGCAACTGGCTAACCATTAAAATAAGTGCTCGATTCTTACTCCCAGACGTTAAAAAACAAAAGTTAAACTAATAATTTTAAATAGGAACTAAGAATTTTAAATAGCGAACAGTTTTATAGTTTTGGAAATGAGAGAAGCCACTTGAACTCCTGAGCTCACTGACAAAAACTACAGCAGAAGCTGTCAGTGCCTCACCAACACATCCCTTAGGATTCTGGTATGCTGTGGTCAAGTTCTAGCTACCCCTATCTATCTGCGCCTCTGTGCTTAAAGTTGCTCTGCCCGTAGCAACAGGCAGGAGGACAGGTAAATTAACTCCCTGTGGCAGTTTTACAACACTATCCACAGATTGTTTGAAACTGCTCAAAGAGGTAGAGTCTAATTCCCCTCCCTCTGAATATGGGCTTGTGATATTTAGGTCTAAAGTGATGTAAGTGTGACTTCACAACTGGCTCCTTTTTTAAAAAAAAGAGCTATGGTCCCTTCTGCCCCCCAACTCATCCTGCAGCTGTCTGTCTCTCCCTTTCTATGTGCCTTGGAAACTCTAAACATCACATAAGAAGCCTAGTACTGCAGAGAGACCATGTGGAGAGACCACATCAAGAATGAGAATTAGCCAAGAAGCCCAAGGTTGTTCCAGCCCTCAGCTATGTGAGCCTTCCCAGCCCAGGTGGAAGACTAGACATGTGAGTGAGAAAGCCTTCAGACGACTCCAGTCCTAGCCCCTGTAACTGCATTAGAAAGCTGCAGTAGGAACCAGCCCCAAACTCTGTATCTATGAAAGATTAATATAATAATAAACGGTGGTTGTTGTTTATTTTGTTATGTAGCAATAAATAACTGGAACACTCCCCCCAAGAGCAGACTTCAACAAATAACTGATAATTTGGGTGGGATCATTCTCAGGCAAGTGTTCTGCCCAATTTCCCAGTTTCCGCAGAGGCAATTTTCCCTGTGGGGGCTGGCTTAATAAGACCCTTTTTTTTTTTTTTTTTTGAGACAGGATCTCACTATATTGCCTGGGCAGGTCTCGAACTCCTGAGCTGAAGCGATCCCTGCCTGCCTCAGCCTCCCAAAGTGCTGGGATTATAGGCATGAGCCACTGAGCCCAGATGAGACATCTTTTATTGACTATCTTTTCTTCCTTAGCTTCCCTTTGTTCTTTGTACCTGGAAATAAACTACTTGTATTTGAACTCTCATCTCAAGAGTCACACAGGGGTGAGGGGGCAGGCGGGAGTGTGGGAATGACCAAAACCGAGACATCACTGAAGTTCAAACACACACACACACACAAAGGAAAAGACCAACAGATCTGACTACATAAAAATTGAAAATCCTTTCAAGAAAAAAAAAAGATACCATAAAGTTTATAAAAAGGTGAGCGGGGGAGGCATTTTTAGTTCATGACTAAGGGTTAATATCTTGACTAATTTAAATAATAACAATGGATAAAGTACACAGGCAGTTCTCAAAAGTGGAAAATAAACACATGGCAAATAAACAGATTCACAATCTTACTTAGACTCAAAGAAATACAAGTTAAACACTGGTACTTTTACCTATCAGAATGGCAAAAATTTCCAGTAAACACTTTGATATAGAAATTCTGCTTCTTGGAACTTACCCTAAGGAAATAACTGGACATGTGCATGTGACTGGTAGAAGGATATTTTGGAGACTCTTATATATGATGAAAAAAATTTGGAATGAGCTAACTGACTGACAGGAGATAGGTTCACTGGAGTACAACCATATGATGGTATACTGTGCAGCTCGTAAATAAGATGAGGTATACATACTGAACAAGGAGAGAAATCCACAAGGACTGAAAGCAGCAAGTTCCACAACAGTACGCAAAACAAACATTTTTGTAAGATATAAATATACCCAAACTTAATAGTGGTTGTACTTGCAGGATGAGATGCAGGCGATTTTCTCCTTCAAACAGATTCCAATGATTGAGATTTAAAAAAAAAAACAACTGTGTTTACTTCCCAATTTCTATTCTGAAGGACAAAATAAAGGCAGAAGAGATGGAATCTAATCTGCCTATTAATATAGAAAGTAATAAGAGAAAGTAAAAGTGGCCGGGCGCGGTGACTCACAGCTGTAATCCCAGCACTTTGGGAGACTGAGGCAGGCGGATCACAAGGTCAGGAGATTGAGTCCAGCCTGGCCAATATAGTGAAACCCCGTCTCTAATAAAAATACAAAAATTAGCCGGGTGTGTTAGCGGGCGCCTGTAGTCCCAGCTACTCAGGAGGCTGAGGCAGGAGAACAGCTTGAACCCGGGAGGCGGGGGTTGCAGTGAGCGAGATTGTGTCACTGCACTCCAGCCTAGGCGACAGAGGGAGACTCCGTATCAAAAAAATAAATAAATAAAAATAAAAAATAAAAGTAACTATGGTCACCCTAGGGTAAGTAGCGTTTCTGACTAGAAGGTCAATGCTTTAAGGACTTGCAGAGGTGGGGGGGATACTGAGTCTGGGCTACCAATATTCTTACTCCAGCCATTGGAACCTGTGTTTCATTTAAGCCCAGTTTTCACAGTTATTTTTACAACAAAGTTGCTTAGGAACTGAGGGGAGATCTTCTGACTCACTCCTGCTTCATTCCAAACATGTTTTCAATAGTGACCCACTGATATGCCACATCTTTGAGTAAAAAAATACCTAGAACACTCATTCATAGGAAATATTTATGACCGCTGCCATTCCCATCTATAGCCCAGGGAAAATCACCAGGGACTACATGCAAGGGGTTCGGGTCTCCTGGGGCTCTGTGGGTCACACTGAAGGACAGATTTTTGGCCCTATGATAAAAGCTTCCACTGACATTTTATTGGAAAATTTGGAAATACTCAGACTAACTGGACACTATCTCACTGTTGTGCCTTCTCTGCTCCCTCCTCTATTCAATTCAGGTGCTCTTTCCTACCCTCCTCCTCCTCCTATGCTCTCAGACACGGGACTGAGATACTGAGCCTCCAAGAGACTACAGTAAAACCTGCATCAGTATAAGTGAAAGGACTCAAGTTTACTCCAACAGCAGGATGCAAATCGGCTTTCGAAATGAGACAGGGGGACCAGAGAGCCCACACAGGAGAAACTTCCACCAAAAGAGGGTGCTCTTTCTCCCTTCTTGAATGTAGAAATACCAACTGTTAGCTAAGATAACTATTTGTCAATTTATCTAAACAGTCAAAACACATGGAAGACTTGAAATGGGTGAATTTAATTGTGTGTAAATTACATCTCAACAAAGTTGATGATAATTTATCCAAATATAAGCAAAATAAAGTTTGAACTCAATTCTCCACAATTTATTACATACAGGTTTGTTCTGACCTACTATTTGTACATCTAAAATATCACTCCAAGAACCAACACAAATCAAAGACAGAAAAGTACCCTAACACTTGCAGAGAAATATATAATTTTCAAAGTTCCTTCGTAAACTTTGACTTCTTTTGATCTTTGCCCAGAATCTTTGAACAGGAAAGGTAACATTTATCCATTTTAAAGATGAGGAAAATAAAATAAATAAAATATTAAAAAGACAATAAGAAAGTAATACAAAATAAATAAATATATTAAAAAAAGAGGAAAAAAAAAAGATGAGGAGAAGGATTCAGGATTAAGTGTTTTGTTTGTACAAAGTCAGAAAGCCTAGAAGTCAGTCCTGGCTAATGGCAATCCAGGTTTTCTTAAGGTGGTATTTTTTTTACTACACCCATGAAGCTTAAAATAAAGTTACATGTCTTTGGACTCAACACAAAAGTTGTTTAATCACATTTACTGGTCTGCTTTTCCTACCTTATTATTTCACTTCTCTTTCACATTTGGATGGAAGCTGCGATTAAATAAGAGCAAGAAAATCTTGTGATCTGCCAAAAGGTGTTATTAAAATTTCTTAATACCAAAAATTAAATCACTTTATTTGCAGAAATGAATTAGGTGAAAATAAACACATACCACACAGAGTACTTAGTGTGGAGGACAGGGATTTCGATAATAATGTGACAACTCCAAAAATGCAGAGAATCCCCCACCTTAATGAAAACCAAAGACATTTTGGGGAAACAAGCATCAGTTCAATTACAGTCCAAATGTTATGCCCCTAAGCTGCAAAGAGAACAAGAAAGATTCACAATTCTTTCTTTCCCCCTAGAGCTAAAAAAAGCAGGTATAGAACATGAGACCTACTTTCTCCAGCTCAGAAGTTAGGTTGGTCCCAGGCATAGTCCAGGAATTCAGATCCACTTCACTCTATCCCATTCTAGTTCACAGTGGCACTGGGAGGTCCAGCAGTCATTAGAATGACCTGCACTGAAATGTGAGGTCAACCCCTGCCTGAGGATACAATATCACCCACTGCTCAATGCTCTGTGAAGCTGAGGCCTCTGCAACTTCTTTGTTCCCTCCCTCTCCACTGCAGGATCCACAACTCAGAACTACCAGGAAATAACAGGGTCAGGAGGTGAGGAGAGCTATTTACTGCACTTGGGGGAATCACTGGCTTCTTTCTTGGCCCCAGCTGGCGTGGAGAGACAAGAGGAAGGCTGTTTATATTTGCATAGGGCTGAGAGACTGAATGAGTGAGGTTATGCCCTGCATGTCAAATACAGGGCTGGGCTTGGAGGGGAGGGTCTGGTTGCTTTCTCACTGCCAACTCTTTCACCCAAGAGAATCCTTGGTCCTGCTATCTACACACACCCTTCTAGCTGAGCAGTAGACAATAGCTTTCAAAAAGCTAGATGCAGCAGCAGCAGCTAAAGAGGCCCACAGATGGAGGGCTGATGTGGGACATTTCACAGCTATCTAAATGTAACAAGCCTAGAATGACTGGTAAGCAAATACCGGTGGCCACTAGTCAGGCACGAAACTGGCTTGTAAGTTAACAGATGGCAGAGTCATATGTTACCTTATGTTGGTATCAGTTGCTTTCTAAAATGATTCGAATAGTCATTTAATATCAAGGAGTGCAAAGCATTATCCCCAAACAGAGAAGAGTGCTGACTAACAAACATGTCCCATTTCAGCCAAGTGCAGTGGCTCATACCTGTAATCCCAGCACTTTGGAAGTCCAAGGCAGGCAGATTGCTTGAGCCCAGGAGTTAGGGACCAGCATGGCCAACACTGTGAAATCTCATCTCAAAAAAAAATACAAAACACAGCCGGGCATGGTGGCATGCACCTGTCATACCAGTTACTTGGGAGGCTAAGGCGGGAGGATCACCTGAGCCCAGGGAAGTTGAGGCTGCAGTGAGCCAAGACTGTACCACTGCACTCCGGCCTGGGTGAGTGACAAGAGTGAGACCCCATCTCACAAAAAGGACTAAGTCTTAACTGACTGAAGAGTCTCCTGCTAGCCTTGAAGAAGCAAGCTCCTATGACAGAAACTACCTAAGAAGAGGGCTAGAGAACTATGAGTGGCCTCTAGAAGTTGCCTGGGCCTCAGTCCCACAGCTGCAAGGAAATGAATTCTATCAACAACTCTGTGACCTTGTAAGAGCTACAGATGAGGACACAGGCCAGCTGACTCCTTGACTACAGCCAAGGGAGACCCTGAGCAAAGGGCTCAGCTAAGGTATGCCTGGATTCCTGACCCACAGTAACTGTAAGATACTGAATGTGTGTATTGTTCTGGGCTGCTAAATTTGCAGTAATTTGTTACAAAGAAAGAGAAATCCTGACAGTCTGAAGTTTATTTTCAGAAGAAGTTACAACAGAGAGTCTCTGCACCAGGGGTCATTAACATGGATGAGGGCAGAGGTGCTGTATTGAAAATGAGCTTATGCATGCAGGACAGTAAGACCCCAGTTTTCTTTCTCCACTTAGCTCCCAAAACACAGGCCGGCCTTCACCTTCCAGGCAATCTCTTCTGGGGAATATGAGCAACGCAGAGGAAAGACTTTCCTAACTAAGGAACAGATAACTGAGGAACATGGTTCTTATCTAACACAAAAATCAAAAATCAAAACAAACTAGAAGATAGCCAACTATAGAAAACAGAAATTATGGGAGAATTTCAAAATAAACTTATTAATACCCAGGGAGACAGAATGCATTGCACTTATGAAAAAAGAATAAAGCCAAAACAAAATAACATTCCGAGGAGAAAAAGTAGCTTTTGGAAATTAAAAACAAAAGCAAGCAAGCAAACAAAAGATTTCAAAAACTCAATAAAAGATAAAAGTTGAAATCTTCCAAGGAAGTAGAAGAAAGACAGGCTGCAAATAGGAGAGAAAAGATACAACAATTAGAGGATCATAGGAAGGTCAAAGATTTGAATAGAGTGATCCAGAAAAGGTAAACAGAGAAGAGGTCCAAAATATCTTAAAACTTACCAGGCAATGAGTTTCCACACTGAAAAAGCACAGTACACTGGAGGAAAACTGACCTATACAAGATGGCACATCAAGTTTCCAGGGAGAAAAAAAGAAGCAATGTGTAAGAAACCCCAAATCAGCTGGCTTTAGATTTCAAAAGCAATAGTGGGAGTGAGCTGGCACTGAAGCAACGTCTTCAAAATGATTTCCAATACAAATTCCACACCAGACAAACTATCAGTCAAGTGCTAGGGAAGAATAGGGATATTTTCAGATACTTGAGGTCTCTAAAAATTATCTCCCAAGAAACCTTTTTCAGGAAGTTACTGAGGGATGTACTCTGCAAAACAAGGGCATAAACAAGAAAAAGAAAGATAAAGGAAAAAAAAAAACTTCTATGTAGAATAGTAAAGAGAATTCCCCAAAAGACAGTAACAAGAGAATCCGGTATGACAGCTATAAACAGAATTAGCAGGTAGCCTGTTAAAACCAGAACAGGTCAGATGGCTCTGGGGAGAGATTTCTTCAGAAAAGATAAAATTCAGGCTGGGTGCAGTGGTTCACACCTGTAATCCCAGCACTTTGGGAGGCTAGGTGAGCGGATGACCTGAGGTTGGGAGTTTGAGACCAGCCTAGCCAAGATGGAGAAACCCCCATCTCTACTAAAAATACAAAATTAGCCAGGCGTGGTGGCGCATGCCTGTAATCTCAGCTACTCGGGAGGCTGAGGCAGGAGAATCGCTTGAACCCGGGAGGTGGAGGTTGCGGTGAGTTGAGATCGCGCCACTGCGCTCCAGCCTGGGCAACAAGAGCGAAACTCCCTCTCAAAAAAAAAAAAAAAGATAAAATGTATATAAAACTCAATGCATCTGAATGTCTTTTAAGGATATTTAGATAATTGTGAAGGCATTTGGGGTTGAATTTGTGACAAGTATATATATGAAGTGGGTAGGGAAGGAGGCAGAAGGTTGAGAAAGGGAGAGGAGAAAAGGTGAGAGAATAATTAACTTGGGGAGGGGAGTAGTCAAGCAGGGAAGGAAAAATAACCAGTCGGCTACATGTGAATAATGCTCACGTAATATAAACAGTGAACATTTTATCAACATTGATCCAAGCAAACCAGGATAAAGGAAGAGTGTGACTGGGGAGGAAAGAACTAAGTTGTCGTCATCCATTGTCATGAATCAACAGTTATTGGTAAAAACTGAAATATAAAGTAATGAGTATATACCTAAAAACAGGACATAAACAACAAAGTAATTGGCTCAACGAGGTACAAGTAGTTGCCACTAGAGAGCAAAATGCTGGGAATAGTTTTTTTTTTTAACAAAGAAATATTAAAGTCTTTAAACTATGTTAGTGTATAATTTCAATAAAAATGAAAACTATTGTGAGGTCAAGGTGGGAGGATCGCTTGAGGTCACAAGTTCAAGACCATCCTAGGCAACATAGGGAGATGCTGTCTCTACAAAAAATTAAAAAATTAGCTGAGTGTGATGGTGCATGCCTGTAGCCCTAGCTACTTGGAAGGCTGAGGTGGGAGAAATGCCTAAGCCCAGGAGTTTGAGGCTGCAGTAAGCTGTGATGGCACCACTCCGTGCCAGCCTGGGTGACAGAGCAAGACTCTGTCTCAAAAAATAAATGATAAGTAAGTAAGAAAGATAAGACAGAAAGGAAAAAGATAATATCTTGCAACCTATAACCATGTGACACAATTCTTTACCAATTCAAGTTCCTCTGCCATGCACAATGGTGGTATATTTTTCCAAAAGATCATCTACTTGGTTCCCAGAAATCAAGCATAACATATTAGCTTAATATTATAGGTTCACCACATATAGTTCAGGGATAACTATATGCCAGGGACATATAGTTCACTGCACACTGTACCATATATAGTACAATACAAACTAAAAAATATTTTTCAAAGGAACAGACAGAACACAGAAATGTATTCCACAGAAAACTGAGAAGGTTTCATAGTGTAATGGTATCTGAGTTATGCTTACAGAGCTTAACAGGTATTTTTCAGGGGAAAGGGTGACCAAACCGAAGAACTTTTGGTACAGAGATGTGTTTCTCCTGCAGAAATGAAGGTGAAGATGGAACCTGAAAGACTAAATGAGACCAGATCAGACAGGACCTTACATGCCTACTGAGCGAACTCAGATTTTAATAGCTTTGCACTATAAAGTGAAATGGGAAAGGTTCCCTTGTCCCCCTTGCAGGGTGTGTGTGCGATGGGGGTGTGGCTCACTTCTTCAGTGTCCTGCTGCTCAAACCTCTAGGGGAGCATACAGACAGGCAGGCTGTGAGGCTCCGACCCCATGGCAGTGTCTAGGGGTGAATGTTTACAGCTGAAGCCCAATGGGTATGTGTTTCAGGATGTTCTTTTAGTTTATCCGTCCATAGGCGGCTTCTGTTGACCAGCTCAATTAGACCCCTGCCTTATCGCAAGGACAGAGGGCTTTCCGCGCCTGGGGTTCTCACCTTGGCATACCAGAAGAATAGGATCACATGTGGGCTTGGAGAATGACTGCAAGGTTTTGTTGAGTGGAAGTAACTCTCAGCAGATGGGGCAGCCGGAAGGGAAATGGTTTTCCCCTGGAGTCTGGCCGCTTGGTGGCCCAACTCTTCTCCAACTGCCCCAGCCAAACTCTGCGTCATTCTGCCGGTCGCTGGCCTGCTGGCGTCTCCCAGTGTGCTCCCACACCAGTGCATTCCTCTTGACGTCCAGCCAGCTGTGTGTTCCTTCGCAGATGTGTTTCTCTCGGCATCCAGCTTGTGTGTCTGTCTGGTAGGGTCTTGGGGTTTTTATAGGCACAGAATGGGGGCACGGCGGGCCAGGGTGGTCTTGGGAAATGCAACATTTGGGCGTGAAAGGCAGGAGTTCCTGTCTTCACCTAGGTCTGTGGGTACAGGCCTGGGGATGGAGCCCTCGCCAGGGACCGACCCTTCTCCTCCGAGCACTTCCCTATCTCCCTTCCATATCAGGGGTGAGGTAATAGAAAACCAGTCACTGCCTTTAGAAATAGGTAACCCCAAACACTGAAAACATCAAACAATTCAGAAACAGGAAGCTACTTAGAGCCTTCAATAAGTGAAGCAGAGAGCCTAATTAAAGAGGCTATAGAGGTCTAACAACCTGGACAAGAGCACTGGCAATGGAAACAAAATTGTCTCTGGGGAAATCATAACTACTTCACAGTAACAATCCTAAAGGAGTTATCAATAAACCACAGATCCTCTGAAGGCATCAACACATACACAAATAAGATGTCTACACTCTAAGGAGCAGAAGGGAATGTAAACTGTCTCTTTCTGGCCTGTGCAGTCTCCCTGCGGTATTGTTAAACAGACATCCCAAGCATCATTCCAAGCATGGCTGTGCAGCATTTGGTGAAGTCATCATTTACTAAATAAATAAAATGTGACTTTACATATATCTATATATACATATCCCTGTCTGTTTATATATTAACATTTCAAAAAACAATCAAATCATGTACCTTCATTTTAGTTTAAAGAATGTTCACCATTAGTTACATGCTTAATGGATTCATTTAGTATTATATGCAACAGTTTAAATATAGTGTACATGCTATTTTAGATACTACCTAGTTTTATTTCAAGAAGTTAAAAAATAAGGCTTCACATTCTTTAAAAAACACCATTTCAATGTTTATGGCTTATAGCAAATAAAGGGGTAAGTATATGGGAAAGAAACACATTTAAGCAAAATGAATACTTTTAGTTCACTTGATAGCTTGCTTGGGTTGTGCTTCTTGTAAGAGCCAGGACCCACAGCTTTAGACACAAGGCACATTCAACACCACCTAAGCATGAGGTAAGATGAGTATCAAGATAAACTCATAGGAGAGCCACTTGAATACAGTCCATTTCTGACTACTAATTGTACCTCTCCCAGAATTTTGTTAACTAAAGTCATGGTTAATGTTTGGTCATTTCAGTGTTTTGTTAATGTGTGCTTCCATTAACAATGAGTCCCATACAAAGCCACAAGGAAGCACACCAGCAAAAACACTGCTGAAAGGTAAAACCAGAGCGCTACAGATTTGTCTAGCCAAACAGCTAACTTAGTGAGGTGCAGTCACCAGCATCAAAGGAGCAGTAGTGGCAGCAGGGTCTCAACTCTACAGAAACCTGAGTGGGTCAGAACGTTCATCTTCATCTAGCCAAGGTGAGAAAGCATCCAGAAGCCAAAGGCAGACAGCTGTGAGAGCAAGCTGGCAGGAAAGGGCCGAGCTCTCAATTTCAGTCTGGTAGAGCAAAATGATTTTCTCCTTCAGCAATGTCAGAAGAACCATCAAGACATCCTTACACATCTGCTGTGTGCAAAACCTGCACACAGGACATGGTTCTGAACTGCTGCTTCAAAACGAAGTAAATGAAAATTTCAGTGGCTCCAGCAGTTGGGACTGCTAGGCATGAAACAATGAGAGTATGAAATAAAATAAATCCTAATGTGCTTTATAATAAACCAATAAAAATACCTATTCAGACTTAGTATTTGTTCAACATTATGCTAGGTACCAAAGAATTTTGCCTGCTGGATGGGCAGGTTGAGGCCAAATCATTTAGGGCTTTAAAAACCAGGGAAGACAGTTTACCCTTAATGAACTGGGTAAAGCAAAGTCACAGCAGGTTCTTCAATACCATTTTGGAGAGAATATCCCTGTTTTGCATTAGAGGAAGCCAAGGCCCAGAGACTTTAAGTAATTAACCTTAACCTAACGTCATTCAGCTACTAACTGGCAAAGACTGGACTCAAATCTCTGTATTACAAAGGCCATTCCATTTGCTATGGCATGGCCAAATGTTGTTCGGGTGAGTGAAGCTTCATTTGGGCTAATGTTTCTGGATGAAGAACCTGGTAAGTGGACACTGGTAAGAGATAGATATGGGTCATCCACATGGATATCAAAGTCACAAGGGTGGGAGCAGATAATATGGACAGTCATGAGGCATGTGCTCAGGTGGAGAGTGAGGAGTAGCAGCACTGGAGATGGAGGAAAATTTCCATGCCTCATAGCTCCCTTAAGGAGTAAAAGAAAGCAAGAATTTAACGAGAGTGAAAGAACAGCTGCAGGCACATTACTCTCTGGGAAGATGAAAAGTAGGTCAAGGATTAAACATCACTTCCTCTCAACCAGCTTCCATGGGCAGAGCAGAAGGATCTGGCCTGAGGCAAAGGCAGGCTGAACTAGAGCCGGCACTAGATATTGGCCAGGAGTGTTTAGTGAGGTAACTGGTAGTAAGTTTAGACTAGCAATCAGTTCCATTTAATAAATATGCCAAAATTCTACTAAGATACACAAAAATGATAAAAAAAAATTAATGCCTTCTCTCACAAAACTACCAGCCAAATTGGGGGTGGGGGAGTATCCAACAATAAATGATTAAAATATGAGGTATTTAATATGAGGTAAACTGTTACAGATGAGCTCAAGTGAGGGTGGCTTAGAAATGGGCCCAATATAAAAATTTCCTATGGGCAACCCTCCCCTCCCTCACATGTACACAGATAGCACACCAGCTTTCAAGCTCCCTTTTACTGGTGAGAAAGTGGGGAGGAGGGAGGACAAGTATTTAGGACAAGTTTCTCAAAAACGAACAGCTTCAGTGCTGCAGGTCAGTTGTTCTTACACATGAGTGGTAAGAATAAGGGGAAAGCATTACATTTTTTTCATAAATTGTAATTTATTCAATATAAAGGTTTGTCTTTCATTCTCATAAAATTCCTGGCTGGGCGCAGTGGGTCATTCCTGTAATCCTAGCACTTTAGGAGGCCGAGGTGGGCAGATCATCTGAGGTCAGGAGTTCAAGACCAGACTGACCAACATGGCGAAATCCCACCTCTACAGAAAACACAAAAATTAGCTGGGCGTGGTGGTGCATGCCTGTAATCCCAGCTACTCGGGAGACTGAGGCAGGAGAACTGCTTGAACTCAGGAGGCAGAGGTTGCAGTGAGCCGAGATCGTGCCATTGCACCCAGCCTGGATGACAGAGCGAGATTCCATCTCAAAAAAATAATAATAATAAACTTCTTCATATTTTGTGATTAAAAAGTATCCTCCCTTTTATAAAATGCTGACAGTAAACAATGACTTTTTTTCAATGTCCTTGCAAAACAAAATTAGTAGCCCTATGTCTGCCCTCTGCATTGAAATCCAGAATTTACACTGTAGGTAACAGCTTCTATAGCCCCAAGTGGTATCTGCCACAGAGCCTTCGCAGGGAAAGGGCCTGAGGTTTAACTAGCCCAGTACCTCTCAACTGTCCTCAGGCTCCCAGCCTCTTAAGAAAGACTAGCTAAGGTCAGTCAGGCCAATACGGTGAAACCCCGTCTCCACTAAAAATACAAAAAATTAGCCGGGTGTGGTGGCGGGCGCCTGTAGTCCCAGCTACTCGGGAGGCTGAGGCAGGAGAATGGCGTGAACTGGGAGGTGGAGCTTGCGGTGGACCGAGATCACGCCACTGCACTCCAGCCTGGGCAAGAGCGAGACTCTGTCTCAAAACAAAAACAAAACAAAACAAAACAAAGACTAGCTAAAGTCACTGCTACCATTTTACAGCCTACTGGCACCTCTGTCACTCAGACTCATTCCTGAGGAGCACACGCTGGGAACCATTTCCATAAGCACAAACGGTTCACAAAGAGGCAGAGCGCAACAGCTCTTGGAGTTGCCCACAGACAGCTTCCAAACCACAAGCGAGTCCTATCTCACCAGGCTGACACCACACCAATGAGACAAATCCTTCACAAGTGGCAGGAGAAGTGAAACTTCTGTGTGTCAAACTATTTCCTAAATAAATTCAGTGTAACGCGACTTGTCAGGCATACATCTCCAGTCTGATAGGCAATCCAAAAGTGCATGTTTTGGAAAATAACATCTTAAAGTACTGAATGTGTTCTTGATAAAGACTTCTCAGTTGTCTTGATATTCCTTGCTCCCTCAACTTCTGTTCTCCCCACATGAAAATTTCTATTTTCACTCCTCTCTTCTCCTTTCATTTCACAAAAATGTGTGCTTCTTTCTAAGATAAGCATGTGGTCTTTACCTAATTCCTCTTTTACTTTATCAGTGAATAGAACACTTGGCTACAAAAAGTTCAAACTTTCCCAAGCAGAAAGAAAGAAAAAAAAAAACCCCACCGGACTCTAAAACATACTCCTAAACACCTCTACCCCTCCAGGCTGCTGGGCCAGCTTTCCCCTGCCCTTCAGTGCCGATTTCCTGATGCTTCTAAATACACACAAACCCCTCTACATGCAATTCAGTCCTACTTTACCTCAACATTGCACAGTAAACTAGTCTCCAAAGGTCACCAAAGACCCGCCAAGCTCAAATAAATGGCATTTCTCATTCTCCCTCTCTCTCTCTCTCTTTTTTTTTTTTTTTTAAGAGAGAGTCTAGCTCTGTCACCCAGGCCGGAGTGCAGTGTTGTGATCATAGCGCACTGCAACCTCAAAATCCAGGACTTAAGTGATCCTCCTGCCTCAGCCTGCCAAAGTGCTAGGATTATAGAGGTGAGCGGCTGCACTCAACTCCATTTTTTTCATCAGCCTTTTTGTCAAGGACTGATGAGCCCGGCCTTCTGGAAACATTCTTGATAATCGCGACATTAATTTTCTGATTCCCCTCTAACCTCTGAACTCCCCTCTCACTTTTCTAAAGCCCTTTCTTTTCCTGCTGATCTGTCAGGGCCCAGAAACAAATCCAACAGGAGTTCCCATTGGAGTGGTATGAAAAGAGAGATGCATTTCAGGGAAGGGTTTAGATACGTGAGGTCCAGAATGGCTTTACTAAGGACTGTTTCATCAATGGGTGATGAAAGGGAGAAAGCAAAGTCACAATCCGATGCAAATTTAGAAGAAAATCTTAGTTTGTTTATTTAACAGTTGTTGGTCCTTGGCAATGTAGTAGGAAAATCATGCACTAGGAAAATCATGCCTTACTACAAAGCAATGACTTCCAAACCATGCTTCAGATGGGGAGAGATGCATAATGTTTTAAACGTCTGTCTTCCCTGAAATCTGTCTTGAGAAAGGGTTAACACTGCTTTTTAAAGCTTTAAAAGTACACTTAACATTATGATATAAGAAACCACGGCTGGGCTCATGCCTGTAATCCCAGCACTCTGGGAGGCCAAGGTGGGTGGATCACAAGGTCAGGAGTTTGAGACCAGTCTGGCCAATATGGTGAAACTCCATCTCTACTAAAAATACAAAAAAAATTAGCGAGGCCTGGTGGTACCTGCCTGTAATCCCAGCTACTTGGGAGGCTGAGGCAGGAGAACTGCTTGAACCCAGGAGGTGGAGGTTGCAGTGAGCCGAGATCACGCCACTGCACTCCAGCCTGGGCTACAGAGTGAGACTCTGTCTCAGAAAAAAAAGAAAAGAAAAACCACAAAGGGAACTTAAAAAATCTGAACAGCATGCAAATTCCAGTTCAGTCCTCAGTTTCCTCATCTGGAAAATACAGCTAATGCTGTCCTACATACCACACCTCACTGAACTGAACCTTGAAGGAAATAAGCTATGTAAGTGCCTTTAAGCCCTAAAGCACTATTTCTTTATTTTTATTTTTTATTTTTATTTTTTTGAGACTGAGTCTTGCTCTGTCGCCCCAGGCTGGATTGCAGTGGCGCCATCTCAGCTCACTGCAAGCTCTGCCTCCTGGGTTCACGCCATTCTCCTGCCTCAGCCTCCGGAGTAGCTGGGACTACAGGCGCCCAACCACCACGCCTGGCTAATTTTTTTGTATTTTTAGTAGAGATGGGGTTTCACCATGTTAGCCAGGATGGTCTCGATCTCCTGACTTCATGATCCGCCCGCCTCAGCCTCCCAAAGTGCTGGGATTACAGGCGTGAGCCAGCGCACCCGGTCTAAAGCACCATTTCGATGCATACAATTATTTTTAAGGAACAAGTACTAACTCTTCCAAAGAAATAATGACTGCTTAACTACATATTAATAACAGCTGTCACAAAAATCTAACACTATATTTTTGCTTTCCAGTAATCAACAGTTTTTTCACTTTAAAGGTTAAAATTAGCATAGTAAAATCCCATATAACTAATGAAGGTATTATAATGAAATGAAACAATATGAAAATTAACATATCAAGATGTACTAATTTAATAAAATTAAAAATTAAAACATAAATTAGTAAGAATGGTGGAAGTGTTTACTAGAGAAGGTTGCGTACTTGTGTCCCTTAGTTAACCAAATAAGAAAGAAGAAGACACTTTTAAGATCTACCTATTTAAACCCAAAGATGGCTTTTAATATGTTTTAATTTCACCACTACATAATGAACTCTACATTTTTGGATTAAACACATCCCTGAAACGAGTTGAATCTGTAAGCTGAAAATTATTTCTCATTTTAATTCAAAGATACTGTCTCTTTGAAATCTGAAAATAATTACAGCTCTAAAGTAATAAAAAATTACACTTGAGAATCCTAACCTATCAGTGGACAATCTGCCTTCACAATCTAACTTTTGAAGCCTCTATATGCACTGAATTCTCCCACAAAATACCAACAAGTTGGTCAAGTGAATAATTAATCTATATATTCATTAAAAGCAGACATTTAAAGATATGCTTCTCAGTGAATTCTCATGTAACCTTAGGACTTAAATTCAGTCTTCCACAAAGCAGCATCATAATCCTAGGTACTTAACAGAATTTTGTAGCTTTTGTAAAAGCCATAAGGAGCTGCTGCTTCCAATAGCACAAACAAAAGTTATTGTCCTCTTACTGTCTATTAATAAGACAGAGCCTAATGTATTTGTAACTCCTACATATTAAAAATTTATTCAAGAAGACTAATAGCTTCCTAGTTAGGGCTTTTTCTGTTACAAGTATAAATACCTAACTCAAAAGAGCCTGGGCCAAAAGATAAACTGATTTGCCCACATAATCAAAAAGGCCATGAGAGAGCTTCAGGCCAAGGATGGACCCAAAGGGATAGACAGCGTCATTAACAGTTTCTCACTAACCCCTCAATTTTGGGTTGACTTCATTTTGAGACTGGCTTTCCACATAGGATAGCTTGGAAAAGATAATATACCTCAGGAAAAGAGGTAAGCTTTAAAAACATCCTTCCTCAATACTTTGGTATATCTCTCATCAGTTCAGATTAGGTCAAATACCCTCTCTGAACCAATAACTGTGGGTAGAAGGACAAGCATTTTTTTTTTTGAGATTGAGTTTCTTTCTGTTGCCCAGGTGTGATTTTGGCTCACTGCAACCTCTGCCTCTCCGGTTCAAGTGATTCTCCTGCCTCCGCCTCTGGAGTAGCTAGGACTTATAGGCATGTGCTACCACACCCAGCTAATTTTTCTATTTTTAGTAGACACGGGGTTTCGCCATGTTGGCCAGACTAGTCTCAAACTCATGACCTCAGGTGATCCACCCACCTTGGCCTCCCAAAGTGCTGGGATTACAGGCATGAGTCACCATGCCTGGCCAAGATAAAGCATTCTGATGGGCTGGGCTTGGGTCATGTATCACCACTGAAGGGTAGAAGAGGACCCACTTGAACCACGTGGATGAAATGAATTATTATAAAATGAGGAGTGTTGGTAACCCAGGGGGATGTTAGATGAACAAATAACATATGACCACCACAGATGGTCACTGGGTGGTATCCCTGAAAAACCACCACGAGGAATTTTTGAGTACTGGCAGACTACCAAATGCAAAACCTGTATAAGGCAAGACTATAGGTGTACATGGAGTTATTTTCACCAATTCACTCACTACCAAGAAACATGTTAAGAGGGACAAGTGCCTCCTCTCCCCTCCAACTCTCCTATATGCATTTAAAGACTGAATTGTGAACAGAAATGAAGAGACCTAAATTTAACAACTAAAACCAGAAAACTTCTAAAAAAAAAAGTTAGAAAACCACAGAAGAAAAATCTTTGTAATCTTTGGGTAGGGAGATTTCTGAGGAGACAAAAGCATGAATCACACAAGAAAAAATTGATAACTGGGCTTCATCAAAATTAAAATGCTTGGCTCTTAAACAGACACTAATGATAAACCCACAGCCAACATCATACTTAATGGTGATGACAAAATGCTTTCCAACAACTAAGATGAGGAACAAGACAAACATGTCCACCACCCTCACTACTACTTATTTTTTCAGAGCAAAAGAACTTGATACCCTTACTACTTCTATTCAATATTTTACTGGAAGTTGTAGCCAGGTGAATTACAGCAAGAAAAAGAAATAAGGCAGCCGGGCATGGTGGCTCATGCCTATAATCCCAGCACTTTGGGAGGCCAAGGTGGGCAGATCACCTGAGGTTGGGAGTTCGAGACCAGCCTGACCAACATGGAGAAACCCCATTTCTACTAAAAAAACAAACAAACAAAATTAGCGGGGGTGGTTCCGCATGCCTGTAATCCCAGCTACTCGGGAGGCTGAGGCAGGAGAATCACTTGAATCCAGGAGGCGGAGGATGTGGTGAGCCGAGATCATGCCATTGCACTGGTAACAAGAGTGAAACTCCATCTCAAAAAAACAAAACAAAACAAAAAATGGAATAAGATTGGGCATGGTGGCTCATGCCTGATAATCCTAGCACTCTGGGAGGCCAAGGTGGGAGGATCACTTGAATCCAGGAGTTCCCGACCAGCCTGGGCAACATGGTGAGACCCCTGCTCCACAAAAATACAAAAAGCCAGCTGGGTGTGCTGGGTGCAGTGGCATGTGCCTGTAAGTCCCAGCTACTGGGGAGGCTGAAGTGGAGGACTGCTCGAGCCCAGAAGGTCATGGCTGCACTGAGCCGAGACTGCACCACTGCACTCCAGCCTGGATGACAAAGTGAGACCCTGTCTCAAAAAAAGAAAAAAGAGAAATAAGTATTCAGATTGGAAAAGAAGTAACATGATCTGTATTTGCAGATGACATAACCTTGTAGAGAGAAAACTCAAATCCACTAAAAAGCCCTTAGGACCAATAAACAAGCTGAACAAAGGATACAAAATTAATATACAAAAACCAACCATCTCTATATACTACCAGTGAGTAATCAGAAAATGTAATTTTTAAAAACTCAGTTTACAATAGTATCTGAGTAAAACATATAGGTATAAATGTAACAAAAGAAGTGTAAAATATGTATACTGCAAACTAAAAACCATCAAAATAAATTAAGGGAAATATAAATAACTGAAAAGACATTTAATGTTCGTGAATCATGTGTTAGTCCATTTTGTGTTGCTATAAAGGAGTATCTGAGGCTAAGTAATTTGTAAAGAAAAAAGGTTTATTTAGCTCATGGTTCTCCAGGTTGCACAAGAAGCAGTGTCAGCATCTGCTTTTGGTGAGGCCTCAGGAAGCTTCCACTCATGGCAGAAGATAGCAAGCATGTGACATGACAGGAGGGGAGCATGAGAGAGTAGGGAGGTCCCAGACATTGTTTAAACAATGAGATCTTGCATGAACAAAGCAAGTGAAAACTCACTCATTACTGTTAGAGCAGCACCAAGCCATATATGAAGGGTCTGTCCCTTTGACCCAAACACCTCCCACCAGGCCACACCTCCAAAAGCTGGGGATCACATTTCAACACAGGATTTGGAGGGGACCAACAACCAAACTGTACAGATCTGAATTTTAATTATTTTTATTTTTTTAGAGACAGGGTCTCTGTCACCCAGGCTGAAGTGCAGTGGTGCAATCACTGCAGCCTCGAACTCCTGGGATCAACTCATCTTCCCCTCTCAGCCTCTTGACTGGCTGGCAGTACAGATGTGTACCACCATGGCTGGCTTATTTTATTTTTTATAGAGAAGAGGGTCTCATTTTGTTAATCAAGCTCATCTCAAACTCCTGGCCTCAACCGATCTTTCCACCTTGGCCTCTCAAAGTGCTGGGAATATAATAGGCATGAGTCACTGTACCCAGCCTAAAATTAATATGGGAATATTTCTCAAACTGGTATACAGGTTCAACATAAACCCTGTAAAAACCCCAGCTGCATAGTTTGTTTAAAAAAGAAAGAAAGAAAGAAA
>NW_012114141.1:10879723-10905734 GCF_000951035.1 Colobus angolensis palliatus | reverse complement strand
ACCGTGTTAGCTAGGATGGTCTTGATCTCCTGACCTCGTGATTCGCCCGTCTCGGCCTCCCAAAGTGCTGGGATTACAGGCTTGAGCCACCGCGCCCGGCCGATAATGGTTTCTTAAATACAATTTCAAAAGCACATCCAACAGAAGAAAACATAGGTAAACTGGACTTCACTGAAACCACAAACTTTTATACTGCAAGCAATACCATCAAGAAAATAAAAAGACAACCCACAGACTGGGTAGACAATACTTGTAAATCATATATCTAATAAAGGACTTTTGTCTGGAATAAAAATCATTTTTAATGGCCAGGCACAGTGGCTCACATGTGTAATCCCAGCACTTTGGGAGGCTGAGGCAGGTGAATCACTTGAGGCCAGGAGTTCAATACCAGCCTGGGCAATATAGTGAAATCTTGTCTTAAGAGATTGATAGATTAGATAGATAAATAAGAACTTTTAAAATTCAGCCATCAAAAGACAGCCTGAATGTTATTAATAAAACAGGCAAAGGATCTAAAATAGACATTTTTCCAATGAGAATATGCCAATTTTGATCCAATGAAGATACCCAATAATCACATGAAAAAGATGCTCAACATCATTTGCTATCAGAAAAATACAAACGTCATTTTGTAAAAATGAAAATCAAAGACACACCATTGTGGAAGACAGTGTGACAATTCCTCAAGGATCTAGAGCCAGAAATACCATTTGACCCAGCAATCCCATTACTGGGTATATACCCAAAGGATTATAAATAATTCTACTATAAAGACACTGCACACATATGTTTATTGCAGCACTATTTACAATACCAAAGACTTGGAACCAACCCAAATTCCCATCAATGATAGACTGGATAAAGAAAACGTAGCACATATACTCCATGGAATACTATGCAGCCATAAAAAGAATCAGTTCATGTTCTTTGCAGGAACATGTATGAAGCTGGAAACCATCATCCTCTGTAAACTAACACAGGAACAGAAAACCAAACACCACATGTTCTCACTCATAAGTGGGAGATAAGCAATGAGAACACATGGACACAGGGAGGGGAACATCACACACCAGGGCCTGTCAGGGGGTGAGGGGTAAGGGGAGGGAGAGCATTAGGACAAACACCTAAGGTATGTGGGGCTTAAAACCTAGTTGACAGGTTCATAGGTGCCAGCAAACCACCATGGCGCATGTATACCTATGCAACAAACCTGCACGTTCTACACGTGGATCCCAGAACTTAAAGTAAAAATTTTTAAAAAATAAAAAAAAATTTTTAAAAAGAAAGAAAATCAAAGACACAATGAAACAACACTTCACACTCACTAGGCTAACTACAATAAGAAACATGGATAATAGCAAGATGGGAACTGGCTAGATGGGAATGCAAAATAATGCACTTAGGAAAACAGGTTTGCAGCTCCTCAAAATGTTAAACACAATCATTATTATTTGACCCAGCAAAACCACTCTCAGGTTCCTAAAAAAAATAAAATAAAATATAGCCGTGAAAAAACTTGCACATGAATGTTCATGACAACATTATTTTAACAGCCGAAGGTGGAAACAACCAAATGCCCACCATTTGGATAAACAAAATGTGGTATATCCCTACAATTAAATACGTATTATTCAGCCATAAAAAGAAATTAAGTACCGATACATGACACAACATAGATGAACCTTGAGAACACCGTACTAAGTGAAAGAAGTCACTCACTGAAGACCACGTGAACTCATGGTCTTCACTGCTTATTAGGCCCCTTGGCTTTACCAACACCTCTCCCTCTTCGGTTCCAGTTAGGACTTTCTTGCTGATGCTATCCCCTCTTCCTTTCTTAGATGTCCTCCCTTTTGGCCTTCTGTTTAAATTCTTTCCTAACCTCTCATATTCTTCTATGAAGTTTTCCCCAACCAAACCACTTGATTTCTCCCATATCTGAACTGTCAAGGTACTTACTGATTGTATCACATTATGTGGGCATTTAAATATACTGTCTCATTTTTTTCTAAAGTTGTGATTATCTTTCTCCAAGCTCTTTAAGCATAAGGTGTATTTGGGCAAGAGAATGTTATGGAAACTAACATTTACTAAGTACCTGCTTCCTGTTTAAAGTTTTTTTTTTTTTTTTGAGACAGAGTCTCACTCTGCTACCCAGGCTGGAGTGCAGGGGCACCATCTCAGCTCACTGCAACCTCCATCTTCTGAGTTCAGGTGATTCTCCTGCCTCAGCCTCCCAAGAAGGTGGGATTACAGGCACATGGCCACCACACCCGGCTAATTTTTGTATTTTTAGTAGAGACAAGGTTTCATCATGTTGACCAGGCTGGTCTCATACTCCTGACCTCAAGCTATCCATCCACCTTGGCCTCCCAAAGTGCTGGGATTACAGGCATCAGCTATCACCCCCAGCCTAGATATTTAATATATGTTTTTCCTTAAAGCAAGTTACTTTAAACTCTGAGTCTGACTTTCTTCATTTGTAAATAAGGAAATTACTGCACAGGTTTATTGTGAAAACAGTGGGGAAAGTCCAAGATACCTAAAGTTAAAAAACCAAGGTACAGAACTTGTGTTTATTTAAAAAAGGAGGTAGGTAGGGGAAAGGGGTGTGTGTGTGCACACATGCGCATGGGTGCAAGGGTGTACTATTACAGATTAAGTATACCTAAAGTGACTCACACAGGATGCACAAGAAACTGATAACAGCTATTGCCTTTGGGGCTGGAAATGGGAAAGCTTACTTTTTCTATATACCTTTTCTACTGTTTGAGTTGTCTATCATGTGCATTATTTCCAAACAACAATTTTAAGGCCGGGCGCGGTGGCTCACGCCTGTAATCCCAGCAGTTTGGGGCCGAGGCGGGCGGACCACGAGGTCAGGAGATCGAGACCATCCTGACTAACACGGTGAAACCCCGTCTCTACTAAAAAGTAGAAAAAATTAGCCAGGTATGGTGGCGGGCGCCTGAAGTCCAAGCTACTCGGGAAGTTGAGGCAGGAGAATGATGTGAACCCAGGAGGCAGAGCTTGCAGTGAGCCGAGATATCACCACTGCACTCCAGGCTGGGTGACAGAGTGAGACTCCATCTCAAAAAAAATAAAAATAAAAATAACTTAAAAAGTACATGTACACACACAGATATGAAATATGTTTTTAAAAATATTAATACCACAGGGTATTTCTACCTTTAAGAGTGTAAAAATAAGCTTCATTTCAGTCATAGTTTTCATACTAATGTTTATTACCTTTTTTCTTTGAAAATGCTCATTTCACTACGTTCTACTGATGTCATGACATTAATGGATGTCTTCTTTTCATCTAGGAAGTTAAAAGACTGATGTACCCTTTATATTATAAGTACTATATGTGACTGGTGTATAAGATCACTACAAGTCCTGGTTTGCCCAAGACAATCTTGGTTTATGCCTACTGCCCTGATGTAATTATATTATACTAATTATATTAGTAATTATATAATTGCCCTACTGATGAACCAAAGGGAAAAGAAGTCTATTCTTACAACATCAATCAAAGACCATTCCATCAAATTTAGGGATAAAGTATATTCTTTTGTACAATGAATTCCTCTTTTGTGAGTTTCAAGAATTAGCTTATTATCTTCTTAAAATGTGTAATAACATGATTAACATATTGACCTCGCACAGCCTACCTGGCCCCTGCTCTTAGAATATTTCAAGATAGCAGCTATTTATTCATCTTGATAAATCGATTTACAAAGGAAAAAAAAAGTAGCTAAACACCTAGCTATTGTTACTACAGGCAGTAAAAAAAAGACTGTTTCTCTATGTCCCATCTTTAACAATTCCATCTCAAATGGTATGCTCCAAGACTTATTAAATACAGCTTAAACATTCCATTTTCCATCTCTATTACTCATTTTTTTGTTTTTTTTTTTGATGAGATGGAGTCTCGCTCTGTCGCCCAGGCTGGAGTGCAGCGGCACGATCTCAGCTCACTGCAGCCTCTGCCCCCTGGGTTCAAGTGATTGTCAGGCCTCAGCCTCCCGAGTAGCTGGGACCATAGGTATGCGCCACCATGCCCAGATAAATTTTGTGTTTTTAGTAGAGACGGGGTTTCACCATGTTGACCAGCTGGTTTCAAACTCCAGACCTCAGGTGATCTGCCCGCCTCAGCCTCCCAAAGTGCTGGGATTACAGGTGCAAGCCACCGCACCAGGCCCCATTCTTTTTTTTTTTTTTTAAGAGACTGTGGCCTTGCTATGTTGCCCGGGCTGAACTCAAACTCCTAGCCTCAAGCGATTCTCTCACCTCAAGCCTCCCAAGTAGCTAGGACTACAGGAATGGGCCACTGCATCTAGCTCCATTACCCACTCTTGAATAGGCTTAAAAGCAATTTAAAAAACCAAATGTTTCAACATTAGATTTACCTTAGACATTTAATTATCCCTTCCTGACCATTAAGAACTATGGTTTCTTTCTCTCACAGGTACTGAAAATTCGTGTTACTGACGTAAGAATTTTCCCCAAATAATACAGAGAATGACAGTTAACTATCAGAAAAACTAGGGCACTGGTTTGAAAACCTTAGTTGCCTAAGGAGCAAGAGTTGGCAAACTATGACTCACTCGGACCAAATCAGGGCCTCAACCTGTTTCTGTTTGGTCTACCAGCTAAGAATGGTTTTTACATTTTTAAGTGATTTAAAAAATCTAAAGAAAACTAGTATTTTACGACATGTAAAAACTATTAAGAATACATTTTATATTGAATTATTAAATTGAAATCGTGTCTGTAATAAAGTTGTATTGGAACACAACCACGTTTTTTTCATTTATGAATTGTATACGGTTGCTTTTGTACTATGGGTAGAGTTGAACGGTTCTAACAGAGATCAAATGGCCTATGACACCTAGAATATTTACCACTTGGACTTCTGCTAAATAACTTTGCCAGCCTCCATTCCAGAGAGGTTTTGTTTAAAAAAAAATTACACACACACACACACACACACACACACACACACACACACACACACACAGAGAGAGAAGCAAAACAGTGGGGAGATGGAAAAAAGAGGAATTTCCATTTTTAACAACTGCCTCAAGTAATTCTGATATAGACAATATATTCAGAAAACACTGATCTACACTCTACTCTATACGCTTAGAAAAAGGGAATTGTCATGTGGCTTACAAATTTCATTGCTAAATAAAATGAGGGCAACTTGGTAAACAGACGCTTTCTTTCTTCTATCAAGACAGTATATATGTGCATAGCCAATTCAGCCTCCTCACTCCTGAAGAGTGTGCAATGCATTTCACCAGACACTCAGATCTTGAGGTAAAAAGAAGAAAATATCCTGTCCATTACGAAGAAAATTTTAATTTCATATAAATTTTGCTTTAGTTTACTGTCAAAATTTGTAATTTTGAAGCTACACTTAGGAAATCCTTCCTGGCCTGTGGGTCACATTTTCTTTTTTCATTGTATAGTTTTAAAATTTCACATGTAAGCCTTTAATCCACCTAGTCTACCTTTATATATGGTATTAAGTAGGAATCCAATTTTATTTGCCTCCTTGTGGTGAGTCAGTTTCCCTATACCATCTACGAACAAACCTATCGTGTCCTCAGTGTTTGGTGTCACCATAAATTATATATTATATATTAAAATCCTACATATATACGTGTTCATCTCTGGGTGCTCCAAGTCAGCTTCATTGGTCTGTTTATCTTACCACAAGGCTACAGCAATAAATACAGTGTAGTATTATTGGAGCACGTCTTCATATCTGGTAGAGCAACAACCCACACATCACACCTAAAGCTGACCTAGATGTTCATGAATATATTCTACATATATAAGTGTAGAGTATAGTTGGCAAAAATTAGAAAATCAGAACGCACCTAAGAGGACACAGGAATCCTCGTGCTGTGCTACTGGTGGGCATGGAGATGAGTACAGCCATTCTGGGGAACAATCTGGCACAACTTAAGTCAAATCAAATTTAAGTAAGCTTTATGATCCCCTTGCAGTTCTGCTTAATTCTTACAGAGGTCCAAAAAAGATTCTAGACCAGAATGCTCACTGTTAGTGGGGATGGAGAGCTGGAAGCAATCTGGGCTTCTGCAAGATAAAACGAGTATACCCCTTGGAATACTATGTGGCTGTTCAAAGCAATGCATTAGATGCTTGCCTAGCAACAGGGAGAAAGCTTAAAACATTGTGCTTAGAAAAACGTAAGAAAGAGAATTAGGCATCATTTATGTAAGTTAAAAATACAAACACACTAAATACATTTTACATGAACACAAACAATGTAGTGAAAGGCATCAGAATGGGTGCTTTTGGGGCAGAAGTAGAAAATAAGGATAAAATAGAATAAAATAAACAAGTAGGAAAGAGGAGAAAAAGGAATCAACCTTTACTGGGGGAAAGGGGAGGGCTCACTAACACCAGGCTAGCTAGCTGTAGCCTGTGCCTAAGAGACTACTCACAAACCCCACCCACTTGGCTCTGCCACAAATTATTTTTACATACTCGAATTTTACATATAAGTTGCCTTCATTAAAGGAGCCCTAAGAGCATAAAAAATTACATAAGGTGAAAGAAATATCAAGAAGATACCTTAAGTCAGTACAACTGCAGGATAAAGATGGCAATATCTATAACTTGGGCAACCAGAAAAAAATACATTAAAGAGATAAAAATATAAAAACACAGGAACAGCATTTGGGTGAAAGAAGAATTAAGTTTTAAGTTTTGGACACAGTTTGTTGTTAAGTTCCACTGTCTGGTTGAAAATACTGACTCCAGAAGGCAGTCAAGAATAGCTAGAATACATCTGAGGGTCATTTGGATTGTCAATTGTCCAAATTGCCACAAAGTTATTAAAGATGACGCGGGTATGGAAGATGCTTGTGAAGCTAATGATGTGGGATGCTCTGGGGGAGTTGGAAGGGTGCTGGTTCAAAACAAAATAACCAATAGGAAGCAGAGGAGAAATGACTGTGGAAGGTGAGAGTGGAGTAGGTAAATTATTATAGATCTCATTTACCGAAAGTTGATGATGTGTAATATAAGCTAAATACATAATTTTGTGTTCAAATACCATTATATTCTAACAGCAGTAGGCACCAAAGACTTAAGACATTTATGCAGCAAACTCAGAATTGAGAAAATCTATGTTATCATTATGTGAATGGTGTGCCACAGTTGTGCAACTCAATGGTCCTGACTCCTAAAACATTGTGCATAATGTCAACAAATATTTAACACATATTATATGCTAAGCAATATGTTAGGAACTGTATGTCCTGCAGTCAACAAGACTGGCAATTAACCTCATAATTATACAAACTAAGTCCAGGTATTATGGTAACCTAATGGCCTTGCCTCTGTCCCTCTCACTACTCTCAACAAAACTTAGTCTGGGGGGCCAGATGGCTTCCCAAAGAAAGTCCATTTTAATCTGAAAAAAATTGTCCTTGAACTATGCTCCTGCTAAAAAAACAGCTTTAAACCAAATAATCACACTATATACTACTATAATATATATTTTATATGTAACTATAATATATATAGTATATATGCTATTATATATATTATATATAGCATGTATACATATTATATAGCATATATACTATATAGTATACGTGCTAATGCATATATATGCTAATGCACATATACTATATAGTATACATGCTAATGCATATATATGCTAATGCACATATACTATATAGTATACATGCTAATGCATATATATGCTAATGCACATATACTATATAGTATACATGCTATATGTATAATAGAATATATATAGCATGTATACTATATAGTATATATGTTACTATATAATAGTACATGAGATATTTTATGGTATAAAGTTACACCATAACTACCATAATCATGCTATTATAGGGTTATTTACTTAAATAAAATAAGCCATTGCCCTCAGAGGTTACACTTAGATTATAGAGATACGGAAAATTTGATCTTTTGAACATCTATTCCAGAAGACTCAAAGTTATAATTGTTTATTCCATTTACTGTTGTACAATGAGAAATCTTTATTCCCTCAAAAAGTATAAAATCTTATGTGTGACTTCAAGAACCAAAATTAAAATTTTAAAAAACCTAATAGCGCACTTGTAATTTGTAATATTGAGATTTTATGTCACAAAAAACGCTGTTCAGTGTTGACATAGAAGTATATATGAGACTCCAACTTATTTCCTCAAGCTATGAATTCAGCTTACATAACAAAAGGAGGCCCTGAAATATCTTGCCTTATTATCTCACTTAGGATGACAAAGTTTAGTGATATTTATAGCAAATGATAGTAAAATAAAAAGGTATATTCTTCACAGAAAAACGAACAACAACAGGCTGGGCAATATGGCGCGACTCCGTCTCCACCAAAAATACAAAAATTAGCTGGGCGTGGTGGCACGTGCCTGTCCTAGCTCCTCAGGAGGCGAGGTGGGAGGACTGCCTGAGCCCATGAGGTTGAGGCTGCAGTGAATCGTGACTGCACCACTGCATCCCAGCCTAGGCGATGAATTGAGACCCTGTAGCCAACCACAACACCACCACCACCACCACACACACACACACATACCCTCACTTAGTGGGTCATGAAATAGTTCAATCTTTCTTCTTACCTAATCCTAACATCTGAGATTCCACTGCCCATTACAGTCAAACCAAAAGTTACACCACATTTACTTTCACGTAGTTACAAGAAAGGTTTTAAGGTAAATGCATTTTCTGATCCAGTGTAACAATCACTAAAATAATCAAAGTACTAAATCATGTACCTCAAGTTTTTTGTAAAAGATTATTCCATTTTATCCTCTAACAGCAGTTAGCCACTCAACACCCACCTAGAATACCTTCATCTCTCTCCTAATAGAACTCTAAACCATCTACCCCCAAACATACGTCCACAAAACAAAAAGATCTAGGACAGTCATATAAAAACTGTGAGTCTCAGCTGCATGTGACTTTTTCACTCAGCAACCCATAGGATTTCAAATTTCTGTGTCAGAATAATACAGAACAATACTGAATTCAAAGGTAGTAGTCATGTGGGATTGTTTTTGTTTTGGTTAATGGTGGCTACAAATGTGGCTCCAGAATCCTAGAACTGTGAATGGCATGATACACGAAAAAGTGTGAGAGATGAATGTATGATATTTACATTTTCTCCCTATTAGATGGAAGGCACTTTATCTGCAAATCCAACAGAATTCATGGAAAGTAGAAATGTAATCTCCAACAATGTGGCCATTGTAAGTCCAACTCTAATCAACACATACAACATAAATATTCTTGTGGTATGCCTTGACCTGTAATCGTATTAGAATTAATATGTGCTCAAAGCACATCTAATCCTAAGTGAATAAGAGTAGAGAGAGAGAAAAAAAAACCAATCATCTATTCTTTAAAAAAAAAAGTCTAAAACAATTAAAAATTCTAATAACACAGTTCAGCTGATATGGCCAGAAACAGTATCAGTCTCTAAATGCCAAGATGAATTTTAAATAAAATCTAACTCTTACCCATTTATAGCAGATAAAATTGAAACACAGCCATTTAAGATGAGCTTAATTTTTTTTCCTCACTCATTATGGAAAGAATCCAATAACTCTTTATATCTTTTCAATCTTTTCAAACAGTTCACCCGCATCTCTAGAAGTAAATAGTATCATTATAGATATATAAAAGCTGAAACAGCATGAAAGCATTGTTTTCTAACGACTAATCTTTATTTACAAAAAGTATCATGGGTCGTAAAGTCACTTCGGCTTCTAACCAAGAAGGTGTAACAGGTACTAAATTTGCCCTACCACTTAAACAACAAAAAAACTGACAAAATACATAAAACAACAGTTTCCATACACTGGACATCAGGTAGTGCAAGGCAGTGATCTCTGAGAAAGGAAAAATAAACACGCTGAGACCTACAATTGCCTGTGGTGCAGGAAGGAATAACCTAAGTGGTCAGAGTTCACAAGTACCAGAGCTGCACAGAGAGAGAACTCCGGAGATCTGCAGAGGGTCCCCGTCAAGTATTTATCTAAGTACGAATTAGCACATGCATGAGAGGCCACTACGCAATGCCAGGGAAAGAATAACCCAGAGGAACAGAGAGAACACTCCCCAGAGCCCACACAGGGCTGAGAATGGTCTGCATTGCCAACTAGTTAGAAAGAAAAAAACCTGGTAACTTATGGGGCATCCAGCAGAATACTCCAGAATGGTGCTGCCTCAGTGGATGGTAAAAATTAGCCTTAATAGCTGTTCTGGTCATTCTCAAAAGCAGGCTTCAAAAGGATCAGACTAAGTTCCCACTTAACTGCACCTTAGGACAAAGCTCAAGAATATTTTTAAGAATACAAAAACATCCAGCACTCAAAAAGGCAAAATTCACCATGTCTGGTATCCAACAAAAAATTATCAGGCATGTACACGAGCTTGAAAATATAAGGTGAAAAACCAATCAATAGAAATTGATCCAGAAATAACCCAGATAATGAAATTAGTGGACAAAAAGACAGTAAACCCTTGTTATAACCATATCCATAAATTAAAAATGATAAATACCTGACCATGGTAAGTGGACTCACGCCAATTATAAAAAGATCCAAATCAAACTTCTAGATATGAAGAAACACAACATCTGAGATTAAACACACACTGAGATTAACAGCATATTATTAGACTATGCAAAGGAAAAATAATAAACTTGAAGTCAGCCATAAAAATTACTCAAAATGAAACACAGAAAACAAACTTTATTTCCAAATATGATGAAACTATAAGCTCATAGATCCAAGAAGCTGAACGAACACCAAGCACAAGAAATATGAAAAATAAAAAAACTATATCAAAAGGTGTATCATAATCTAACCATGTAAAACCACTGATAAAGAGTAATTCTTAAAAGTAGCCAGACAAGGGCTGGGTGCAGTGGCTTACGGAGGCCGGGGTGGGTGGATCACGAGGTCAGGGGTTCGAGACCAGCCTGACCAACATGCTGAAACCCCATCTCTACTAAAAATACAAAAATTAGCTGGGCGCAGTGGCGGGCGCCTGTAATTCCAGCTACTCAGGAGGCTGAGGCTGGAGAATTGCTTGAACCCGGGAGGCAAAGGTTGCAGTGAGCCGAGATCGCGCCACTGCACTCCAGCCTGGGCAACAGAGCGAGACTCCATCTAAAAACAAAATAAAAAAAAAGTAGCCAGATAAAAAGATGACACATTATATGGAGAAACAAACTAAGGATTACAGAGTTCTCACTGGAAACAATGTAAGTCAGAAGACAGTTACATAGCATCTTTAAGTAAAAAACAAAACTGTCAGCCTAAAATCCTGTATCCAACAAGAACATTGCCAAAAAAAAAGACAAAGATTTTTTTCAGACATAATAAAACAAAGGATTTGTCACTAGCAGACCTGACTGCAAGAAATTTTAAAGGAAGTCTCAGACAGAAGGAGATGACAGTGAGTGAATACCTGAAACCATACAAAGAAAAAAATAACACCACAAATGATAATAAATATGTGGGAAATACACAATTTTAAATTATTATTATTATTTTTTTTTTGAGACAGACTCTCGTTCTGTCACCAAGGCTGGAATACAGTGGCGCGATCTTGGCTCACTGCAACCTCTGCCTCCTGGGTTCAAGTGATTCTCCTGCCTCAGTTTCCCAAGTAGCTGAGACTGCAGGTGCTTGCCACCATGCCCGGCTAATTTTTTTGTATTTTTAGTAGAGATGGGGTTTCACTGTGTTAGCCAGGACGGTCACGATTTCCTGACCTTGTGATCCGCCCGCCTCGGCCTCCCAAAGTGCTGGGATTACAGGCATGAGCCACCGCGCCTGGCTACATTATTTTTTATTTCTCTTTAAAAGATGATGTTTAAAGCAAAAACAGTAACAATATATTCTGGGGTTTATAACATGCAGAATAAAACATATGACAGTAACAGCACTAATGCTGGGAGAAGGATTGTTAAGGGGTCACTGTGGGTGAAGGGGTATAATTATCATGTGAAGGCAGTCTGTGATAAGCTAAAGATGTATTCTATAAAGACGTATTCTAAAGCAACCACTAAAAAAAAAAAAAAAAAAAAAAAGAGTTATAGCTAGTAATCCAATAGAGAAATTAATTAATATAAAATCATTTAAAAAAAAACTCAACCCAAAAGCAAGCATGAAAAAAGGAAATACAAATAGGACAAATTGAAAATTAATTTAAATCTAATTATATCAGGCCTGGCATGGTGATGGCTCACATCTGTAATCCCAGCACGCTGGGAGGCCAAGGCGGGCAGATCCCTTGAGCTCAGGAGTTTGAGAACAGCCTGGCCAACATGGTGAAAATCCGTCTCTACTAAAAATACAAAATTTAGCCAGGAGTGCTGGTGCATGCCTGTAATCCCAGCTACTTGGGAGGCTGAGGCAGGAGAATCTCCTGAACTCTGGAGGGCGGAGGTTGCAGTGAGCTGAGATCAGGCCACTGTACTCCAGCCTGGGTGACAGGGCAAGACTCCATCTCAAAAAATAAAAATAAAGAAATAAATCCAGTCATCAACAACAACATTAAATGTAAATGGTCTAACCATTTCAAATTAAAAGCAAAGATTGTCAGATTGGAAAAACAAGCTAGTCCCAATAATATGCTGTTTAAAAGAAACCACCAGTCCAGGCATGGTGGTTCATGCCTGTAATCCCAGCACTTTGGAAGGCCAAGGAGGGAGGATCACTTGAGCCCAGGAGTTCAAGACTAGCTTGGGCAACATGGCGAAACATTCTCTACAGAAAGTTCAAAAATTAACCAGGTGTGGTGGCTCACATTTACAGTCCCAGCTACTTAGGAGGCTGAGGTAGGAGGATTACTTGAGCCCAGGAGGTTGAGGCTGCAGTGAGCTGTAATTGTGCCATTGCACTCTAGCCTGGGCAACAGAACAAGACCCTGTCTTGAAAAAATAATAATAATAAAAATGAATAAAAGAAACCCCTATTATATATTTTTAAAGTCCTGTACCAGCTATCACTTATTAGATACTAACCAATGAAAAGAACTTCTTTGCAGAGCCTTAAAAGTATCAACTTGTTTTAATAAGCAATGCAGATTAGTGGACAAGCATAAAGAAAGGGAAATTCCCAACAGCATGGTAAAGATTTCTCATTCTCAGTTCTCCATATTACCTGTCTACCTTCTATTAAAAGTTTGTAGTATTTAATTTTCCACATGCCAAAAGTTCCTCAAAAGATTGAAGGTGGCAAAAATGCTGCTTCTCAAAAAAAACTTTCTTACTCAAACCAGATGTAGGCTAGTCCTCTAAAAAACAAAACACCAAAACCAATCAGCCAACCAAAGAAAACCTATATCCAACGCTTTATAAAATGCAGCAAGAAGCTACTAATTTTTAAAACATATCACATAATACATCACAAATCCTCTGAATTTCAAATTGGAATCAGCCAATGGCTAAAAATAAAAACACACAGCAAGTTGGACTGGGATGGTGCAGGCAACAGTTCCAAAATTCAGTCCCTCCTCTCTGCAGAAGAAAGCAAATGTATCAATAAATAGCTTACAGTTAACACATTACTATCTTTTTGAGACACCAGTATCCTGGGGATACTTAGAATTTTGAGAGCTTCTCAAGTATTAGTGGTGGGTTTGGAACACACTCCCTGGCTTAGGTCCTAAATCGAAACAGAGCACTCAAACTCCTGGGTTTTAATTCTGACTCCCAAACTTTCTAGCTGTATGATCACAGGCAAATTACTTAACTTCTTTATGTTTCAACTTCCTCACCTGTGTAACTGACGGAAAAATAACAGTATAACTTTTTTGTGAGTATTAGTGCTTACTGTGAGCCAGGCACTGTTCCAAGTGCTTTATATACATTTTTAAATCCTAAAAACTCTATGAGGTAGGCATTACTATCCCTATCTTACAGATAAGGAAACAGAGTAGAGATTTATGTTCCTTCCCCCAAATCACATAGCTATTATGTGACAGCTACGATTTTAACTCAGTCTGGTTCCAGAAGCTGCCATCTTACTCAACAGGCCAAACAAGTAACAAGCCACAGATTTCCCAAATTGCCATCTTTTCATGATAGACCATAAACTACTTAACAAGAGCTTTATCTTCATCCTGAGTGATCCCACCATCTAGCGCAAAGAGAGCATAAACATCAATCATAGCCTGCTGAATGCATAGATTCCTGGGCATGATTCTGTCTGTCATATGTCCTTTACTTTCACATGCCCCTAAGGGGACAGGGTAGAGAGTATACAACGGTTAAGAATCAGAAGAAGGCCGGGCGCGGTGGCTCAAGCCTGTAATCCCAGCACTTTGGGAGGCCGAGACGGGTGGATCACGAGGTCAGGAGATCGAGACCATCCTGGCTAACATGGTGAAACCCCATCTCTACTAAAAAATACAAAAAACTAGCCGGGCGACGTGGCGGGCGCCTGTAGTCCCAGCTGCTTGGGAGGCTCAGGCAGGAGAATGGCATAAACCCAGGAGGCAGAGCTTGCAGTGAGTGGAGACCCGGCCACTGCACTCCAGCCTGGGCGGCAGAGCGAGATTCCGTCTCAAAAAAAAAAAAAAAAAGAAAGAATCAGAAGAGCGATGTTCTATACCAACCATACCAGCCCTCAGCTGAGCCATTTTAGGAAAGTCACCTCACTTCCCTAGATCTGAGTGTGTTCATTTGTAAAATGAGGAACTGAACCAGATCTAAGTTCCCTTTCAGCTCTAAAATTTCCAAGAAAGCCAATGTCACTCTTTTGGAAAAAGAACAAAAGAGCTGCCTCACTGAAATACCTTGCAGTTTTCAGAGGAACATGCACATCTCTTCTACTGCTTACCTGAAATCCCTTACTCTAAGGGAGACTAAGGGCTCCAACAGAGTCTGAACCTAGTCTCTCCTGTTTATGCCTTCCCCAATACAGCACTGGCATGTGGAAGACATCTGATGTTTAATGAGTAAATACATTATAGGTGAAAACTTGTGAGCACTACATGAAAAGAGAAACTCTTTTTTTATACAGCATTCTAAATCAGTTATTTCCTAAACTCATGAATGGACAGCTAATTTTACTAGCGGAATGTTCATTTTAGATATTCCTATTAACTTTAGTTACAAAAACTCTCTTATAAAGATTTATTCACAAGGCTTTTTAAAATGCTTTAACTTCTTGCTGTTTCAATGCATTTCATCTATAGCCTAAACAGTTCTTGTTACAAATGTCCTATTTAACAGAAAAATTGTAATCTTAACATCAACAGCAAAAGCTCAAAAATTTTTTTTCTGAAATATATATCTTACCTGTGCCATAAACTAGATCATAAAAGCAGCAGCTGAAAAGAAGTTATTAGAAATAGCTTAAAACTCACAGGAAACAGATGCTAACTTTCCCTCCCTGCCTCCCCCTTTCCTAATGCCTTTAAATATAAAGCTACTACAGGTTGAAATGAACACTTTGAGGATTATTTATTAAGAATACCCAGAGAAATCTAATGCAGTCTCAATTCACCAGAGTTTTTCAAACAATAATGTGCAAATTGATACAGGTAAACCCCTGAGGTTTAACTTCTAATGTCTAAAAAAAGGGGGAGGAGGAGAGTTTCTAAAACTGATTCACTTTTTATTTTGAATAATTGATGATTTTATGTCATAAAAGCTTAGAAATTATTACCAGAGGTACACTGTATGTAAATTTTAAAATGTATACATTACTTTAAAAGTATACATTTAAAAGTATACATTATTTCCTTGGTTCTTACTTCTGAGTTCTGACTTCTGAGTTTCGTTTTAATGCAGGTGTGGGAACCTCCCCTAGAGATGATTCCAATGGGATGGGGCCCCGGTGTGACTGTTTTTTCGTTTTGGTTTTTATTTTGAGGCAGGTCTTGTTCTGTGGCTCAGGCTGGAGTGTACTGGCATGATCCTAGCTCACTCAGCCTCGACCTCCTGGGCTCAAGTGATCTTCCAACCTCAGCCTCCCGAGTAGCTAGGACCACAGGTGTGCACCAGCACATCTAGCTAATTTTCAAATTTTTTGTAGACAGGATCTTGCTATATTGCCCAGGCTGCTCTTAAGCTCCTGGGCTCAAGCATTACTCCTGCCTCAACCTCCCAAAGTGCTGGGATTACAAACATGACCTACTCAACCTGGCCTGCATTTTTTTTAATATTACATGTAACTGAGATAGCAGCCAAGGTTGAGAACTACTTCATTAAACATTTAACAGTTAATGCTAGATTGCCTCAAGTAGGTGCTCAGGTTAACTCAATATGTAAAACCTTAAAATGTTAAAATATTATACAATTAGTCCTATATTTTTTTTCTATGCTCTTATTCTCTATTTTAAACATTATCAATTTGAGCAGTGATTCCTCACATTGCTTTTTATGCATTGCAGGGAATACCACAAGTCTTAAAACAAAATTTAGAATGAATTCATTTTAGTTTTAAATTTCCTCCAAAGTGGTTTCTCTCATTACATTAATATTTTAAGTTAAAAAATTTATAGAACAAAACTGTAAAGAAAAACCATTAGCCAATTTCTCATCTCAAAGAGCTTTCCTAGTATTAAAGAGAGCAGTATAAGTTTTCTTCTTCCTTTTTTATTTTTAGAGATGGGGTCTCGCTCTGTCATCCAGGATGGAGTGCAGTGATGCAATCATAGCTCACTGCAGCCTCAAACTCCTGCGGTCAAGCAATGCTCCCATCTCAGCTCCCCAAAGCACTAAGATTCCAGGCTTGAACCATGGCACCTGGCCTTTTTTTCATTTTTTAAATAAAAAGCTGCCAGGAGCATCTAGCAGTGCTGTTCAGGGAATAGAACTTGGAAAAAGCACAGGAGGAAGGGAGGTTAGAGACAAACACAGAAAAGCTACAGAGTAATGAGACATGCTACAGAGGTATGTGAGGAAGATGGGGGAGTTTTAAGTGGGCAAGTAGAACATATTTTAGAAAAATCATCCTAAATGGTGACAAACATTTGTCCTCTGAAGGAGAATTCGATGGGGGTTATTAGCTCTGATTTATGGATGAGAAAATAAAGCTGCCAGAGGTTAAGTGATCTGCCCAAGATTATAGTGCCATCAAGAGGCAGAGTTAAGACTTGAACTCACATTGGTGAGACTAAAATCCAAGCTTTTATTACAGCAAAGAAAACTGTATGACTATCACAAATGAGCTGTAAAAGGCCTTGTCCAAAGACACTTCAAAAAATGTTTTAAATAATGGATCAAGAGTTAACCTGTTGAAGTTTTATTTTATTTATTTTTATTTATTTTTTACCACAAGGCTTTCTTGCATTGTTGAAATTTTCTGATACAAAACTTCTGGTATCTTTTTATTTGTATTTTTGAGACAGGGCTGGAGTGCAGGGGTACAAACACGGCTCACTGCAGTGTCAACTTGTCGGGCTCAACTGATCCTCCCACTTCAGCCTCTTGAGTAGCTGGGACTACAGGCACATGCCACCATGCCCAGCTAATTTCCTAAATTATCTGTAGAGATTGGGTCTCGCTGTGTTGCTCAGGTTTGTCCTGAACTTCTAGCCCCAAGAAATCCTCCTGCCTTGGGCTCCCAAAGCGCTGGGATTACAGGCATAAGCCATCACATCCAGCCACTTTTGGCATTTTAAATAAACCTCATTTCTTCACAGTCGTGCTTATAATTTTCTTTACATAGACAACAAAATTTGCTGTAAAATACAAGAAATTATCTTCTCTCTAGCTTTGCTAACATTACCACTGCTTTCCAACATCCTGTTCATCTGCATTTAATACTCTGTTTACTGCTATGACATGGCTTTCAGACCCTCATGTGGCTTTCTGAATCAGTGTTTATTTGTATCTTCCAACCTGACTCTATTAATATTCTAAAAATGGGGAAAAACAATTTATCTAAAATAATAAAACAAATTAAATTCATTAATGTAGCAGCTTCCAAAGGTGCCTAGGAAACAAATGCTTCCCTAGTGGGAAAGTCTATTAAATTCTTACTTCCAAATATATGACTATCAAATAGTTCACTGTCAAGAAAGGCACATACCACATACTAATCATTTTTTAAGGTTAGGAACAAGCAATACAAAACTCATATTTTAAAAATGCAAAATAAAAAACATCTCCATTTTATACTCCATTGAGAGGTAAGTTAATGGAAAATAAAAGGAAGTGCTAAGAGACAACGATATAGAGACTGAGGAAAAATGGGAGAAAAGGGACAAAAATTGAAAAATTGACCAAAAGGTGTGGTGTTATATAGTTAAAATTAACTTGAATACTTTATGTTTTTCTTTTTCTCCCTCTTTTTGAGACAGGGTCTCACTCTGTCGCCCAGGCTGGAGTACAATGGCACAAACACAGCTCACTGCAGCCTCAGTCTCCCGGGCTCAAGCAATCTTCCTGCCTCAGCCTCCCAAGTACGTGGGATTATAGGCACACCACCACACCTGGATTATTTTTTGAAATTCGTTTTGTAGAGATAGGGTTTCACCATGTTGCTCAGGTTGGTCTCGAACTCCTGGACTCAAGCAATCCACCCACCTTAGCCTACCAAAGTGCTGAGATTATAGGTGTGAGTCACCACATCCCTGTATTTTTCTTTTTTTGAGACAAAGTCTCACTCTGTTAACCAGGCTGGAGCACAGTGGCAATATCTTGGCTCACTGACACCTTTGTCTCCCGGGTTCAAGTGATTCCCTCTCTGCTCACTACAACCTCTACCCACTGAGTTTATCTCTCTCGGCCGACTGCAACCTCTGCTTCCCGGGTTCAAGAGATTCTCCTGCCTCAGCCTCCTGAGTAGCTAGGATTACAGGTGCCCACCACCACGCTTGGCTAATTTTTGTACTTTTAGTAGAGATGGGGTTTTGCCATGGTGACCAGGCTGGTCTCGAACTCCTGAGCTCAGATGATCTGTCCACCTTGGCCTCCCAAAGTGCTGGGATTACAGGCGTGAGCCACTGCACCCGGCCCCCAACACCTCTATAGTTTTCTTTACATGTCTTTTCCTTCTGGGAAAAACACAGTCCCTTCTCCTTTATTAAAAATGCATATTATCGGCTGGGCGCGGTGGCTCATGCCTGTAATCCCAGCACTTTGGGAGGTCGAGGTGGGTGGATCACGAGGTCAGGAGATCAAGACCATCCTGGCTAACATGGTGAAACCCCGTCTCTACTAAAAAAAAACCCAAAAAATTAGCCAGGCATGGTGGCGGGCGCCTGTTGTCCCAGCTACTTGGGAGGCTGAGACAGGAGAATGGCGTGAACCCAGGAGGTGGAGCTTGCAGTGAGCTGAGATCGCGCTACTGCACTCCAGCCTGGATGACATAGCGAGATTCCGTCTCAAAAAAAAAAAAAAAAAAAAGTATATTATCTTCCAACAGGTCAACTATTTGTATCCAAGCCATTCCCTGAACAATGATCAGAAGCTGAATTCTATTTTTATTTCTCTTTTGGGAAAATTATTCATTTGCTCTTTCATTCATTCACAGCAAAAACATTTGAGCAGTTATTGTTTTCTAAGCCCTGTGCTAGATGGCTGACACGATCCGTATGCTCACAGAGCTTAAGAGTATTGAACAAACTCAAAAAACCAATTCTTAAAGCTAAATAAATGACTAAGTTTTCTTCCTTTAGAAAAAAGTATTTGGCTGGGCATGGTGGCTCATGCCTGTAACCTCAGCACTTTGGGAGGCTGCGGCGGGCCGATCACCTGAGCTCAGGTATTCGAGACCAGTCTGGCCAACATGGTGAAACCTTGTCTCTACAAAAAAAAATACAAAAATTATCTAGGCATAGTGGCAGGTGCCTGTAATTCCAGCATTTGGAAGGCTGAGGCAGGAGAACGGCTTCAACTTGGAAGGCAGAGGTTGCAGTGAGCTGAGATCGCACCACTGCATTCCAGCCTGGGCAACAGAGTACACACTGTCTCACAAAAAAGAAAAAAACAGAAATACAAAACCTAGCTGGGTGTGGCAGCACGCGCCTGTAGTCCTATCTACTCAGGAGACTAAGGTGGGAAGGGATCACCTGAGCCTGGGACATCAAGGCTGCAGTGAGCCATGATCACACCACTGCACTCCAGCCTGGGCAACAGAGTGAGACCCTGTCTCAAAAAAGAAAAGAAAAGAAAAAAAAAAGTATTCATTTTGTTAAATATTTTGTAAAACTAGCTCCCAATATTAGTGTCATCTGGAACCTTTCACTTTGATTAACAAAATAGCTGACTGATCCAGAACTCAATTAAGTCAGACTAACCGGTCCCTCACCCAAGAGTTTTACAACTGGCCAAAAGTAAGTTTCTCTCTGGGTGCCTGTGGTCATGTTCTTCAGGCAGGCTGTGGGCAGCCAGCAGCAATATGCAATGTGAGAAAAAATAAAGCGCACTTGCAGAGAGAAGCAGAGATGTGAGTTGGAAAGAATTCCTGGTTTCTGTTGTTTCCGATATCCAGAACATTTCAGTTCTTGGATTATCAGACACACAAATATCCCTATAATATTATTTTTATTTAAATGAATTAATTAGACTGCTATTACCTGCAGCATAAAGAGTCTTAGCTAATAATAAACAGTGGTACCAGAAGGACTAATTCTTTCCAAAGTACAGTGGTTGAGTACAGGCCCTGAAACCAGACCACGTGGGTTCTTCTGGCTTCTCCAATTACTAAGCTGCATATAACCTTAACGTTGATTTCATAACCTGTGAAATGGGAATACATGACCACCAACAGGAATGGTTGAAGTTTTAAATGAGTTTCTAACGTTCAAAGTCCTCAGAACAAAGCCTGACCCATAGTTAAGAGCGCAACAGAAGTTAGCTATCACCACCACCTCGAAGGGGGATCTATATTCTACCATATACTGATTTGCTGATGTTTCAATGAGATCACTCATCTGGCTTGACACATTCCCTACTGCATAGAGAGCATCGACAGGGCCACTCTTAAACAGGGACAGGTTCCACATCTGGGTGAATCAAGAAGAGTAATAAGGAAGAGAGACAAAAAGTAGTGCTAGATACTCCACAGCTCCAAGCATCACACTGTTCTCTTGTAAGGAGCTTCTACACAACCAAAACCCCAAACCTGCCCCCACCCCAATATTGAGTCACACTGCTCTTCTTTCGATGCTGTTGGTTTTATAAGCCTAAGGATTTTTATGTATTTTTAGATCCAACAGATGACAAAACAAAACAAAAACCCACTCCCGACTGGTATAACTCTTCAAATCCTTTACTATTTGTAATTTTTATTTTTGTGTGTGATGGGGGTAGGGCAAAAGATGAAGGCTGCTCACCTTTGTGAACCCTGAATCTATTTATAATAATGACTGAGACTCCCTCTATCTACCCCATGGTCTTGTCGGGGGATATTATAAAGGGCCAGAGTAAATTAAACACCATCCTGAAAGGCTACTTAACTAGAAGCAAGTATGGCCCAGAGATGAAGCACATGCATGTAAGAATTAGAGGATGCTAAAGAACCAGGAAGTAGTTAAAAAAAAAAAAAAGGAAAAATAATATATGCATGATTTTTCCAAAGATATTTTCTTGACAAAGTATCTTTTAAATTATTCTAGAGCCAAAATTCCAGGCGTAGCTAGCTAGGTAATAAGAAGGAGTGGGGGAAGGGGGATGAAGGGAAATACACGGCATACCCATATCCTGACAATGCCAGGGCTTCTCTATAGGAATTCTGAAATAGCAGCAAACTCCTCAAGAACCCAGGCCAAACAGAGTCAATCAATCCATGCTCATCAGCTCACAAATGTGCTGAAGGCTTTCTCCTTTTCTTTTATCTGCTTCTCTTTCAGACATCTCTTATTTATAGAAAACAGCGAGCTAAGCCTGAGGGGAAAACCAAAGTCCCCATGTCTAACCTCTCTTCTAGACCCCTTTCCTTTCTCAGTTCCTCTTTCCCTTCTCCTTCTCTTATTAGCTCGACCTCAACCTTTTCCTTGGACTCCCTAAATCTGTAAACTTTCCCACTTCAGCACTTTTCTGGAAGAGGGGCAGGTATGCGGACTCAGGCTACTGGTAAACCCAGTGCTTTGAGAGAAGGACTGCTTGAGACCAGGAGTTTGAGACCAGCCCAGGCACCGCAGCAAGATCCCACCTCTCCAAAAAATTTAGAAAACAGCTGGGGCTGAGTGTGGTGATTCACACCTGTAATCCCAGCACATTGGAAGGCTGAGGCAGGAGGATCATTTGAGCTTAGGAGTTCCCAACCAGCCTGGGCAACATAGTGAGATCCTGTCTCTAAAGAAATTTAAAAAGCTGGACTTTATGGAGTGTACCTGTTGTCCCAGCTACTTAGGAGGCTGAGGTGGGAGGATTGCTTGACCCTAGGAGTTCAAGGCTGCAGTGAGCTATGATCATGCCATTGCATTCCAGCCTAGGCAACAAAGCGAGGCCCTTTTTTTTTTTTTTTTTTTTTTGAGGCCCTGTCTAAAAAAAAAAAAAAAAATCCTCCGTCTTATCAAAAATAAGAACTTATTTTCAAGAATCAAAGAAAAAAATAAAAAATACAAGACAAGAAACTGCCCCTTCTGCAACTGCCACCCTCTAGCTACAGCTTGTCAGAACCACTGGAGGGCTTTTATTTTTCACCCCAAATTTGCTAATCTCTCCTTCGATCCACCGTGTCTACTGAAAGTAAACCCCTGTTACTTATTGATGGGTATTTTCCCTCTTCCTTAGGTGTGCTGGGACAGGGACAAGCCTGGAAATCACGACTAGAATGTGAGACAAATCTAAGGAAAACACTGAAATCACATAAGGTTTAGATGAAATGGAATTATGATAAAAATTATAAACAAATTTACATCTCAGGTCATTAACGAACTTTCATATAATGCCTTGTTCAGTAGCTATGTAATGTTTATTTTATGTTGACAGCATCTATCACACTTTTGTATCTCCAGATGATCTAATTCAGTGCTATGCACACACAGACACACATAAATGCTCAGCTTGTAATTTAAGTCAAATAAAAGTTTTTTCCTTTATTTTGGAATATTTACCAGTGCTAGTTGAAGCAGTTGCTGGTAAAGGCACTGGAGTTGATGCATATAGATAGAAGTTACTTTTGCAATAAAACATTAGAGTCACCATCAGAATAGAAGACTTGAAAAATTTTATTTGACTCAAAACAAAGTCTCACTCTGTTGCCAGGCTGGAGTGCAGTGGCGTAATCCTGGCTCACTGCAACCTCCGCCTCCCAGGTTCAAGCGATTCTCCTGCCTCAGCCTCCGGAGTAGCTGAGATTACAGGCACGCGCCACCATGCCCAGCTAATTTTTGTATTTGTAGTAGAGACGGGGTTTCACCATGTTGGCCAGGATGGTCTCCATCTCTTGACCTTGTGATCCACCAGTCTTGGCCTCCCAAAATGCTGGGATTACAGGTATGAGCCACCACGCCCAGCCTGAGTCAAATAAAATGTTTCAAATCTTCTATTTTGATGGTGACTCTAAGGTTTTATTGCAAAAGTAACTTCTATCTATATGCATCAACTCCAATGCCTTTACCAGCAATTGCTTCAACTAGCACTGGTAAATATTCAAATAATGATCCCATTTTCTGATAGATTTAAATATCTTACTTTTTAATCACTATGTGTACTGTGTATCTTCTCAAAAATTAAGCCTATATTTAAAATGTTATGAATATTACGTTTATATACAATATAGAAATTCATCTTTTTACACAATGAAAGATTAAAACATACTGTATTCATGATTTCATTGCTTCAGCCTACATATTTCTGTGATCGATGGTAATATCTAAATGAATTAACCGGTAACATTTATACAACTACTACTAAATGCTGTACTTTATTTCAGTAATCATTCCTACTTTTTAGGCATCTTCTGGTATTAGGTACAAGAAACAAAAATAATCATATTTTTTAAAAACTCGGTTTTGACAGAGTGACAAACACAAATGACCGTAACTGAATGTGATACATGTTTTAAAGAGGGATGTATTTACAGTGCCCTGAGACACAGATGGGAGCTGTGTGGAGTGAGTCATTTTTATCTGAACTTTGAAAAATAAAAAGGAAAGAAGTTGGGAGAGAGAACTTCCTAGGGGGCATACTGAAAACAGCAAGTTACAGAGAGAGGAAATAAGATGAGAATATAAAAGCTGGGATCTGGTTGTAAGGGATCTGAATATTACATAAAGATTTTGGGCACTTAAGTCTAAGGGCAGTTGGGACCTTAGATTTTTAAACAAAAGAATATAATAATTAAATCTACACTGGAGAACAAGTAGAGGTAGACGGCAATTCCAATGAAAAATATCAGCGGCAATGTTATAAAATAAGCCTCTTTTTAAATTTAAATACAGCTCTGCATATGAGTAAAATTTAACATCAACTACTCAAAGGAGGGTCTGTAATTCATAAAGCCACTATAAGAGGCAGTAGAGCATAATAGTTAGGCTTTGAAGGCTAGGGCCTAAATACCAGCTTCTCCACTTAAGAGCCTAGTGACCTTGGGCAAGGTACTTAAGTATTTTAAGGCTCTCTTTCCTCATTTATAAAATGAGAATAACAATCATATTGACATACTTTATAAAGTTAGCTGTTATTATTAAAGCTTTATCCTATTTTTAAAATCTCCACAGCACAGTGTGAAGCAAAAAGAAACTAAGCTAAAATTTGTATAGTAAATCTGAAGAGCTGTCCAGAATATCATAAATCAGGCTTTCTACTGTTCCTTCATTATTTTGTATAAAATGAATGAACACCCAGAATACTGGATATATTCATGCATTCATATCATTTTAGAATTACCAAAATTCACCCCAAAGCCAAATACAAAATACAGGATTTGTGTGTATGTGCGTGTGTGTGTTTTGTTTTGTTTTTTATTATTTGGTGGTTTTTCCCTTTGGGCAAATAGCCATGTTTTGTCTGAATTGAAATTTTGTCCCTTTAAGAATTGTGAATAACTTTTTATAATGGATAAGTGAAAAAAAATTTCCTAAGGGCCCTTTTCTTAGCTGTTTATTAGCGGGGAGGGGGGGGGAGTCATGAGAAACTGGTCCTTTATCAAGACAAATGACCCTTCTGCAAGAAATCATGTAATTTCTTATCAGTGCAACCCAAAAACCTCCTGGCAACAGTTTAAGATATGCTGGAATTACATTTCATTTTATAAGTCATTTTTATAGCATATATATCAAAAAGGGATTTAGTACCTAAAGTTTAAAATACATGTCTAAGAATGATTACACTGCCACTCCAATCTCTTCATTAGCTTTATTACCTGTGTTTAGACCTCCCCTTCAGAACAAATATTTCAACTATCATAACAAAAAACTACGAAAAAATTACAACTCCACAAAAGTATCTACCAAATCAAGAAAATTGGAAAGCATTCTCCCTCCATAGTCATATCACAGGTTTGGGGCTTCACACTGTAGAGATAAATCTTTTAGATATCACAGATAATCAAGTGAGGGCTGGGAGGAGTTCTGGCAAGCTGCCTCCCAGACTGCTGAGGTGCCCTGTTTCCAAGGTGCCCAACTCTCCTAGCTTGCCTGCTGTGTCATTTGCTGTTGTCGGTCTGAAGAAGGAGGAAGCCAAACTCTCGATGCTTCCCTATTGCCAGACTCAGGCTGTCTTCACTTCAGGTGAACAGCCAGGAACCAAGGGAAGTACGCTACAAAGACAACTAAGTTGTTTCTGTTAGCTTTAAATACTACGTACGCATTACAAACATTCACACTTCATCCAACCTTTATGGCAAGACCAGCTGAGTAATGCTATACTTCCTTTCACTGGTTGAGACACCAATTTTTGGTAACATGTCTTCAGGTTTTGCAAAATGTCTAGATTTGTTAAATACACAGACATCTAGATATAATAGAACGGTTACATAAAGGTCAGTAAAACTGCATATAATGCCAAAAAAAGTTTTACAGAGTATCTGCATAGCCTCTATTTTTTTAATTTTTTTTT
>NW_012114141.1:10876134-10879255 GCF_000951035.1 Colobus angolensis palliatus | reverse complement strand
TCATGATCCGCCCGTCTCGGCCTCCCAAAGTGCTGGAATTACAGGCATGAGCCACCGTGCTCCGCCAACCTCTATTTTAGGATTTTGTTCAGTGTTTTCAAAACACTGAACAAAATCCTAATTTTTTTTTAAATGAGGATCTCACTATGTTGCCCAGGTTGGAGTGCAGTGGCTACTCACAGGTGCAATCACAGTACACACCACAGCTTCAAACTCCCAGCCTTGAGTGATCCTCCAGCCTCACTCAGTCTCCTAACAGCTGGGAATATCGGCATGCCCGACTGCACCCGCCTTCTCTCTTTTCATGAGTAGGAAATTTTATGTGAGGTATTCTCCAAATACCTGGTATTTCACTCCTCCATTTAAAGCTCTCCCATGGCTTTCTACTGAAATTTGAATAAAATCTGACCCCTGCCTACCTCATTGCCTACCACTCTCATCCTCATTCACTACGTCCAGCCACACTGGCCTACCCCACTCAGCACCTTTCTATCTGCTGTCCTTCAGCCTAAAATGCCCTTCTCATGGTTGGGTCCTTGTCATCATTCAGGGTCATTTCCCCAATGTGGCACCAACCAAGGTCCCAACCTGCCCAGTCACTCACTAAACCATTTTACTCTATTTTAATTTCTTGGTACTGTTTTCTGAAATTACTTTTGTACATTTGTTTCTTTTACTGTACCTCCCTCTATATGAATAAAACTTCCATGAGTGCAGAGACAGTGTCTTTTCTGCTGCTGTATCTTCAGTACCTGGCACAACAGTAAATGCCCAATAAATATTAGAATGAATGACTGAACATAGTGAGGAGCCACTGGTTGTAACTGCATCTTAAATCAAAGGGCCAAAAAGTGGAATAAGCCAGGGCAGGCACAGACCAAAGCACCATCAGTGCTGTCAACGATTTGTACTGCTCAGCCTAGGTCACAAGTAAACAGGCAGAGAAACACAGGTGGGGCAGGTTGGAGACTGCCCTGCCCACCCCAGCTGAGTCACTGACAACCATGCCAGGTCTGAATACACTTGCAAAACTAGGAGTGAGATTTAACTGGAACAAACAAAAATCTCTTATTAGTATGGACAATCCTCATGATGCAAATGCTGTGTGTGCAGTATGTTACACATTTTTTAAATTAATTTAAGAAATATAAGTACTAATCCTACGAGGTTCGGCATATACTTGTTGGGGAATTAGTCATACTTTTGAAGTTCAGCCCCATAATAACTGATACATACAGTCTGGGTACACAAAATCTTATCTCCTCCTTGAAAAGTCAAGTGTCACAAACTGTTTTCTGGCTGAAGTTAGCACTGTCCACAAGAAATTTCTGAGAAAACTTCACCGAACTGACTGTTTTTTTCTTTTTCTTAAGGGAGCAGGAAGGGGAGGAAGCACACCAGAATGCGACAAAGTCAGAAATGCACAAGTAAACTGACAAGATTTCAACCAGAAAGGAAAATGCAAATTCAGCCTGCAGGATTGTTATTAGGTATACTGAGATCCAACACAGCATTTCTTTCTAGGCATATTCAGGTCAAAGGACAATGAGTAAATGCTATCATCCTCAAACCTAGTGCTCCTTGAGGGGCTTGAAGGGTCTGAGAGGAGCTTCAGAACTGAAAGATGACTGCTTTTGGAGGGGGGCTCACATTCAGATAGAAAGTTCAAATCTTAGAAAGCAATAAAAATTGGACTATAACAAACCATTAACTAGAAAGATTTTAAGAGTGGCTCTGGAGAAATGAAAAGAGGAGAAAGTAAAACATAGTACCAGTCATCTGGAGACAGGATGCATAAAATTACTATCACTTTTTTCTCTGCTAAGTCATCAAAGAATGCCTTTCTTCACAAATTTGTTATCAATATATACACCTCACAATAAACAGGACACAAAGAGACACAGAAGGGAGCATCCAGTCCTTCCTAGGTCCAAATCTCCATAACAAATAAGTTTGGGCTCCAAGATCTTAACAAGTTTTTACTTTTTTACCAAAATCATGTGTCTTAACTTGCTACAACATATAATTTCCTCCCAATACAGGTAAATGTAAATAGTTACAGTAAAATGTAGAAGAAGAAATCCTCACATCTACATAGCATCCAGTAGTGTGGATGCAGAGAATGGCAACAACTTCAAATCTCAGTTTTAACAAGAACTGTGTCCTCAATATATGATTTACTTTAGGAATGGTCCAAATCACTTGACAATGTTTACTTTGGATGTGAGAACATCTCAGAATACCAAGCTACAAAAAATAAATGTCTTTTCGGGGGTTACCAATCTCCCTAAAGGATGATGTTAGGCATTCTGAGGACTTTCGGAGAGAGGGTTACTCAGAAAAAGGCCAAAGCAGTGTGATATACTAGCAAGTAGTATATGATGCTGCTAACTTTACTGCCGGTCTCTGCACACACGTTACTATAATCACTTAACATACATTTGTTCTGAAATATTTACTTAGGTTAGAGGAAAGGTATCCTTCATGTTTATAAAAAATCCTCCTGGGTGCTTGTAATAAAACAAATGTTTTCTTTTAGGGTCTTTTTCTCTGCTAAGTCAACAATCTCCTTTTATTTAGGATAAATGTGTTGTAGCAAAGTCTGCTAAGAAATAAATTTTTATAACACCAATTCTAATAAATTACCTTAAAAATTGAGATGTACTCCCACAGAGGAGGAAAAGCTGTAAGTGGTAGTAAGAACAATTTAAATTACTTGTGCAGCAAAATTCCTATGTAGCCAAAACATTTGTGGTTCCACATATTATTTGTTGCTTTTCTCTGGCAGTACAGTACCTAATGCTTTTGTGATTCCAACTAATTACTCTCTGAATTAGAAGAATGATTCCTAATCCTAAAACTTTCTTAATTCTACCCTCAATTATCAAGTTAAGCAGGACCAAGAGTATTTGGCATAATCTGAAACAAATTATTAAGACACAGTCAGTGGACATTTAAAAATATAACGCTTATATGATGCTTTAAGAGTTCTAGGTTATCCAATGTAAAGCATTAACATAACAGCCCATATTAAAAGGACGAGAAACAGGCTGGGCGCGGAGGCTCATGCCTATAATCCCAGCACTTTGGGAGGCCAAGGCAGGTGGAGCACAAGGTCAGG
>NW_012114141.1:10863954-10875864 GCF_000951035.1 Colobus angolensis palliatus | reverse complement strand
CGGGGCAGGGGGGGGATGAAAAACATTAAATATGATGAATAACTTATGCTGTGTTAAAAGTATATACATACTCCCAACTCATTCTAGTGCATTCTCCAGCTTGAACAGAATACAAAAGGTCAATGCAAATCCAAGCATGTAAAACATTTTTAAGGATGGCAGCAGCAATTTACTGATTTTCCAATTTATCCAGTAGTTTCGAACCAAGTCTTGTAAACGAGATTCATCAAGATGTACTACATGAACCTGACACTATTTACTTGTAACATCCATGGTACAACGTTAACCTAAAGATTACAAAGGACTTGAATCTCGTAAAGTAGAAATTAACTTTTTTTGGTGAGGAAAGAGGGGAGATCAGAAAAAAAAATCCTTTGAGAATCCACTGAAAATGGTAGTAGGCCCTTTCCCCATCCTCCCCCCAAAATTATATATACCGTGTTAAGAAATTCTGCCCGAAAGTGTAGAAAGTAGATAATACCACATCACTTTTCTGGATAAATACAATGAAATATTTTAACTAGGAAGAGTAATACAAACAGATTTTCATTCTTGAAAATCGTTCCTCCTTTTCCATTGTCTCTCCTCTAAACCAGGTTTGACGTGTGAAGGTCACCAACAAACCTGAGGTAAAATCCACTAGTCACTTGCTGGTCTTCATATTTTTCTACTGCACAGCACCATTTCCCACTTGATCACTCTACCTCAAAATTTTCTGCTCACTGCTTTCTAATACCAGGCTCTCTTATTTTCCTTCTGTCTCCTTTGCTGGCTTTTCCTACTGTACACTTATAAATGCCAGATGCCTGAGTCTCCATCCTGGGCACTCTTCTCACGATGCTTTTCCTTTCTAGGAGAGATAAAGGCATTCCCAAGACACTCAAGAGCCTCTATTTGGTAAGGTCTCCTTTGCAAATGTGTATGTATCTCAAGCTCACAATATTCCTCAGAGCTCCAATTACTTATGTCTCACTTATTTTTGACACCTTCACTTGGATGCCTCATGGGAATAATTTCAAATCTATCAAGTCCAAAAAGGAGTCATTTCCACCCTGCCCTCATCTCCCCTGCCACCCACCACCCGTGCACCCTACGGCCCTACTCTAGGCCTAGGAGTCTACCTCTCAGTAAAACATCACCATCATCTAGCCAACTGCAAAAAAACACAGAAGCTTGGAGTCATTCTTGTTCCTGTCCCTTATCTGTCAGGTGCAATCCATCAACAGGTCCCTGTGTTCTACCATTATCTCCACTGCCACCACCTTAATCCTAGCCACCTGCACCAGCTAGCCTGAAATAGAGCAATACCCTCTTTTCTGGTTTCCCTTCCTCCGCTAGTGTCTTCCTTCCAGCTATTTTCCATGCAGCAGGGAGGGTGGGAAAAGCCTTTTAAAGCATTACTGAGAAAAATCCAAACTCTCTACTTACCACGGTTTACATAATCCAGCATCACCTGACTTGTCCCAGCCTCAGGGCCTGTTTTTACCTTCCCTCTGTCCCAGATGTCTTGTGGTACTTTTCACAAGACCATTTCCCTTCCTATCTTTTAGGTCTTTGACTACATGTCTTTGTAAGCCTTCTCTAGGTAACCCTCATACCTTCCCCAATTATTCTCCATCACTGCACTCTGTCAATTTCTTTCCTACCAGTCATTACAAATTGTACTAATCCTTTTGCTTAGTTGCTATTTGTATTGTCTACTAAAATTCAGGTTTCACAAGCCAGAGGCCAGGTCTGTTTTAGTCACCTACAGAACAATGCCTAGCACACAGCAGACACGCTAATGTTTTAAATGATTACAATCTGATCTACTCATGCTGCTGTCACATGCATAACAGTGCTTCATAACAATGCTGACTTTTTGAGCTGCATCACGTCTGAAACTTTTCTCCAAGTAAGATCATCCCAAGTTACTCTATTTACTCTCATCTGTTTGAAAATGTGCCTCAATGCCTTTTTCTGTAGAATTTACTAGAGGCCCATCCCACATCAATTTTCCATCAATCAATTTAAATTAATACAAATGGCCAATGTACTGGCAGTACGGATAATGATCATCATTTCAATGCTAGTAGACCCTACTAAGACTTCTCCGTCATATTACTATTTAAAATTTAATAATGACTCAGATCACTACAGACAAGTCAGACGTGGCACCTGTGGCAAATCTGCCTTTGAATGCTATATAAGAGGGCTCTGCATTCACTTTGTCATATTGGGGTCAACATGTACTTTGGAAAGCAGACAGAATTCAGTTTTTAACTACTCTGTTAAAAGTATCAGTGAACAATACACTGCCCCAACGGTTTGCTGTCACTGTAGCAAAAACCCAGTGACAACTTAAATATGTTCTGTAGGTGAAAACCTTTGGCTTTGTAAGACTTCCTGAGTGGGATGGGACATCAACTTGGCCTTCCAAAGGTTGATCATCTATGTAATGTGGCATGGACTCTACAAAGCAATCCATAATCAGTGCATATATATTTCAAGAAAAGAGCCATTAGCACACAGCAGAGTTCCTGGATTACGGTTCTCAAGCAGGGGCTTTGATGAGCTTTTAGCCTATAAAGGAGGAGGTTTCCCAGAGGATTAGAAGCATATTCTGACACCAGTTACTAGGTCTTTTGTTTCACTTTAGAGCATGGCTGCATAAAAGAGGCTGAATAAGAATGGGCTTATTATGAAACTCAGTTTCACTTCACTGGTGACAGGGAATGTGTCAGATGTCTCAGGCGGGTGCCAACATCTCTAACATAACCAACTATCTGGAATAACTGTAGGACTTGGGGGACCATCTCTAGGAACCCAATGTATTTAGCAGCCCTAGACTCTTGCTCACTTGTTAGCAAATGGCAACTTTATAATAACGTTACCATTTGTACCTCTGTAGACTAAGAGTCCACGCCACATTACATAGATGATAAACCTTACATAAAGTCAAAACAAGCAATTCAAAGGTGTTATATTTTCTCCAATACATCCTTTCTCAATCAAGCCTGCAGCAGAGATCACGTCTTTTTTTTTGCCACACTGACGTCCAGAGCTTATCTGTGATTGCAGGAAGGTCAAAATTGTTAAAACTGCTTGGGAGCCAACTCAGAAAGACTGCCAGCAATGGACAGCTGTAAAATGTGACAGCAATTTCCCCAGCAATTTCCATTATTTTCTGAAGAGGGTAATGAAGATGTTCTATTAAACCATCAGACCAAATTAGGTTTTTGTGTTTTGTGTTTTAACAAATATGTATTGTTTATCTACCCTTTCTTGGACACTGTAGGGATATAAAGACATAATAATCCCTGCTCTCAAGGAACTTCAAGTCTGCTGGGAAAGAACACAAACCAAGTAACACCAGAAAGATGCTGCTTCTTTTCAGTTCTATACAAGTACCTAGAGTGCTATTCAAGCACCAAAAATGCTTCCAGTCCTCTAGAAAATTCCAGGCTACCAGCCTTTCTAACTATACATTCTCCCACTTAGGGCCTAAATTCTCTAGGGCCATCACTTTCTCTATAATTAATTATAAAACATTACATCTGCCTCTCTAGCAATTTATTGTATTTATTTATTTATTTATTGAGACTGAATCTCGTTCTGTCGCCCAGGCTGGAGCGCAGTGGTGCGATCGTGGCTCACGGCAACTCCTGCCTCCCGGGTTCAAGCAATTCTTCTGCCTCAGCCTCCTGAGTAGCTGGGACTACAGGCACGTGCCACCGCACCTGGCTGATTTTTTGTATTTTTAATAAAGATGGGGTTTCACTATGTTAGCCAGGATGGTCTCAGTCTCCCGACCTCGTGATCCCACCCGCCTCTTCCTCCCAAAGTGCTGGGATTACAGGCGTGAGCCACCGCGCCCGGCCTCTCTAGCAATTTTTACTCTTTTCGTCTCTATATTTGCTTCTTCCTCTCGGCCTACAAAACATACACCTAAATTCTTATACTTTAGAGCCCCAAGAGAAAATTTCCTTGATCCCCTCTAGGGACTTTTGCAGCCTTGTGGCTTTCTTCCTACTCCTTTCTCCAAGTCCTCTTCATTTCCCATCCTCCATCTGTAGACATCCCTCAGAGCACAATTCTTTCCTCCTCCAATCTCCGCAATCTTGTATACTTTACCATCACTCAAACTTTCAAATCTAACGTGGACTACTAAAACCAGTTCCAGCCTCAGTTCCACTGTCAGGCCACCTCAGATTTAATGTGTGCAAAGCTAAACACACGGAAGAATCATAATGCCTACAACTCACTTTCAAATGGCTCCGCAAAATTAACATATAGAGATAAGAGAGAGACAGAGCAAACATGGTGAAATTTTGCTGAGGAATCAGGGTGAAGGGTGAGCGCTTGCTGTACCATTCTTTTAACTTTTCCTGTAGCTGTGAAAATGGTCAAACTAAAGCAGCTGGGAGAAACATGTAGGGTCAGAATCAAAGACAGAAATCATTGTCCTTGCCTTTTAGGAAGTTTATAATCTATTTAATTTGTCTAATCTAATCTAATTTAAAAGTAAGTCATGCAGATCTGGGAGTTCAATGACTGATTTAATAATAAACTCAAATATATAATCAAACTGCAAATATTTACTGAAGACCTACTATGTGGCAGCAACATGCTAAGCAATGTATGTGATCAACAAAGCAAATAACAAAACCTTTTTTTAACCCTGCGGACAGGGTCTATACATCTCTGCCTCCCTCAAGCTCCTGCCTTATTTATTTCTGTTAATGCATCACCAACTTCCCCAACACCCAGAAGAACCTGACTCCTTTTCAAGTCCTCCATATCGAAATCAGTGGCTAAGTCCTATGGATTCTACTGTCTTCTACCTCTCCTTCCTCTCCACTTTGATGGCCACCACTTATACCCCAGACCATCCTGACCTTCTACCTGAACTACTGCAGCAATCTCCAAGTCTCCTGGTTCCCACCGAGTTCCACTCAATCCTTGCTCTGTCTCTATCCAGATAGCCAGCTCTATCTGAATGACAGCCCCTACTCAAAAGGGCTTTAATGATTCTCCAGCATCTACAAAATAAAATTTAAAGCCTTAACCTGACATTGAAGAATACAAGCTTTATCTATTACTATTTATTCTCCCACTAATGTTTCTTACTCTCCAGACAAAGCTTTTACTCACTTCTGCCCAATAGTGTCCTTTTTCTGTCTTCCCTCTGCTGTCCTGGCTTACACTGTTTCCTATCAGGAATATCCCTTATTCTTCCCCACCCCATTTCTCACCTCCTCCATGAAGCCTTCCCAGATCACTAAGTACTCCAGCCACAATCCCTCAAACCCAAGTCAAAGTAATCTCTCACTCCTCTGAAACTTTATAACATATCTCCATTTTATTATTTGCCAAATAATATTTATATTTCCAAGTACCATTCAAAATCTGAGTGTGCATGTCTTATCATCCTGACTAGATTATGAACTCCTTGAAGGTAGTGCCTTTTCTTTTTTATTTTTTGAGACAGGGTCTCACTCTGTCGCCCAGGCCGGAGTGCAGTGGTGTGATCTCGGCTCACTGCAACCTCTGCCTCCGGGGCTCAAGTGATTCTCCCGCCTCAGCCTCGAGAGTAGCTGGGATTACGGGCGTGCATCACCACGCCCGGCTAATTTTGGTATTTTGGGGAGAGACGAGGTTTCACCACGTTGGCCAGGCTGGTCTCAAACTCCTGACCTCAGGTGATCCACCCACCTCGGCCTCCCAAAGTGCTGGGATTACAGGTGTGAGCCACCACGCCCAGCTTGTGCCTTTTCATTTATAACAGGCCCTCAAAGTTTGTGACAGAAATTTAACATCAGTGTTCTTAACAAGAATCCCTAAAAACTGTGAGTGTTGCCCTCTAAGTTATAAGCATTTTTCTCAAAATACTGATTAATATTTTAACAGTGGTATAGCTGTTTATTGTGATAAAATATATATAACATGAAATTTGCCATTTAACCATTTTAAGTGTACAATTTAGTGGCATTAATTACATTCACAATATTGTGCAACCATCACCATTATTTCCAAAATTTTTACCACCTCAAAAAGAAACTCTGTATTCATTAAGAAATAAATCCTCATTCTCCCCTCCCCTCAGTCCCTGAGAACCTCTAATCTACTGTCTGTCCTTACGAGTTTGCCTATTCTAGGTATTTCATATAAGTGGAATCATACACTATTTCTTTTTGGGTCTAGTTTATTTCACTTAGTATAACCTTTTTTTTTTTTTTTTTTGAGATGGGGTCTCACTTTGTTGCCCAGGCTGGAGTGCAGTGGCACGACCTCTGCTCACTGCAAGCTCCGTCTCCCAGGTTCACACCATTCTCCTGCCTCAGCCTCCTGAGTAGCTGGGACTACAGGCGCCCGCCACCATGCCCGGCTAATTTTTTGTATTTTTAGTAGAGACGGGGTTTCACCGTGTTGGCCAGGATGGTCTGGATCTCCTGACCTCGTGATCTGCCCGCTGCAGCCTCCCAAAGTGCTGGGATTACAGGCGTGAGCCACCGCACCCGGCCCACTTAGTATAACATTTTTAAGGTTCATCCATGTTGTATCCATGCATCAGAACTTCATTCCTTTTTATAACGAATATTCCATTTTATGTATTAACCACATTTTGTTTACCCACTCATCTGCTGACAGACACTTGGGTCTTTTCCACTTTTTGCCTACTATGAATAATGCTATGAATACTGACATACAAGTATCTGTTTGAGCCTCTGTTTTTAATTACTCAGGGTACATAGCTAGGAGTAAAATTATTGGGTCATACGGTAATTGTTTAGCTTTCTGAGGAATAACAATAGTATAGTTTTACAATCCAGATACAGTCTTTTGGTAAACACAACCACCACAAGACTTCCTACTCATTTGAAAGGCAATTCATTTCCAGATAGGTTTCTTTCCTCTCTAATAGGAAAGGACCCCGGTGTTGATCTAATTCCCAACAGCCTGACCCTAGTATGGGTGCTATTTTGATTGTGCTGAAACCCCAGTCTCCTGGTTGTCACAATTTTTCAACACTGCCTCTACATGCATAAGGGTATCCACACTGCAATGATGAAACTAAACATCATTCAGATGTTTAAGTCACACTTCTATCCTTAACGCATTTAGTAACATCAGATAAATGAAAGATACTAAAAGGAAGAATACTTTTCAGCACATAAGATACAGGGTTTTGTAAAGGATGACTTCTGCTGAACCTATTTCTTATACCCAAACAACCATTTAAAACATGCTGAACCTGGACGAGGTATGTAACACTCCACCGTTGCAAGAAAAGGATCTCTTTTCATTCTGAACCACGATGAGCACCCTGGGACTTCTGAACTGACATCTCATTACCATTACCACCAATTGGAGGAGGCAGTGGAATGTCAGAAAAACACAATGTAAATTCACAGAAACTACGTGGAAGTATACAAAGTGCTAACTTGGAGCACCTGTGTGCAATGAGCAGGCTCAGAAGAGGTCATCAGGCCCATCTTTTGCTTTTTACTCCACAAACCTCTGTATTTGAATTTTTCAAAAACACGTATTCTTGTATAATATAATGGCTTAAAACTATTTAAAATATAGGCAGTGTTAGAAAAAAAAGCTATCAAAAGAAGGCTAAATGGAAAGTCTGTCACATACAGAAAAACTAATATCAGGGCCAGGCACCATGGCTCACGCCTGTAATCCCAGGACTCTGGAAGGGCAAAGTGGGTGGACCGCTTGAGGCCAGGAGTTTAAGATCAAGCATGGCCAACAGGTGAAACCCAGTCTCTACAAAAAAATACAATGAATTTAACTTGTATTAAAAAATACAAGTGTAGTGTCGAGCGCCTGTAGTTCCTGCTACTTGGGGGCCTGAGGCAGGAGGATAGCTTGAGCCCGTGCTTGAAGTGTTTAATGACTTTTCAGGCATTTTATCCTTAAATAGCACCCCATCTGAATTTTTAGGTTAAGTCACCACTGAGACATTTACTCATGATACAAATGTATTCATTAAATAAAATCTGTAAGTTTAAAGGACTTAAGCAAACTATGCCATTTAGTTGTACAGACATACTGTCTACAGACATTCATGTCTCCAGGCTAGTTATAACTAGTCAATTTAGCAAAGTTTGAGCCCTGGGCTATAAATAACGGCTGCAAAACTGACTCCGGTGGCCCAGACTTCGTCAGCTATCTAAAAGGCATAATTTTACAATCTAAGATCTGGCACGCTTTAGGGAATCATTACAAAGTTAACATACTTTTTCCCCTAAAAGAATAGAGCCAAACGATAGGGGAATAAAAGCCTAACTAAAATGAAGAGTGAGTTGGGAAACTATTTTGTGTGCACACGCGCGCGCACACACACACACACACACACACACACAAATAGTTCAGAGATACTAAATTAAGTTCAGAGATACTAAAATTAAGAATTTGATTTCTACGGCAACATAAAGCAGTTTGAAAATACTTACTTAAAATTACTTTCGACCAGGTCATTGAACACAATCTGTACTGTGTTCTAAAAAATATCCACCCAACATAATATACAACATTAAGAATTTAATATTATGTTTTCATACATTATAATATATTGAACAACTGCATTTCACATAAGTTGATGCTCAGTAACTTCAAATATTTTTGCCAAGTGCTAAAATTAGTGAACACAAGCAGTGCACCTTCCTTCAAGAGGAGCAATTCTTCTGATTTGCAATAATCAACTTTACTGAGAAGTTACTACATGCCAAGTGCCATATTTTAATAACATGTTTAAAACTACACACTGAATGCTGACTGAAGAAAGGAAGTATAGCAAAGGGTAGAAATATAAGACAGACTAATGAAAACCAATTATTTAACTTATTCAAATCTCATGCTTTCATGCTGAGGGTAATTTTAAACATGTATGCCCTTAATATATCGCTTAATTCATAGATTTTCATCGGATGCTGACTTCAAAAAGTATCACCAAGACCAGGCATGGTGGCTCACGCTTATAATCCCAGGACTTTGGGAGGCAGAGGCAGGTGGATGACAAGGTCAGGAGTTCAAGACCAGCCTGGCCAACATGGTGAAACCCCGTCTCTACGCAAAATACAAAAACTAGCTGGGCATGGTGGCACGTGCCTGTAATCCCAGCTACTCAGGAGGCTGAGGCAGGAGAATTGCTTGAACCGGGACCCGGGACGTGGAGGTTGCAGTGAACTGAGATCACGCCACTGCACTCCAGCCTGGGCTACAGAGCAAGACTCCGTCTCAAAAAGAAAATAAATAAATAAACAATCTATATCTCCAATAAAGTACATTAAAATATTAAATAATTAAATCCCAAAAGGTAACAGCACAAAACGTAAAACCAAACTCATTTAAGAGAGCTGAATACTGGGACTACTATATAACATCAAGACAGCACCATTAGTAAGCCAACCAAAAGTAAAAATTTTAATTCACATTACCCAAACGGCCCCACTGGAAAATAAAGTCATCTTTATTGTTAAAAGACAATGTAATAGACATTCTCTTGCAAAATGAAGATGCCTTGTATTTTCTCTGAAATCAGAAATTTTTCTAAAAATTTCGTATTTTGAGCTTTGTCTCCCTAACACCAATCACCCAACAGGCACCCAGTTTGGAGCATCCCCTGACCATAGGTAATGCCCAAACATTTCACTTAAAGGGGTAATTGGGAGGGTTTCCCAAAGATAAAAAAGTTCCACATGCCTCAGGAGCATAAATGTCTTACACATAAACTCAGTTAAAATGATGTGAAACTTAAGTGTACTTATGCTGTTTTTTAAAATGATTAATCCCACGAAAATCTTCAAATGGTTTATAATTTTAGATTTGATTGTGCTTATTCACAAGAAAGCCATTATATGTTTTAATCAATGTTATCAATAACACACATATAGGAGACCACAATACCACAGCAGCAATAACTAGACAGCACAGATCTACCTTGGGGAATGTACACGGATTCCACACAAACAACCAAGGGAAGCTACAGGCTTCCATTTGAACCACCACCATCAAAACAATGAGTTAGGCCTAAGTCTTATTGTTTCTCCACTTCTCAACCATCTTGAGAGATTACTGGCCATGAAAGAATTCCCCAGAATGATTAAGTGCTTCAATTATAAACTATAGTTTAAGACCATTTCAAACTCAAAACGACTTTCCTTACAAAACAGGACAAAGTTTCACCAAAAAGCATCCCACACCTAATCACCATTAAGAACGAAAGTAACCAAAATGGCAACAGTTTTGTGTTTAATCCACTAATTAGTTTACAAAGTTCACTGTTAATAAATAAAATATTTCATTTAGCTTTTCAACCTATTCCCACACACTCATCTTAAAAATTGTGTACAGCTACTGAATACTTTGTTGTAGTAACTTCTATTCCTACCAATAAGTTTAGAGTATTTCTGAAATCTCATATCCCTTTCCAACGCCGATCCTGAGAACTAGGCTAAATGTTATACTTAATTTTTAAAGTATGGGAGTTACAGGACCTCCCTTAAATGAATGGCTCTATTCTAACACATAGTTGTAAGTCACCCCTCACTTCACTGTTGATCTAGTAAAGTCATCAAGTCTTCCAGCTTGACTCAACAGTAGCAAAATGGTTTCTCTAAATAAAGTTGCGATCAACAAACCCTTAGAAAGCTGGTTTCAATTTGTTTTGAAACTGAAACACACATATGTACATAGTCTGAATAAAGCAAGTGAAAAAAACATCCCCATGAAAGAGTTTAATTCACAATGTAAAAGAAAACCTTTATCAAGGCTAGAAATTGTTTCCTGAATTGCTCTGTCAAAAGTCTAATAAAAAATCTATACGCTACGGAGTGTTTGAAGATCCAATGTTTTAACTCTACGTTCTCTTAGCTTAGCAGAGATTGAATAAGAGATTACTATAGCAAAGCAGTTTTCCAAACCAAAATGCCCTTTGCATCTAAAAGGTTTTACATCATCCTTAATGGCATACCAAAGACCCATGATTAGGCAAGGATACACCTTTAAATTTAGTTTTGTTTCATATATGTAAAAATCCATTCCAAGTAAATCCATTACTTCTCCTCAACAGTACTGAGCTTGTCAGAGGCTCATCAAAACATTATACTCAGATTAATAAATTTCAGCTGTTACGTGATGTTAGTGTCATAACAAGCATTAGCCAAAGAATGTAATAAAAAGAAAAACCCAAGACAATGGTTAGAAGAATTTAAAAACGAAAAAAATCTGAAAAGCAACTCACCTGCAGTTAGGTGGAGGATCTAAAGTGATGTCCGCCAGCTCCTTCTGAATTCTGGAGTGGGGGAAATGAGAAAGACAAACACAAGAAACATTAAGGCGTGGAAGCCTCCCACCTGTAACGTGCAGGTCTGCAAATAAACCTGAGCGCGGTCACTGGATTCTACCCGGCAAAGAGGAAACTACACATCAAGAGCTTCAGGTCCCTAGTTTAGGACAAAACTTTTCACGGAGGCAGTGAGGCGGCCTGGAATCTCCTGTTCTCATCTACGAAGTTTGACTTCCAAACTTGCCTCGCAAACCAGGGCAGTTCTATTCCTCAGCGTTTTCCATTTAGGACCTAATTTTAAAGTTTCTCACAGGCGGACCGGTTTCCTCAGTCCCTCCCCTGCACCTCCTCTCCCCAGGCCGGAGAGATCACAGCCATCGGTCCGTGGGAAGGACGCCAGCCTCCAGCCTTACTTGCCCCTTGGGGCCCTTTCACCCCTCAGATGCCCCCATGCCCACCCCGGCAGGGCGCCCCCCACAGGTCAAAGGTCCGAAGCCTCGCCCGACACCAGACCCGCCCGGAGTCCTCAGTGACGACGCCAACATGGCCGCTCCCCACGAGGCCCCTCGGGCCCCAGTGACCTGCCAGCCGTCGCGGGGTGCCCAGGAGGCCCAGACTGCAGGTCGCTC
>NW_012114141.1:10860054-10863729 GCF_000951035.1 Colobus angolensis palliatus | reverse complement strand
ACCACCGACCCCCAGTGGCCGGCCCGCGGCCGCACAGGTGCACCGGACCCTGCCTCCGCCCCGCACACTCGCCCTGACTCTCGGCCCACCTCCCCGGACCTGCTTTTCCCAGTGCGTCCTCTAACTTCCCGGGGTCTGCCCACTTCCTTCTCCATGGTCCGCTCTCTAGCTCACACTGGGCACAGACCGGGGACCTGCAGTTTTCTCCCTCCGCACCAACCCTCGACTTCACAAAGGGCCCCATCCCCCACTCGTAGGCCGAAGCCACCAGGCAGTTCACACCAAGCCCTGGCCTTTGTCTTTCCCTTACCTAGGCACTTAGAGCATCAATTAATACGACAAAGTTTGGGGCCTCTAAGCTTCTTCACCTTCTAAGCGGTGCCTAATTTTATAACCTTTCCTCCTCCTATCATATAAAGCTCGGTGGGGCTATGTTACAACTTAAAAATCTCACCGAGGCAGCACTGTAGTTAAAAAAATTTTAAACACACACACATACACAGAGCAATCTAATTCAAATTCACAAAGGATGCGTTTCCCTTTCCAAAGATTTTCTGCGGATAGGAGGACGGGCTAGCTATATGTAATGAGGAATAGGTTTTAAGGACGACGACTGGGGGAGGGTCTATAAACCTTCCTACTGGAGGACATTTCCTGTCCCTACGAATCTGTCAACTTTAGAAAGGGGTTTGTTCACAATCTCAATTGACACGTATTTGTGTCCTGCTAAATTCTACTGCTACCAAAAAGCGTTTCATTTCTGAGACATTCATACTCCTGCTGTTTGACTCATGACTGTACATTAGACTCAAAGTTTGGAACATTGGTTTCCTGATTCTTTACCTGCATCTTTTCGAATAACTGTATTTTAAGACCTACCCACGTAGGCAAAAATTTCCTCCCCAGAGCACAACGCATATAAAAATACATATTGACTTTGGTCTTCCCTGCCAACCCAACTCCCACTATAAAATAGTTACGAAAAAGGTAGTTGTTTCTTTAATACCTAAGAAGTGTTAATACCAAAAACCTTTATCAACTTCATCTTGACAGACAGCATTTGCATTTCCAAAAAAAACTGGCAAGAGATTTGCAGGACTAACTCATACCTATTTCCAGAGAGTCATTCTTGTTCAGACCACTTGCAATGGGGGGCTTTCCTCTACCCACGGTTTAGAAACCACTTTCCAACATGCAGTTAACAGCCTGTTAGTCTGCCAGTTCAGGCTTCTTTTTCACTCCTCCTCCTGGTGAATGTGCCCCTTCCAATTCTATGGGCAACACCTACCTTCCAAATCAATATACTTCACAGAACAGCCTCTATAGGGTCCCACTAACATCAATTTTCCCCATTCTCTTTCCTGGATACACTGTCCCTCTCCTTTTTTTTTTTTTTTTACCTTTTGCTATTAACCTTAGGTCTGCTTTAACACTAATAGCTACTCTTTCAGCAAGATTATCAAGGAGCTAAATTCATTGCAAAAACAAAACAAAAGCACTGATGTTGATTTATAGGTAAAATTACTATTTGTAGCTTCCCACCTTTCATTTTTCTACACCTACCATCTCTTTTCCAGAACTTCCAGATAAATTTTTAACTTGTTTAAAATAAAAGGACAAAGTACGTCTAGTGAAAAAAAATTCCCCTCTCTGTAATTCACTCACAACAAAAGCAGAGTATTTTCTAGTTGATAACTGTGTCTTTACCCCCAAATATATTCATGTACACCAGGGATATCTAGCAAAATATAAAAATGCAAATTACCAAAAGCAAGTATCCTGGCTTGAGCATGAGGCCAAAAAGTGAATGAGGATCAAAGAGCCTAGAGGATTGAGCTGGGGGGCAGTGTTAAGGAAGGGCCTGTCCCAAGTGGGCAGAGTAGATGCCAGGTTCCAGGAAAACCGCACAGGGCTAATCAGTGAGGGTCAGTTAGGCCTCCTGAGAAGCTGTACAATCAAACCAAACCTATAAAAATGAGAACAATCTTGCAGAGGCACCTTGCCACTTAAGACCTCCACACTATTTTTAAAAAGTCACTCATTCATCAGCCCATGGTTAGGTCACCAAAACACTGCCAAGTTTTCAAATTACAAGTCAGGCAGAATGACAGAACAAACTCTCAAACCCTGACTTCCAGGCTCACTACTCAGTGGAGAGATCTAAAGTCTCATGTTCCACTTTATTTTAAAAATTTTTAAGAAGGGTATCCCTATCTAACCCATCATTTGGACTTCTTACTATCTTCCTGGTTTGCCACCTTTTTAACAACTGCCTAACTCTGAGAGCAGAAGGATTTATGAAAGGGTGTCTCAGGGCTCTTAGGAATCCATTAAACATTTTTTTAAGGTTCATGGCGATCAGAGGATATTACTGAAGGATGGCAGGAGTAACAAGTAGCTACCTCTAGAGCCTTAAGAGGAAAAGAATAAAGAAAAAGAGAGACTGCTTAAATTGAAAAAATAAGGCAAAGTAACATTTTCACAGCATGAGGACAGCAAATAGCATGAAAAAAAGACAAGTTTCCCTGAAATTTGGTAAACTGAAGTTTTTAAAGAGAACAAAAGAGAACCACAAAAATAACCTAGAATAACTATTTTATAATCACTTACTGATTCATTCATTTGCCTCAACTCTCAGAAAACTCTCTTTAAATTCCACCAGAAAACACGTCTTCACCTACTCAATTTTGTACCTGCTAATACGAGTTTCTTATTCCTTGTGCAATTTGTGAAGAAGGCTCTATTTAGAAAAGATCATCCATGCAACAGGTGAGGAGAAGGTAAAATGGTCACAGAATTCATTTTGATGCAGTTGTCTGGGCTGGTATTAGTAATTAAGAAACGGGATGATGGTCTTGGGGAAGGTTACAGATCGACCATTAGTAGGACAAGAAATCTGAAATCAGATTTGGGAGTCACTAATAAAAGTAATGAAGATTCTTACAAACTTCAGCAAGAAATGCGAGAGGCAAGCCACAACAGCTGCATGTGAGCAATGATTAAAAAAAAAAACAGAAGCAGCAATAGAGAAAATAATTAGGGCTTCCAAGGCCCTTCTTTCATTTTTAAGAACACATAAACCATGAGGAGCGTTTAAGCTATCCTCATTGGGAGGCAGACCAAATGCAGCAAGAGGCAGTTCGGAAAATAGGAAGCCTGTGGAAAAAAAAAAAAGAGTACGGTACCTCTTGGCGCTGGTGGAGAGGAGTTTGGAGTTTTTGCTCATGCTGACTTTACTCTCCTTCTTCTTGGGGGTGTTTGTTTCTTTCTCGGTTTGCTGGTTGGAAGACGAAGATGAGGAGGAGCTGGTGCTGGCCCTCGAATCGTCATCCGACATAGCGAACCCCCCACCCCACCCCGCAAACAGCCCCTGCAGGGGGAGGGAAACAAAACAGAAACACACAAACCATGCAGCCAGGGTAAATAAGGAACTCGGGTGCTGTCAGGAGGGCATTGACCAGGGGCGCACGCGGCCGCCCACCGCCCTCCACTCGCTTTTCAAAGTCTGCAGGCCCATTAAGGCTTTTACAAATCGGACGCGGCTTGTTTATTTTTGGCCCCAAGTGGGGAACGCTGTGGGAAAACGGTCTGGAGCTAGGAGAGCGGCCCCTCCCTCGCCCCCCGGGGCACTCCGCTGGGCAGGGAGGGAGTAGCCCGGGAGGCGAAGGAGGGCAG
>NW_012114141.1:10848298-10859500 GCF_000951035.1 Colobus angolensis palliatus | reverse complement strand
GTCTTCTGTGTCCTTCGCGCTGGGAGTTGGAGACTGCAGCTGTTCCTATTCGGCCATCTTGCTCCCTCGTGTACAAGTCCTGCAGTTAGGTGGAGGATCTAAAATGATGTCCGCCAGCTCCTTCTGAATTCTCTTGGCGCTGGTGGAGAGGAGTTTGGAGTTTTTGCTCATGCTGACTTTACTCTCCTTCTTCTTGGGGGTGTTTGTTTCTTTCTCGGTTTGCTCTCTTTGTGTCTGGCTCCTCCGTGCCGCCGCGGCGGCTGCTGCTGCGGCTGCGGCTGGGCCTGGCCACTCGTGTCTCTCTCTTGCTGGGAGAGAAGCGGAAGTGCAGCAACAGCAACTATTAAACAGGCAATGGCTTCCCCCAGCCACACACGCTCGCACACACACCACTCCTCCGCCGCCGCCGCCGCCTCCTCCTCCACCTCCTCGCCCTCACCCCTCCCCCACCCGGCCCGGTCCCACCCACCCGCGCTCCCCTCCCCCTGCAACACCTCCTGGGGGTGCGCGAGGAAGACCCAGGAGACCCCAGGAAACCGTGCCCCCCCACACACCCCCACCCCAACGCCTCCTCCGGACGCACGGGAAGGGGGCGAGGGGTGTGAATTTTCTCTTGAGTGGTTTGGGAACCTGGATTCTGGGCGGGAGAGGGGAAGCCAATGGAGATGGGGGGCGCTGGGAGTGATTGGAACTGGATGGAATAGGGGGGTCACGAGAGAAAGTTCTTTCCAATGAGGGCTTTTGGAAAGGAGAGGGGTAGGGAGGTGGCAAATTGGTGAAAAAGATGGTAATCTGGTGGTGGCAAAGACTTTAGAGAATGCAGCGGGAACTCCACCTAAAAAGCGATTAAAGAGAAAAAAAAATCACACAACAGGGGTTTTCTTTGGACTGACACTTGCCTCTCCTAGCAATTTACCTGCTAGGAGCAGAGGTCAGTTTAGGCACGCCTGTGAGAAAATCCCAAACCAGGAATTTTCTGCTCAGGTCACGCGAGGCACGTGCAGTTTTACAATATTAGATTCTTCCAGTCACTTTTTATAGAAAGTGATGTGGTTTTATAAGAGTGATACAAAGGTTTTCGTGACAGGTAAAACCAACGTGTAACGGGGCTTGCGAATGTGAGAAATCAGTGGGTATAAGCTATATACTACTAAATTAGACTGGATTTAGAATTTTTGGTGTCATTTTACATTAGATACAAGATTTGGTTTTTGGAAATTGGATGGAAAGTTCTGGGGATCGCAGTGCTTTCTTTAGGTACATATAAATGCTATTCAAATAATATTTTTGAAATGATCAGCAGTTCTTCTGAATTGTTCCTTATGTAGCATTTTTGCCAAATTTTTTTTTAATATTAAGCCGTCAAATTACGATTTAGTTTCTCACCTATTTGTCATTTCAGTTGAAGGGAACTAAAGAGATGTGTGCCATTCAGATACAACAGTGCCACACATACAAGGTCTTGTACATTAAGGAGACAGCCTCAGATTTCCATAGGTCACTCTAAATTATCTCATTCAAACTGCCATCATTTTCCGCGGCAACAGTGGCTTCAGTTACTACAGGACAACACAAGATATATGCCCATGGCATATCCAGTAACCAGGAAAACAAGCATTCTCACGACCCAGCCGAACTCCTTCCAACCATCAACCTGAAACTCCAGCTTTATCAAGACTCATAAAGTAATTGTGCATGCTTCTTGCTCAATCCCTACCAGGAAACCTGTATCTGCCAGGAGTTGTCATAGAATAAGAAGTTCAAAAGCTGGAAGAAATCTTCAGGGTCATAATTTCAGCCTCCTACTTCCAGAGAGAACTATTTCTCCACTGCTGAAATGCATATAGATTTTGAAAAAGTCTCCAGACATAACCTTTCTTAAGTGTTTGGTTCCGGGAGTCCTGGTAGAGTATATAAAAATGATGACATCTCTGCTGTGTATTTGAAAAATTTTTTAAACTTCTGAAAAACTGATTGTATTTTTGTTCTGATGAAAAGATGTAAATTCAGGAGAAAACAATAAGCAGATGAAATAAACTCAGGATGAAGAAAATAATCTAAAAATTGTTATTAAAATTGAAATTTCCTCCTATGAAAATTTGGATTTCTGATACTTAAAAATATATATCTACATTATGAATACAACCAGTAAAAAAGTCATGTGTTATAAAGACAAGAACTAGCAGAGATCACAGGAAAATGAAAGGCTTGATTTGCTGAAGTAATCAGGACAGTAGCTGAATTTTTTCTTTAATATTTGGTTTGCATAAATTGAATACCAGCTATAATAATAATTCTTTTGAAACAGAACATGATATTTTGTGTTGTGTTACTGATGCTTGGGTTGGTCTGATTCCTTGTGAAAGAAATCATGAAATCTAACGGCTCCTCCTATGTGGAAAAGTGGTTTCCCAACCACCTGTCTGGAAGGTTTCTGGCCCTCTTTTGTGTACCATTCCCTCTAATCTCCAATACCAGCTAGCTTAGTTTAGTGCATTATGGTTTTGGCATGACCTGATGAGAGGGAATAAAAACTTCAAAATGTTTAGAAAAGAATCCAGTCCTCTCAAAAGACTAATCTTTCTGTCAAATTATTTTTAAGACCTGTATACAACTGTCTTAGAGGAAAAAAATTCATACACAACTTTCTATCTCTCCTTGTTATTAACTACAAGGCCTAGAAAGCTAAATTGACCTCCCTGAGCCTCAGTTCCCTCATCCATAAAAGGCAGGAATACCTGTGCTCTACTGACTGGCAGGGTCAAATGTGGATCTGTAAAGAAGGTGATTTATTAGCTGTTATGCAAAGTAAATTATTAATAATTCCACTCGAGTGGAATCTTCTTAGAACATGGGTTTGGGGTTTTGTTGTTGTTGTTGCTTTTATGTTTATTTTTGTTTGTTTGTCACCAGGGTAGAAAAGAAGACATGGGATTTTTATAACTTAAAATTGGTGAAAATATAAGAAACCTTCCAGGAGAAACATACAGTCAAGGAATCACAGGATTTTATGCCTAGAAGGGGTCTAAGACATCTTCTAGTTCAGACTCTTCATGTTACAGATAAAGAAATCAAGGCAAAGAAAGTCGGTATGTCGGCCGGGCGCGGTGGCTCATGCCTGTAATCCCAGCACTTTGAGAGGCCGAAGCAGGTGGAGCACAAGGTCAGGAAATCGAGACCATCCTGGCCAAGATGGTGAAACCCCGTCTCTACTAAAAATACAAAAATTATCTGGGCTTGATGGCGCATGCCTGGAATCCCAGCTACTCGGGAAGCTGAAGCAGAATCTCTTGAACCAGCGAGTCTTGATCGGAGGTTACAGTGAGCCGAGATCGCGCCACTGCACTCCAGCCTGACTACAGAGCGAGACTCCGTCTCAAAAAAAAAAAAAAAAAAAGAAAGCCAGAAAGCCGGTATGTCTTATCCAAGGTCATGCAATAAATTGGTGGCAAAATTGTTGTTATGACCCATGCTATCCACAGATGATCTTGTCAGTTCTGGCAATATTGGAGTGGGAGAAGAGCCTCAATTACATTGCAGAAAAATATATTAAATATAAAAGGGCTGGGTACAGTGGCTCACGCCTGTAATTCCAGCACTTTGGGAGGCCAAGGCAGGCAGATTGCTTGACCCCAGGAGTTCAAGACCAGCCTGGGCAACATGGCAAGACCCTGTCTCCACAAAAAATGCAAAAATTAGCCAGGCCTGGTGGCTCATGCCTGTGGTCTCAGATACTTGGGAGGTTGAGGTGGGAGAATCACCTGAGCCCCAGAGGTTGAGGCTGCAGTGAGCTGTGATTGTGCCACTGCACTCCAACCTGGGTGGTGGGAGTGAGACCCTGTCGCAAAATAAGTAAATAAATATAATATTCTCTGATAATATTTTCGAGAATATATTAACAATCAAGACAGTTGGGAAAGTGGGAATATGGAAGCAAGCTAAGGGAATCACTAAATTTGTAACATTTGCTTGAACTAATGACTGCTATTGAAGTTCCCCACCCCCACCCTCATCCTAAGAATCATCCCATTATTTATTTATTTTGCCTGTGTGGTTATCTTTTAAATAGATAATATATTTTCGTGCTATATTATTCTAAAGAAACCAGAGGGCCGGCGCGGTGGCTCAAGCCTGTAATCCCAGCACTTTGGGAGGCCGAGACGGGCGGATCACGAGGTGAGGAGATCGAGACCATCCTGGCTAACACGGTGAAACCCCGTCTCTACTAAAAATACAAAAAACTAGCCGGGCGAGGTAGCGGGCGCCTGTAGTCCCAGCTACTCGGGAGGCTGAGGCAGGAGAATGGCGGGAACCCGAGAGGTGGAGCTTGCAGTGAGCTGAGATCCGGCCACTGCACTCCAGCCTGGGTGACAGAGCGAGACTCCGTCTCAAAAAAAAAAAAAAAAGAAACCAGAGAATATGCCATGAAAATATCTTTCTGCCCCTTCCCCCACCCCTCATTTCCTTTGGAGAAAGCAGTTTTCTGTTGTAGTCTATGCATGCGTAAGCAAATGCATACATATGCATTGAATGCTTTGATAGTAATGGTCAATTTACTATCAATTTTACTCAATTAACTCAATTTTAAAAAGCACATCCAGTCACGGAAGCCCAAGTAGTATTACACTGTGACGTCTTGTGGACTTTGAGAAAGTGGGCTCCAGTTTTATTAGTACCTATTCCTGGTTTTCAGAATGACCCAACTCTCCTTCAAGTGGTCTTTAGAGTATCAAGTACATTTAAGTAGAAGCACTTGAAGATCAAGGTGCTAGTTGATCCCTAGGAGGTGAAATATTACAGTTGAAAGGAGGAGACTTGGTTTAACTTTTTGACTTGTTGCTTACGCTGAAATTCGAGTATTTCATAAAGATTCCCTTTGGCCGGTTTCATGTCCAAAGAATTATCAAGCAAGTTAACTTTTGTTAATATAGTTTTTTAACTTACCTTATGGCAGAATAGAAAGGATTTTCTTTGGCAGGCTTGGTGGCTCACGCTGATAATCCCAGCACTTTGGGAGGCCGAGGTGGGCGGATCACCTGAGGTCAGGAGTTTGAGACCACCCTGGCCAACATGGTGAAACCCTGTCTCTACTAAAAATATAAAAATTAGCTGGGTATGGTGGTATGTGCCTGTAATCCCAGCTACTCAGGAGGCTGAGGCAGGAGAATCTCTTGAACCCGGGTGACAGAGGTTGCAGTGAGCAGAGATCATGCCATTGCACTCCAGCCTTGGTGACAGAGTGAGACTCCATCAGAAAAAAAAAAAAAGAAAAGAAAGAAAAGATTTCCTTTTTCTGTCCAAAGAAAAAAAATCTTGTGTTTGCAACTTATAAAGAATTTATATAAAGCCTTTCTGGGAAAAATGGACTCACTGGATTTCAGTCGGCTTGTTTCATTTTGTAATTCTCCTTTGGCTGAAAAATCTATTCCTTGTAAGAAAGATAAGGAAAGTTCAAAAAGAAGGGTCGATTCCATAAAGATGAATGTGATCTGGGGCATTTACCTTCAATTTGGGTCATTTTTCCATAGGCCTTTAAAAAAAAATAGCACTGATCCTATTGAAGGACCCTAAGTGCTATCATACTTTATTGGCCTGAATATTGCTATCACAGGAAGGTAGGACAGAGCTAAATTATTTTTTTCTACCACATGGAGGCATTGAACAACCATGTGATTTTCAAAATTTATCAAGACTTGGTAAGAGTCTAATGTCTCAGGCAAGGGCAAAACGGTTGATTTGATGTCCACAAAAGGATAGTGATTATTATGAAAGTACTCTTTCATATGAAAGTACCTATTTTTTAAACAAACTAGCCTTCTTCAACTTTATATACATTGATCACACAAGAATAGATTATATTAGAATATGTAGGATTATAATTTGAGCAGTTTGATTCATTAGTCTCTGAAACCTTTTCCTGAATCGAACAGTCTTCCAGTTTACTGAAATTTGGAGGAATAAAATAGTAGGGAATAAATATTTTTATTTCATGTTCTCAATTATCTATTGTGAAACTTTTAAAAAATATCAACTTCTCCACAGTCCCATGGTGTGGCAAATCTATAGTCAGGGATCCAATTTGAATCCAAAATTTACCTCAATAATTATAAACCCCAGAAGCAATTGGCAGCAAAGATACCAATCTCGACTTGCCTACAGGACAAGTTCTGTCTTTGCCACCGATTGTACTCATGGCTGTGCCTCAAATAAATTAATCAACAAATATTTATTAATTAGTCTGCGTAGGCTAAGTACAGTGCTAAGTGCTATGACAGATGTAAAAAGTTGTTTCTTTTCTTTTTTTTTTTCTTTTTAGAGACAGGGTCTTGCTCTGTCACCCAGGCTGAAGTGAAGTGGCTCAATCATAGCTTGCTGTAACCTCAAATTCCTGGGATCAAGAAATCTTCTTGCTTTGGCCTCCCCAGGGGAGTCACTGGGATTACAGGCATGAGCTATCACACTGGATCCAAGATGTAAAGAGTTCCAAGAGGTACCCTCTGGCCTCCAGTAAGGACCAGAGGAAAAGGGATTAGAGCTGAGCCTAGAAGGACAAGTAGGGCTTGGGAAGATGAAGAGACATTCTCAGGTATTGAAATGGCGTTGAAAATGATGTGGAAAAAACATCAGACCTGAAATAGATTATTATTAAAATATAAAATTACATATATATAAATTATAAACTGTAAAATATTATATTATCAAAATAATGTTTTATTGGAAACAAAAAGAAACTGGTCTTTATTCTTTAAAAGCATCACTGGCATGAAAGACAAGGAAAAACTGAGACTCTAGATTAAAGGAGACTAAAGAAGCACAAGAACTAAATATAGTATGTGATCCTGATGAGACCCTGTACTGAACGGCAAAAAAATTACAAAGGACAGTGGGTCAACTGAAAAAATTAGAGTATGGAAGTTAGATTAAAGTATTGTATCAATGCTAAATATCCTGAAGTTGATAACTATATGAAGAATATTTTTGCTTTTAGGAAATAGACACTGAGCTATGAAGGTGTAAAGGCACGTGATGTCTGCAAACTATTTCAAATAGTTAAGGAAAAATGTTACTAATTGATAAATCTGGGTAAATGGTATATGGATGTTTTCTGTATTATTCTTGTGACTTTTCCATAAGTTTGAAACTTAAAAATATATATATATATGTAGTTACCTCAGAGGAAATGAAATGGAGTGGAATGAAGGAGAGATTGCTAACTCATTACATATTTCTGTATCATTTCTTAAAATAAATGTGATCCAACCACTGAGTCTTTAAAGAACAAAAAATATCTATGGAAGTAGAAAAATGCAGAAAGCGATCGGAAAGACCATTAATAGACTAACTTGGTTGAGAGATTCAGAAAACTAAGTGAATGGAGAGGCAGAAGGATGAAAAGCAGGTACCAAGAGCTTGTGGAGGGGCTCAACATGAGCTAAGAAGCCTGGATTTCATTACAGGATAAAAAGTACAAGGGAAAAACATTACAGGCATTTTAGCCTCTGGGTATTTTAAGAAGATTAGTTTGATAGAAAAGCCAGAAAGGAGTCAAGGAAACCAAGGAAGACGCCATTGAGAAAAACCAGGCTTAGGGAAGCAGCTCCTAATTCCTAATTCTCTGTGCTTATTTTAATTAATCACTGTTTAATGTTGAAGCTCTGGGAATCTAAGTCCCATGTTAGAGCATTTGTCTGCTTAGAACTGTTTTTAAAACAGTGCTTGGTCCTTAGTAGGCATGCAAGGAAAAGTTAACCAAGGTAGGGAATGAAAGCCATCCTTGCTTTTAGTACTATTCCTTTCTTTCCCTTTCCCCCGTCTCTTCTGATGTTCCATGATTCATGCATACATGATTACACCGTCAAGCAGTTGGCAGTTGACAAGGAACATGTGGGTGGGTGTTGTTCACTGAAAGAGGGTGGGTGACCCCAAGGTGAGGCCTAAAGTGACCGCCACCCTCCAGCCCCCGAGCACTGTGAGGAATTCAAGCCTTGACATCAGAGCCACAGAATTCCAAACCGGAAGAGCTCTAGAGACCAGCAAGTGTTCCCCGTTCTATTGACAGATGAAGACACTAAGGTGCAGGGAGAAAGGATGAGTTTTCTGAGGTCAGGCAAGTAGGTAGCAGCAGAACCGAAACCTTTCCCTTGACGGAATCAAAGTTGACTATAGGGATTTGTGGAATCTACATCTCTATACCTCAAGCATGGAGCAGCGGGCAGGAACTACAGAAGCAAGAGGAAACCTCCATGGAGGCAGACATGTTCTCATTCTATCTACCCAGCTACTACTGCTTTTCAGGATCTGGGCTATCTCATAGTCTTTGATATCCACCCAGCAGTGAGCATTGGGCTGGACACACACACACACACACTCACACACCCCTTGTTTCCTGAATTACTTAATTGGAAGCTAACCTAAGGATGGGCACGGTGGCTCACGCCTATAATCCCAGCACTTTGGGGGGTTGAGGCAGGCAGATCACAAGTTCAGGAGTTCGAGACCAGCCTGGCCAATATGGTGAAACCTCGTCTCTACTAAAAATACAAAAATTAGCTGGGCATGGTGGTGCCTGCCTGTAGTCCCAGCTACTCGGGAGGCTGAGGCAGGAGAATGGTTTGAACTCGGGAGGCGGAGGTTGCAGTAAGCCAAGATCACACCGCTGCACTCCAGCCTGGGCAACAGAGCAAGATTCCGCCTCAAAAAAAAAAAAGAAGCCCACACAGATACGTTCCCAGCGTGATTGACAGGATAGAAGCAAAGATTCCTACATCCCCTTTTCAACTCTGACTTTAGTTATCTTGAAAAGTCTCTTCAGATCTTGGCGAAGTAGTAGGAAACAGGAAAATGCTGAGCATAATCACCTTGGTTTTGTGGCTGAAACTATACATATCACCACTGGGTTCCCCACAGATTGTCAGGGGCTGAAAGCTGGGGAGTATCCTTGCCCCTTTTCCCCATTGCTTCCTTTTTCTCCACTCCTCCATCCCAGAGAAGAGTGCAGCTCAGGGTAGTTATGAGAATGAACAGACCCGAGTTTTCATACCTACCTTACCGCTTATTGGCTACACATCCTTGGAAAGTTGTAAAATCTGCCTGAAACTTTGTTGCTGCATATGTAAAATTGGGAAAATAAAACTCACTTCATGAGGTTTTTTTGAAGGTTAAATGAGAAACATCTGTAAAATGCTTAGTCCTGTTCCTGGCATGGCCTAAGTACCCAATAAATAGCTGTTATCAGTCGAGTCTAACATGTCTCCTGGCCTAACGTATTGTTTCAATGCTCAATTTAGCGACCTTTCTTTGGCTGATCCAGAGTTGCTAAGAATGAAAGCTTTAGTTACTAGAAGAATGCATGCAGCTGAACCTCACTTACATACTATTTTGTGTTGTTTCCTGCAGGTCAAGAAGTCGCAAGCAAAGGGAGACCAGGACCCCTGCTGTATTCCAGCTCCACCCCAGTGCCAAGCTCATTCCAGGAGCTGAGTAACCACCTGTTGATTGATTATTACACTGACAAGAGCCCTGAAAGAGCATGAACAAACAGGTAGGTCAGAAAACATCTGGGGTTTGCCCAGAAATGTTCCTCTCTAAATGAATGAATCAGAATGGCCCACGGATGTGATGCTTCTGCTTAAATTGTTCTGGAAAACTATCAAGAGAAGGATGTTTTCAAATGATTTATGTCCATTACTGGAATTAATTCTTTCTCTTTAGATGGAAAGGCAGTCCAGCCTCTTAGAAATGTTAAATCGAGAGATCTAAAAAAACAGCTGGCTGCGAGCAAGTTAGGATTTTCAAAGTTTAAAACACAAAAAAACTTCCCTGGGAAGTTTGTCAATCACGAGGTGGGCAAGTATGGAAAATGTTGGTGAAAATATTTAGGCTTCTTAACAGGCTAATTCCCCCCTGTAAGATTTGCTCTTTTATTCTTGGAAGTAATACACCTGTCATAATCAGTGCTTTTTGTTTGAAAAGGCCATTCTCAGAAACATCTGTGAGTTATTCAGGTTCTTATGTCTAAATCTAGAAGAGGGACTTAAGACTGGAGAATTTGAGGAAACATTTGCTCTCTTCTTAGGGTTCTTAATTTTTACTATATTGAGGGCTTGAGAGCCATGACTTTTTTTGAAAATAGTTTTTTTTCTCAAAATTATAAAATATTAAGATTTCTATTCAGAAATCGTCAAATAATAAAAAAGCCAGTTACCCACAATTTCTCAATCACTCCTTGGTACCAGTGTATCTGTGACTAGTATAGGAAGATAGAGGAGAATTCTTTCTAACACTGAGATTTATGTTCCAATGCTGAGAGTTTACTTGCTTCCAGTTGTGTCTTAGCTTAAAATAAATCTTTGGGGTGGTGGGTTGGTCTATGAGGTATGTATTTAAGATGTTATTTTTGGAAACTGCTAGAGAATAAAATGAAAACTTGTGATTTTTCTCAAACTTGGCTTGAAAGTAAAATAAAGATTTTATGAACTGGGAAGGTGAATACGTTTACTCTCCCCAAACTTTCTCACTTGTAAATGAGTGGCTTCGTGCAGATCCCAGAGTTGGGAATTCAAATCCTATAGATGTTTCTTAGCTTTGTCTCTGCTTGCGAATCAATCTTTACCCAAACTATTAACCATGCTCTGACTTTTTTTTAAAAAAGTACTTACAGTTCCAATGCGTTTATATTATAAACCCATATTATTAATTTTATCTGATCATTTATTTATTGCACATCTAAGTGCTACACAGGCCCCCAAACCGGAGAATTTAGGTTTGACCCTTTGCAGGAATGGCTGAAGAGGTTTTCCTTAGGAGGATCAGGTGAGGTGTTTTTTCCCCCTTAAATGTAGGATTTTTGTGTCCTCTCCTCATGAAATGTACATGAACTCCTAATTGTGTAAGATGTGGAAGGCAGAGCTGTGCCGTGTGTCACCATCACTGAATGGACATTTGGATATGGTGCTGTGCTGGGTCATGTCCTGAACAATTTTGACACATAGCTTCTGCTTTCTAAAATGGTACTTTTAAAATTTGTTTACTTTTTATTATCAAAAGATTTCAAATCATTTTTTTGCTAAATCATTTTAATGTAAATTATAGATATCAAGATAATTTACCCAGCCAGGTGCAGCGGCTCATGCCTGTAATCCCAGCACTTTGGGAGGCCGAGGTGGGCAGATCACCTGAGGTCAGGAGTTTGAGACCAGCCTG
>NW_012114141.1:10829806-10848094 GCF_000951035.1 Colobus angolensis palliatus | reverse complement strand
ATTGCTTCAAAACACATGTTTATATAAAATTTACCCTTAAATTCTTCAACATGATTTTTCAAAAGCTAGACACATACTATTATCACATTTGACAAAACTAGCAATAGGTCCCTGGTATTGTATAAATATTCTGTCCATATTCAATTCTCTGATTTTCTTTTAGATTCAAATCACTATTCTATTAAAGATCATGAACATTGCTTTTGTTTGTTTTGTCTCTCTCTCACTCTGTTGCCCAGGCTGGAATGCAGCGGCACAAACATGGTCATTGCAGCCTCGATCTTCCAGGCTCAAGTGATCCTTCTACCTCAGCCTCCCAAATAGCTGGGACTACACATGTGAGCCCAGCTACACCATGCCCAGCTAATTATTTGTATTTTTTTATAGAGATGGGATATTGCCATGTTGCCCAGACTGGTCTCAAACTCCTGGCTTCAAGCAATCCACCTACCTCGGCCTCCCAAAGTGCTGGAATTACAGGCATGAGCCACTACACTGGGCCTGTTATGGTTCTTTTAATCTCGAACAATCCCCTAATTATTCCACCTCCTCTGCCTTTCTTGTATTTGTAGCATTGACTTGTTGAAAAGATGTATGGCCAGTTTGCATTGCAGAATGCCCCACATTCTGGGTTAGCTTGATTGTTTTTCCACACGGTACCATTTAACATGACCCCTCTGTCTATCTCTCTCTCTGTTTTTTTTTCTGTTTTTTTCTTTTTCTTTTTTTCTGTGATCTTCTCTTTTGAGGAACTCTATTTCTTCTATGTCTTATAATTTGAGGTTTCATAGTAAGGCATGATTCAATGCCACTTACACATTTTTGGCAAGATAGTCAAGTCATAGCATGGGTGACACTGTGTCCATCCCATTGTATCACATCAGGAAGTGATGACTGCTTGCCACTTAAAAAGTGGCTCTTGAGAAGGAGCAGTATCTACCATTTCTTATTTGTCTTAACACCACTGGACCTGAAGCCAGAACTGTGAACATCATTTAGCCTCTTTTATCAGTTTTCTCTGAGAGACAAAACTAATACTAGTCTCTGTAACTTCGCAAGGTATGATAAAAACCACAGGAGACAATGACAGCAACATAATACCACCACCACCACCAATACTTATCATTTTTTGAGCAATCACTATGTCAAGCCCTGTGCAAGAGCTTGCCACTCACGATTTCAGCTAATCCCCACAATAACCATGAGAGATGGGTACTATTATCACCTCCATTGTATAGGTAAGGAAACTGAGTCACAGAGCCTTTAAGCAACTTGGCCAAGGTCAAACAGCTGGTAAGAGCGGGAGGTGGGATGGAAAGCCAGCCAGCCTGGCTGCAGAGCCTCTGTAGGAAATCATACGTATCATACAAAAAGTAAAGCAATGACACAGAAATACCAGTTGTTGTGTTAGGGGATGGAGAAGACATTTTTCTTTTGTTTTTTTCTCTATTTTTCAGACTTCCATTGCTGCTACTCGATTACTTTAATAACCGTAAAACAAATAGGTACTTAAAGTGAGACATGCAATATGAATATAAAGTAACAATCAGAATCATTTATTAAGTACCTGCTCTAGTGGTACTGACAACAGAATAAAAGGAATCACATCAACAATAATAAAAAAACTTTGCCTAGAGGCAAATAGATATAGGAACTAACACCATAAACAGTTATTCTATATTTTCTTCTTTACAATTTTACTCCTTTTGTCCTGTTTTATTTGACATATGGCTTACTTCATAAAAATGTTTCCATAATAGCTTTAGTTGGTCCTAAAACAACATTAAGAGACCATGTGGTTCTGAAAGGCTCCATTCTGCTGTTCCTGTTTAAAAAAAAAAAAAAAAAAAGTCCTTTTTTTTAAAGGATTTTTGAATCAAGATAGTTAGTTGGTCAATTATACCCAAACAAGGTGACCATGCAATTTCTTTTTTATTTTTATTTTATTACTTATTTATTTAATGTATTGTAATTATTTTTTGAGACACAGTCTCGCTCTGTCTCTCAGGCTGGAGTGCAGTGGCACGATCTCAGCTCACTGCAACCTACGCCTCCCAGGTTCAAGCCATTCTCCTGCCTCAGCCTCCCGAGTAGCTGGGACTACAGGGGCCCACCACCATGCCCCACTAATTTTTGTATTTTTAGTAGAGACAGGGTTTCAAGCATGTTGGCCAGGGTGGTTTTAAACTCCTAACCTCAGGTGATCCACCCACCTTGGCCTCCCAAAGTGCTGGGATTACAGGCGTGAGCCCCCACGCCCGGCTGCACTTTCCTTTTTAAAGGTTATGTTTACGATATCTAAAGAGACACTGCCCAGTGCATCCTCTGTGTTAACCTCTTAGATAAGCATCTGTCTTCTCCAAGGTGTGAAATCATACTTGGCAAACAGTATCTGAGCCCCTAGAAACCTAAGCCAAAGCCATCACGTTTTATGCCCACACACGGTAAAGATAGCTGTGAACACTGTGTGCATTCCCCAGAAGCTCTTTGCCACTGAAGTCACTAGGAGGTTTTTTTTCTCCTGCCTTCCCCTTCTGCTTCAACTATTAGAAATATAAAATGTTTAATTTGGTAGCTGTAATAGTCCTAATCCTGGAAATATTTATTATGACTTTATATGAAAGCCATTAAGACCTTTGAAATCATTTAAAAATGTGTACGTCACCCACTGGAGGAAGGACGCCAACCTCCAAAGATCAGCGAGCTATGGGAAGGTAACTAATGATATGACAAAATTTAAAAATCAGAATTGTCTTTTATCATGCCTAAATGGCTATAAAAGAAAAAACATGGTTTTGTGAAATTTCACATAGCTTATTTCTACTCAAAACCTTTTTTTTTGTCTTTTTTTTTCTTCCTTTTTATGGAGAATGGGGTCTCGCTATATTGCCCAGGCAGGTCTTAAACTTCTGGGCTCAAGCTATCCTCCCGCCTCTGCCTCCCTGAGAGCTGGGATTACAGGTGTGAGCCACCACGCCCGGCCTCCACTCAAAAGCTTCTAAACCTTATCTTTGGGTGTGAGTTTGTACAGTGTTAATACTAGCTGATATATATTGTTTTCTTACTAGTTCTGAGCACTTCACCTGCATGGTTTCACTTACTCAGCCCTGTAAGGTAGCTGCGTTTATTATCCCTTATTTACAAATGAGAAGACCGAGGCTTAGAGAGGTTAAGTAGCCAAACCGAGTCACATGGAGGTTAGGCAGCAGAATCAAGACTATCTGACCCCAGAACCCAACCTCCCAGCTGCGCGCAGATGACAATAAATAATGAAAACAATTTTCATCAGCTGAATTTCAAACTCAAAAAATATGCAGACTCAAAATCTAGTAGAATGCCTTTTGCTGAACCTAGAACTACACAACACGAGGAATTGAGTTATAAAATGCAGTTTTAGAAGCTGGAACTCAAACTCCCATTTCCTGCATCAGCAGTGGAAGAGAATTCTTGCCACTCCCAGAGGTTTTCTCTCCTTCTCACTCCCCTGGGTAGTCTGCGGGCATTATTCACGAAGATGCTCACAGCTGCCCTGGTGTCTGCAGCTGCTCTGCACCCCCATTGCCCTTCCCGCCTCCCCGCTCAAGGCTCTGGCAGGCAGTGTGTCTTCTTTCCCGTCCCCTTGGGTTTCACCCAGGAGTAAATCAATAAATATTTGTTGAATGTATAAATGAATGAATGAGTGAATGAATAAACAGCTGTCAAACTAGCCACAGATGAAAAAGTCAGCAGAGGTACATGAATAGTCAGCTGGTTGCCTAAAATAGCCTGACCAGAATGTAAATTCCACCAAACTTCATGTTAAGTTGGGGAACATTTATTCTATACAAGATATCGTGTTATCTTTTTCATGTTTCAAACTTGGTTTCCTCAATATTATTCAACTCTTCACTTCCTGGGTGATTGGGTTGAGTAACTTCATCTCCCTGGTCCTTGTTTCCTTGGTTTTAAAATGATGCTATGAAGCCATACCTCACGGGCTGCACTAAGGATCAAATCATGTCAGGTTGGGGGTGGGAAGGGTGCTCTGTAAACTACACAGTGCCTTTGGATGCCGTCATCATCATGCATTTATTGGCACCTGATATTTGTAGTCTTTGTACATCTAGTTGGGCAGGCCTAAATGCATTGTTGAAGGAGAGTATTAGGCTGGGCGTGGTGGCTTACGCCTGTAATCCCAGTACTTTGGGAGGCCGAGGCGGGTGGATCACCTGACGTCAGGAGTTTGAGACCAGCCTGACCAACACGGAGAAACCTCATTTCACTAAAAAAAAAAAAAAAAAAAAAAAAAAATTAGCTAGGTGTGGCAGCACATGCCTGTAATCCCAGCTACTCAGGAGGCTGAGGCAGGAGAATCGCTTGAACCTGGGAGGCAGAGTTTGTGATGAGCCGAGATCACGCCATTGCACTCCAGCCTGGAAAACGAGAGAGAAAGTCCATCTCAAAAAAAAAAAAAAAAAATGGAGAGTATTGTGGAAAAAATTCAGGGGTCCCTGATGCCACTCACAGGAACGAAACAAAACAAACTATAGCCTGAGAAGGACTTTCATGAAACCAGGCTGCGGCAGGTGGACCACAGAGCAAGGAAGGCCAGTAGCTGCGTTGCACCTTAAGAAAATCTGAGAAAAGCCCCAGGAAATCTTTGGAATCATCTTGCTCTTCCTTGTCTCCATCTCAGCCATAACCACCCTTTGGTCAAGGCTCCCACTGACAGCTGACAACTTGATTGCGTAATTAAGCCATGTAATTGCCCTTGAGACAGTCATCCTGGAGGAAAATGCTGGGCTTGAGCCATAGCACCTGCCTAGGTGGGCATGTTCCGGTCATCAGAAGGCAGAGCCCACCTTCCCCTCTCCATCCATCCTCCTCCACTGATGGCGGGTGGGGAAAAAGGCAGGGGGCATGGGGACCAAAACTCAGGTGAACTTTTATTTGATTCATTCTAATTTGCTTCTTCCTCCTTGTTAAGATTTACCTGAGCAGGCCGGGCGCGGTGGCTCAAGCCTGTCATCCCAGCACTTTGGGAGGCCGAGACGGGCGGATCACGAGGTCAGGAGATCAAGACCATCCTGGCTAACACGGTGAAACCCCATCTCTACTAAAAAATACAAAAAATTAGTCGGGCGTGGTGATGGGCGCCTGTAGTCCCAGCTACTCGGGAGGCTGAGGCAGGAGAATGGCGTGAACCCGGGAGGCAGAGCTTGCAGTGAGCTGAGATCCGGCCATTGCACTCCAGCCTGGGCGACAGAGCAAGACTCCGTCTCAAAAAAAAAAAAAAAAAAAAGATTTACCTGAGCAAATGAGACAATTAACATCTGCTCAGGAAGCTCTATTCCCCAGTCAGATCTTGGAGAAAAGACATAATGAGCCAGAAAGTTTGTAAATGGATGCTCCCTCTCTGTAGGATCTTCCTTACTTCCCCCTTTCTTTGTCCTCTCCACTTTCTCCCAGTCACCACCTGCTCTGTGGAAGAGGAAATTCTCTGACATATCTGTGAAACAAACGAAAAGTTTCTTCGTTTCTTCCTCCAAGTTTCTTTGCACTAGTTTTTAAAACACATTTTTTGCAGCAGACTGTTTTGGTGGGTTCAGGAACGTACTTTTTAGTTCTCAGCCCCCAAGCTAACATTTCAACCAGGGATTCCTTACCTTCTTAAAAAAAAAAAAAAAAAAAAAAAAAAGGTGCAAAGTAAATTTCTCCAGTAAAGAAAGACCTAGTATTTTTCTGGTCCTTCGTGCAAACAGAGGCCTCTTAGACAATATTTACATCTACATGTGGGTGAGTTGGGACTGTGCTTGGGGCACTTGGAATAAGAGAGGCATTGATATATTCCAGTAAGGCTTGTGGGTATTGAAGAAGAGTAAGGATGGTGTAACTTGGGGGACAGGCACTGGGTTTGTGAAAAATGTCTAACATTTATAGAATATTCATGTGAACCTGGCATCGTGTGAAATGTTCTACAGATACGATCTTCTTGTTTTATCTTCATAACCACCCCACAAGGTAGAAACTAACGTTCCTGATTTACAGATGAGGAAACTGGGATGCAGAGAGGTACGGGATCTGAAATCACAGCTGATCAGTTTTAGAGTTGAGATTCTAACACAAGCCCTCTGACTCCCTGCCCTGCCGCTCCTGTGTGTCCAGGCACTAGCAGCATCTGGAGCTTGTTAGAAATGCAAAATCTCAAGCCCTGTCCTAGACCTTTTGAGTCAGAGTCTGCACCTTAACAAGCCCCTAGACAATCAGTGTACACATTCTAGTGCTGTTCTCGATCGCTAAGTATATTGGCTGCCCTGAGCATAAGTTTTTATTCTGATGCTCCTGGGGCCCTGTTTTTCACATATCTGAGGTGAAAATTTTGAGTAAATGGCTCCTATGTAAACAGTAGCAATATGTAAAAAAAAATTTTTTCCAAAAACAATTTTTTTTTTTTTTTAAAGAACGGAGTCTCATTCTGTTGCCCAGGCTGGAGTGCAGTGGTGCAATCACAGCTCACTGCAGCCTCGACCTTCCAGACTCAAGCAATCTTCCCACCTCAGCCTCCCTAGTAGCTGGGACTACAGGCATATGCTACTACGCTGTGCTAATTTTTTAAATTTTTAGTAAAGATGATGCCTCCCTATGTTGCCCAGGCTGGTCTTGAATCCTGAGCTCAAGTGATTCCCCTAACTCAGCCTTCCAAAGTGCTGGGATTACAGGTGTGAGCCACCATGCCCGACCCTACAATTTTTTTTTTTTTAATTAGTCAGGCATGGTGGCACATGTCAGTAGTCCCAGCTGCTTGGGAAGCTGAAGTAGGTGGATTGCTTGAGCCCAGGAGTTCAAGGTTACAATAAGCTATGATTGTGCCACTGCACTCCAGTGTGGGCAACAGTGAGACCCCATCTCTTTAAAAAAATTCCTTTTCAATAGTAATAGAAATAATACACACTTAATACAGAAAACTTGGAAAATGAAGAAAACATAAAAGTTCCCTTATAAAAACACTATCCTGAAGGCCGGATGCAGTGGCTCAAACCTGTAATCCCAGCACTTTGGGAGGCAGAGGCAGGTGGATCAGTTGAGGTTAGGAGTTTGAGACTAGCCTGGATAACTTGGTGAAACCCTGTCTCTATTACAAATACAAAAAAAATAGCTGGGTGTGGTGGTGTGTGCCTGTAGTCCCAGCTACTCAGGAGGCTGAGGCAGGAGAATCATTTGAACCCGGGGGTCAGAGGTTGCAGTGAATCGAGATTGCACCATTGCACTCCAGCCTGTGCGACAGAGCAAGGCTCTGTCTCAAAAAAAAAAAAAGAAAAAAGAAAAAAGCAGGGTGCGGTGACGTTGACTCAGGCCTGTAATCCCAGCACTTTGGGAGGCCGAGGCGCGTGGATCATGAGGTCAGGAGTTCGAGACCAGTCTGGCCAATATGACGAAACCTTCTCTTTACTAAAAATACAAACATTAGCTGGGCGTGGTGGCACACACCTGTAGTCCCAGCTGCTCAGGAGGCTGAGGCAGTAGAATCGCTTGAACCCGGGAGGTGGAGCTTGCAGTGAGCTGAGATCACACCACTGCACGCCAGCCTGGGTGACAGAGCAAGACTCCATCTAAAAAAAAAACAAAACGAGAAAACCATCCTGAGATAACCTCGGAAGCATTTAGTTGTGTTTCCTTCCAATATTTTCTCTACACATATGTGCATATGTGTGTGAGTGTGTGTGTGTGTGTATATATTTATATATATATATGGGGATCATTTTGTATGTATACATTTACATCCTGAAATTTTTTCTCTTCATATTTTCAGGATGAGCATTTTTGAAATAGTTAAACTGATGAATACACAAGCTGCTTTTTAAGGCTCAGACTCTGGATCAAAAAGTTTTTTCCATCTAGTTTTTATTACTTCATCTACAGTTTTAGAATTCAGATGGGGGCCAGATACAGTGGATCATGCCTGTAATCTCAGAATTTTGGAAGGCCAAGGAGGGTGGATCACTGGAGCTCAGGAGTTTGAGACCAGCTTTGGCAGTATGGCAAGACCCCATCTCTATAAAAAATATAGCTGGGCATGGTGACTCATGTCTGTAGTCTCAGATACCCAAGAGGCTGAGGCGAATGGATTCCTTGAACCTGGGAGGTCCAGGTTGCAGTGAGCTGTGATTACACCACTGCACTCCAACCTAGGCTACAGAGCTAGACCCTGTCTCAGTAAAATAATTTAAAAAATAAATACATCAATAGAAACAACAGTAAAACAGCAACAACAACAACAACAACAATAATTCAGATGGGAACTTCCCTGTGTTTGAGTATTTCAGTGGTGGACCCCAGGCTTAGAGAAAGAACTGCATGGGGGTTGGACTGAAGGCCGACCCAGGAGACTTTGGGGTTCAGCAGTTCTAAGGCTCTGCAGAGGACCCATGTTTGTTCTGGGTATTGCAACCCCTTTCTTAACAGTAGCTTTGACCTTAGGGACACAGAATGAGAAGTGGCATTCCAACTATGCAAGCTCCTTCAGAATAGGAATTCTTTTTGTTTGTTTGTTTTTGCTTTTGTTGTTACATCTCTACGCCCCAGTGCTCAGAACTTGGCCTGGCACATAGTAGGTATCAGTAAAGTTGATGAATGAAGGTCGGGTGCGGTGGCTCAGGCCTGTAATCCCAGCACTTTGGGAGGCCGAGGCAGGCGGATCACCTGACATTGGGAGTTCGAGACCAGCCTGACCAGCATGGAGAAACCCTGTCTCTACTAAAAATACAAAATTAGCTGGGCATGATGGCACATGCCTGTAATCCCAGCTACTCGGGCGGCTGAGGTAGGAGAATCACTTGAGCCTGGGAGGTGGAGGTTGCGGCAAGCTGAGATCACGCCACTGCACTCCAGCCTGGGCAACAAGAGCATTTCAAAAAAAAAAAAAAAGTTGATGGATGAATGAATCAATAAACGAATTAGTGAGTGAAGGGATGAATGAATGAATAAAGTGGAGAAAGTGGACAGGTGCCTATTGACGTGACATCTTCCAATCCCACTTTGGCCTCAAACAGCTCCTCTCCATGCCTCAAGTTCCACCATGACATTATTTTTTCCAGGCAGTCTTTTTTACAGTTTTTTTTTTGGCACCAAAAGCAAGCATCCCTCGGGGGGTTACCTGTTTCAGTTAAACAGCGAATACATTGATGCTGGGATTTTAGGAAGAGGATTTCCTACAGTTTGGCATAGTCAATACTGTTCTAGGTAAACCAGCTTCCTAAGCCAAGTTCTCTGTCCTTTTAAATATTTATAAAGCAATTGTGTGCCCATCAAGGGTGTTTTCCCCAGGAGCAAGGAGACTTTGCCATTAAAAGCTCAGGGAATGGAGAGCAGAGAGGTCAGTCAATGGACTCTTTCCAATAAAAATTCTTTATGGGTGACATCGTTCCTCCTGGCAAAGATGGAATAATCTGGCATGGGAAAGAGTGTAACCCTACAACTTGGAGACTTTCTCTTAGAAGACTGGTAAAGAGCAGAACTTGCTTCCTCTTGGTTGTCACCTAAATAGCTGACTTAGAAAAGATTTCTCCATAAAGGCATAGCTTGGAGCGAGCCCAGGTTTACTGAACCACCTTTCTGTTTAAGTGTCCCCTCTACCTTGTTCAATTCTCCCTAACCCTGCCTTATCTTTCTTCAGAGCATCTCTCAACACATGATATTCTATATATGTATGTATTTATCTCCTTTCCAACTAGAGTAAGACTTCCACAAGAACAAGGATGATTGTTTAGTTTTATTCACTGCTGTTGCTGGTGCATAGAATGTTGCCTGGATCCTATTTTTTTTAAGTGAATATTGAATGAATCTTAAACAATAACAATGGTATAATTTATTTTGATTTTCTTATCATTTCATTATCAGTCTTCCAACACAATATCCCTCTCTTTTATTTTTTGTCACAGGGCTTTTTATTTCAAAGGAAAATCCAAACTCAGAATGACTATGTGGTTGTAAATAGATTCTGAAGGGTAATAAAACATGTAATGATTTTTTCATTTGCTCCACAAACAAGGCTATGTAATAGCTGGGATCCGATTCTGCCTTGTGTGCCTAAATTTCCTGGTTTGTTTTAAGAAAAGCAAAATATCGTGTGTGTGTGTGTGTGTGTGTGTGTATGTGTGTGTGTGTGTGTGTGTGAGAGAGAGAGAGAACATCTGGCATTGTCATTTCAGGTTTAGCCTCTGGATTTGGGGACAGAGTACGAGAATCTAAAGGCTAAACACCAGAGTTCAGAGCACTCAGGAATTTGAGAGATGACTTTTCTTAACTTTTAGAAAATATTTGAAAATCCATTTAATCTCATGTAAAACTCAACAGATACATCCTGTTTCAATTTAGCTTACATTAATTTTTTTTGGTCTAACTTCAAAACAATGCAAGGCCGGGCGCGGTGGCTCAAGCCTGTAATCCCAGCACTTTGGGAGGCCAAGACGGGCGGATCACGAGGTCAGGAGTTCGAGACCATCCTGGCTAACACGGTGAAACCCCATCTCTACTAAAAAATACAAAAAGCTAGCCAGCGAGGTGGCTGGCACCTGTAGTCCCAGCTACTCGGGAGGCTGAGGCAAGAGAATGGTGTAAACCCGCGAGGCGGAGCTTGCAGTGAGCTGAGATCCGGCTACTGCACTCCAGCCCGGGCGACAGAGCAAGACTCCGTCTCAAAAAACAAACAAACAAACAAACAAACAATGCAACAACTTTGTCCCGATAATTTTCTTTACTTCTTTATGTTTAAGTATATAACTTAATAAATGGCACTTGTCAAACTACACGCCCAGTAAGGAGGAAAGCAGACTTTATGAACTGCACAAATGCTGACGATTATGCCCCTGAAATGACCCTTCACAACCTTAGTCCAGCCCCTACATCAATATTTCTCAAACTTCACTGTGCAGAAGAGTCACCTAGGGAATCTTGTTAAAAGTGTAGATTCCTGAGCCTCACGCATAGTGATCTGGATTCAGAACATTTTGGGGAGGGGCTAGAGAGCAGCATTGAAATGCTAGCATTCTGCGGGTGTCTGGCACAGCCTCCTCCTGAGAAGCCTGATAGATTGTAAACCACCTGCAGGCGGGAACCATACTCAACCTAAACCACAAACGCTGCTGGTGAGGCAGCTCTGCACAGGGAGATGGCTCCTGAAAGATGTTCATCATTAAGACAGTTCTTTCTCTTGGACTGTTCTGCTGGAGCCCAATAAAGGCGTCTCCCCAGAAAGGAAGACAGAGGATTGCAGAGACACCCAATGATATTGTACTTTAAGAGAGACAAATTCAGAAGCATCCAACATCTCACAATTCTCCTTTTTTGATTATAGCTTTAAAAAGATAATTCTTTCAATTATCCTTTCTTGATTATAGCTTCAAAAGATAATTCTTTTTCACTTTATCAAGTTAAGTTTTAGGATAATAGATTCATAGTGACACTTTTCTTTTAAAACTTGAGAATGGTCATGGTGGCTCACACCTGTAATCCCAACACTTTGGGAGGCTGAGTCAGGCAGATCACTTAACACCGCGAGTTCCAGACCAGCCTGGGCAACCTAGTACCCCATCTCTAAAAACAAGGAAGACTTAGCTGGGTGTAGTTGTGCACACCTGTAATCCCAGCTACTTGGGAGGCTGAGGTGAAAGGATCACTTGAGCCTGGGAGGTTGAGGCAGTGAGCCATGATCACTGCAGACCAGCCTGGGAGACAGAGTGAGACCTTTCTCAAAAAAATAAAAATAAAAATAAAAAACTTGAGAATGTCTTGATACCCAATCAGTTATTAAATAGGCCCCCACTGTTTATTTTTGGCATTAGAATAAGGACCAGGAACATGAAGGTAGCTCCTCCATCAAAGGAGTCTAGTTGGTGATTTTATAGGATTGGAGGAACCCAGTAATGAGAACGCATATACTCCAAAACTCATTATTCTCTGTGAAAATTATTCTGTTAATAGTCTTCACGGGGGTGGTATAATGTTATGTTGGCTTCCCCCACCATTCATCCTATCCTCCATTTTTATTGTTTTAAAAAGGCGCAAGTCATGCATATCCATTCATTGTTTTAAAAAAAACAACCAAACAGAAACATAGAGTCAAAAGAGAAAACCCCCTTCAATCCCTTTGCACTTCTAGCTCCACACCCAGGGTATCCATGGTTACTAGATTGGTGCATATCATTTCAGGCCATTTTCTATGCATTAAAAAAGGTGTGGGGGGGCATTAGGAACAGGAAGAGAGTTGATGTCCACTTTGATCCCCAGAGCTATTGCTAAACCATGCCACCTCCTTCCTCTTGCAAATACCTAAACAACTTTGAAAGGGCTTGACAGCTCACTCTACCCCCTGGCATCGCCCCACACAGCCCTTCTACCAGCTGCCTTCTCGTCGCACTCGCTTCATGGAGTATTTAATCTCCTGGCTTACTGTTTTCCTTACATATGAGTCGTGTCCTTATTGTTGGTAATGTTGACACCCACCTCAGGGATCTTCAGTAGTCAGCCTATCAGTGTCTTGTCCCCACCCCAGTGCCTGCTCCAGTGCTTGCAACTTTGACTTGGTCGCACCAGCCGTTTCACCACACTTTCTACTGTCAGGCTGTCCCCTCTCCTCTGCAGCCTCCCCACACCATGTCTGCCGTCACTCTGTTGCTCCTTTCTCTTGCTTGAACACGCTAAGCTCTTTCCCTCTTCCAGGCCTTTGTGCTTATTTTCCCTCTGCCCAAGAGAGTCTCTGTATAGCCCCACTCAGCTGGATTATTCTAATCCTTCAACATCTCCTAAAATTGTCACCTTTTAGAGCAGCCTTCCCAGCCAGTCCTAGAGTAGTTTCCCCAATCACTCCCTTTCTTTGCCGACTTTATTGTCTCATAAAGCTCATCACAAGCCGTGGTTGTCTTGTGATGTATTCATTGACTTGTTTGTTGTCTAGCACTCCCACTAGAACATTACCTTCACTGCCGAATCCCCAGCCTCCACCCCAGGGTCCACCACGTAGCCACAAGTCAATCCATTTGTTGAATGAATGAAAGAAGTGGGATCACACTAGGTGTGACTTTTTTGTTTTCCTCCAAATACAGTTGGAGGTCTTTCTATGTTAGAATATGTAGATCTGTCACTTTTAAAGAGCGACTGCATTGTTGCAGACACTGCACGTGTATTACCACATGTAGTTAATCATGTCTGAATTATTGAACGTTTGGGTTGTTTACATTTTGTTTTTTACTGTTGAAAAAAACTAAGGCAATAAATTTCCTCCTACATGTGTCTTTGTGCATAAGTGTAATTATTTCTGTAAATTAGATTACTTGAAGTAGAATTGCTAGGTCAGAGAATGTGAACATTTAACATTTTGATAGGCAATGCCAAATTGGCTTCCCAAAACAGTTTGCTACCTTATATCATCAAGAGCATATGAGAGTTCCTCCTTACCTACATCTTTACCAATACTGTATTTTATCAACCTTTTAAACTTACCAATTTGATGAGTAAAATTATCTCATTTAATTTATACCTCCCTAATTGCCAGTGAAACTAAGTGTTTCCTTTCATAGGTTGCTTGCATTTCTTTTTCCTATTAATTCCCTATTCTTACCCTTTGCTCGGTTTTTGTTGTTATTTTTGTTTTGTTTTGTCTCTGTTGCCCAGGCTGGAGTGCAGCGACATGATTATAGCTCACTGTACTGTCAATCTTCTAGGATCAGGGGATCCTCACATCTCAGCCTCCCAAGTAATTAGGACTACAAGCACATGCTACCATACCTGGCTTTTTTGTTGCTGTTTTTAGTGGAGATGGGGTCTTGCTATGTTGCCCAGGTATCTATCAGGAAACTGATAGAAAACTCAGTTTTGCTCAGTTTTCTATCAGGATGTTTGTTTTTCATTTATTGACTTGTAGGCTCTCTTTGTACATTATGGATAATAGCCCTTTCTTTATATAACTTATGAATGTGTTTTCCAGGTCTATTATGGGTCTTCTAACTTTGACTTTCTCTGAGGAGACTCACGATACATAATTTAAGGCTTTCTTCTTTCTTGTATTAATTTAGATGACTATCTTCCATGCTATTGGTTTTCCTCAAGTATCTGAAAATGTATGGGTGTCTGTTTCTATTTATAGATGATGGTCTAGATGGAATGGTACACTCCTTGTTCCCCTGACAGCCAATGCATGTTCTTACGAGGTGAGTCTTTGCTTCGGAAAGAGGTGAAGGGACAGGAGGCAGCATATGCAACCAAGTGGTCTCTCCTCTCCAGTGTCTCCTAAATATGGAGCTACCGGGTCCTGGTGGCAGCAAAGGTTACCTAAGGCACTATACAGGGAGTAGTACACCCAATACCACTCAGGGAATTTCCTGAGGGGAATTTTCTTTTTATAACTAGGTCCTCACAGCATTTCCCAAGGGGTGTATTCCAGAGTTAGCCTCTGAGGGGGAGGGCCTAGTGTTGCTGCCCTTTCATTAATGATCTACTCGACTACCCATTGCTCACTCCTTCCCCTGGCTCTACCTCCTCTTTTCTTAGGGTTTTTCCTTGGTTCTGCTGGGAAATTTTACTTTTGTGGGAAGCACTTTCTCTGGGTTATATAATGCTGAGTCCTTCAGTGTCATAAGATTCTGCTGCTCGTTCCACCTCTGTTCCTCACTGTTCTCTCATCTCTTGGTGGCATTCCACCCAGCTCCCAGCACTGCTGTTGGTTAGTGTTATTGTTATATTTCTTCTGCCATTTCAGAAAGATTAAGTAAGGAAGAGATATACACACATGTTTAGGCAGCCATCTGGAACCAAAAGCCCCTAGAAAATGTTGACATTTTTTAATTAACCGTTTTTACCTAAAGTAGAATAGGGGATATTTGAAAGTACAACTATGGGGAAGTATAACCATAGCTAAATTTTTAAGTTAAAAAAAAAAAATCCAGCTTCAGGAATAAGATGGAATTACTTAATAGGAATCCCTTTTGGTACATTTTCCAGACAGCTGTCCCACCCAAACCCTTGTCTACATGACAGTCTTCTGGCCTCACCGTGGGTTCTCAAGTCTGTGGAAGTCCAGTCACTGATGCTACCTGGATTCACAAGCAATCCTTGGGGCGTGACCTTCCTGAGGAGCAGAATGGCTGACATGGGGGGCAAAGCTGGCACCTCCGTGAGAAGATTCCTACCAGATTCTTGTTTCCCTTGAGGCTGGGATTCTAAATCTGCTTCATTTCTATGTCCACAGAACCTGCATAGTGCCTGGCACTGAATAGGTACACAAACTGCCTCTCAAATTTGGCCATTGAATTTATGCCCAAGTTGCAGATTTGTGAACAAAGTAAGTGTTGTTGTTTTAAGTCACTAAATTTGGGGGTTATGTTTATGTAGTAATAGATAACTGGAATAGACACACTCCATTAGCTTGACGGTAGAAAGCAGGTCTCTCAGAGAAAAGAACAGGGGTCGGGGAGATTACTGGGTCTGAGGAGGAATGTGGTGCTGTTCTGGGAGGCAGGAACTGGTGACTGGACAGTTTGGGTCTGGGGCAGCCAAGAGGGTGCGTGAGGGTGCTGGGCATGAGGAAAGATTGTTGACAAGAGAAGGAAGTGCCCATTTCAGGCTCATAGTCCCAGGAAGCAGTTATTCACTTACCTTGAGCAGAGACATGATGCCCAGTCCTTTCTATTAGAACAACCAGCATTTATTAAGCCTTTTTTTGTGTGCCAACCACTTGATAGGCCTCCACATACAAGATCTCTCATCCTTGCAACCACTCTAATAGTAGGTATTATTTTATCTCACTTAATCCAGTTAGGGGGACATGGAGGTTAAGGGACTTGAAGCAACCTGCTTAAGGTTATGAAAGTAGGAAGTGGGCTTGGCACGGTGGCTAATGCCTGTAATCCTAGCACTTTGGGAGGCCGAGGAGGGCAGATCACTTGAGGTTAGGAGTTTGAGACCAGCCTGGTCAACATGGTGAATCTGTCTCTACTAAAAATATAAAATTAGCCAGCTGTGGTGGCAGGCACCTGTAATCCCAGTTACTCAGGAGGATGAGGCAGGAGAATTGTTTGAACTTGGCAGGCAGAGGTTGCAGTGAGCCAAAATCGCGCCACTGCACTCCAGTCTGGGTGACAGAGCAAGACTCCATCTCAAAAAGAGAAAAAGAAAGTAGTAAGTGGCAAAACCAGGATTCAAATAGGACTCTGTTTAATAAAACCACTGTTCATTACTGATCACTTTTGACAAGTAACTTACCTGATCCTAGCCTCAGTTTCCCTGTTTATAAAATGGCAATAGTAATAGTTCTTATCTTGTGGGGAGGATTAAATGTTAGGCCTGTGCTGTCTGGTATGACACCTACTATCCATATGTAGCTGTAGAGCACTTGAAGTGTGGCTGGTCCAAATTGAGACATGCCCTACAAGTAAAATATATATAAAAGTTCATAAGGCCAGGGGTGGTGGCTCACGCCTATAATCCCAGCATTTTGGGAGGCCAAGGCAGGCAGATCACCTGAGGTCAAGAAGGAGTTCGAGACCAGCCTGGCCAACAAGGTGAAACCCCGTCTCTACTAAAAATGCAAAAATTAGCTGGGCATGGTGGTAGGCACCTGTAATCCCAGCTACTCGGGAGGCGAAGGCAGGAGAATTGCTTGAACACAGGAGGCGGAGGTTGCAGTGAGTCAAGACAGTGCCATTGCACTCCAGCCTGGACGACAGAGCAAAACTCTATCTCAAAAAAAAAAAAAAAAAAGTATTCATAGACTAGAACAAACAAAACACAAATAAAAAGAAAAAAGATAAAGAAAAAAACAGAGTTCATAAACTTAGTATGAAAATAAGATTGCAGCTGGGCATAGTGGCCTGAGCCTATAGTATAGTCCCAACTACTCGGGAGGCTCAGGCGGGAGGATTGCTTGAGCCCAGGAGTTCAAGGCTGCCACTTGAGCCCAGGAGTTCAAGGAGTTCAGGATTGTGCCACTGTACACCAGCGTGAGTGACAGAGCAAGACCTTCTCTTAAAAAAAAAAAAAAATTGCGAGTCTGTTTTCTGCTGCTATAATAGAATACCACCGAATGGGTAATTTGTGTAATTTATGAACAATAGAAGTTTATTTGGCTCACAGTTCTGGAGGCTGAGAAGGCCAAGATTGAGGGATCACATCTGGTGAAATTCTTCTTGCTGAATCATATCATGGCAGAAAGGAAAGCAAGCACATGGGAGAGAAATGGGGGCTGAACTTCATCCTTTTATCAGGAGCCCACTTCCAAAATAACTAAACCACTTCCACAATAACTGCATTGATCCTAGGGCAGAGCCATCGAAACCCAGTCACCTCTTAAAATCCCCGCCTTCCAACGCCATTACATTGGCAATTAAATTTTAACGTGAGTTTTGGAGGGGACATTCAAACCATAGCATAAACTGTCTTATTAACTTTTTATATTGATTACATGTTGAAATGATCATTTCTCGTTAAATAAGACACGTTATTAAAATAACTTTTACCCGTGCCTTTTTACTTTTTAAAAATGTGGCTGCTAGAAAGTTTTATTACATATGTGGTTGGCATTGTATTTCTATTGCACAGTGGTGAGTTAGACACTTAGAGTGTGAACACTGTCACTATGAGGTGGCCATTATTACTGAGACAGCTCAGCTTAGTATGTCCCACACTAGGACTTCCTTTTGCAATTCTACCTTTTATTTTTTTGAGACAAGGTCTGGCTCTATTGCCCAGGCTGGAGTGCAGTGGTAAGATTTCGGATCACTGCCACCTCTGCCTCCTGGGCTCAAGCAGTTCCCCCATCTCAGCCTCCCGAGTAGCTGGGACCACAGGCATGCACTACCACACCTGGCTAGTTTTTTTTTTTTTTGTATTTTTTGTAGAGACGGGGTTTCACCATGTTGCCCAGGCTGGTCTTGAACTCATGAGTTCAAGCGATCCACCCACCTCAGCCACCCAAAGTGCTGGGATTACAGGCATGAGCCACCATGCCTGGCTCTACCAATTCTTTTATTTCCTTGGGTTGGAAACTTTTTCTATATGACATCATTTCATTCTTATCGTCATCATTCTGCAATTTTAAGATTTTTAAAAATCTTCTTTCCCATATTTGTTAATTTTCTTTCTGCTAGTCAGTCTGCAGTCAGTGCTAAAAATATTACATGGAAAGGGCTCATGGGCTTTTGTACAAGGACAATAAAGAAAGGTAAGCTGGGGAAGGTAGCACTAGGCTTGAGAGGAAGAGAGAGAGTTGCAGATAGTGTGTTCAAACCAAGTTGCAAAAAAAAAAAAAAAAAAAAAAAA
>NW_012114141.1:10825934-10829655 GCF_000951035.1 Colobus angolensis palliatus | reverse complement strand
ATGTTGGCCAGGCTGGTCTCAAACTCCTGACCTCAAGTAATCCGCCTACCTCGGCCTCCCAAAGTGCTGGGATTACAGGCATGAGCCACCGTGCCCAGCCCCCATGTAATTTATTGCATAGTGTACTGAAAGTGAAAAACAGAATGGTTTTTGGTTTTGTATGGGTACTTGAAGTATGGTTTCTACTGAATGCATATTGTTTTCACACCATCCTGAAGTCAAAAATCCAGTGAGTGGGCCATGCCTGGTGGCTCACGCCTATAATCTCAGCACTTCGGGAGACTGAGGCAGAAGGAATACTTGAGCCCAGACTGGTCTGGGCAACATAGATCCTGTCTCTACAAAAAATAAAAATAGGCAGGCATGGTGATATGCGCCTGTAGTCCCTGCTACACAGGATGCTAAGGTTGGAGGATTGCTTGAGCCCAGGCAGTCAAGGCTACAGTGAACCATGATCATGTCATTGTACTCCAGGCTGGGTGACAGAGTGAGACCCTTTCTCAAAAAAAAAAAAAAAAAAAATGGAATAATGGCTCTTTCCAAATCTGAGCTAATAATGTTAAAACTCAGCAACAATGTATTGCCATTTTAGAATGAATATAAATCTGACTTTTAAGGATCAAGTTGACATTATGTTAAGCAACATTAAAATATTTAAAAGAGTCTGCATCGGGAAACTCTGAACATCATTATTCCCTCCTATTTCACAAAGTTTGTAAAGATGTGGGCTCTGTTTTTTTTTTTTTTCAGTGTGATAGTAGGGAATATTGCTCTGGTTTGTATGTTCAAGCTGCTCATTCTAATTCCCTGACACTAGCAGAACAAAGTAGACTTTTCTGAAATGAATCATTCCTTACAGAAAGAAATCACATGCTTTCCTTGGGAAATTTGCAACCTCACACTCAGTCCCAGAGGGACAAAGGATAATGATTTCATGTTGTCTGGCTACTTACTCCCTCGTGGTTCTGAAACATGGGTTTTCCTTTGAAAGGAAAGATGCCTCGTCCTTTTTAAAAGATATCACAAGGCTCTGTGTGGCACAGTTCAGTCCTGGCATCCACCACAAAGACATTTGTGTGTCCTTTTGGGGCTTTGAGCCAGGCGGACAGTCTGCCCAAACTTTCTGCCCATCTGCCACATGGAGGGCAAGGTGCTTCTGCCAGGCCACAGCAATAGGAATGCCGCTCAGGAACAAAGACAGCCATTGCTAGTGTCCCAAGCTGTGGGTGAGCTGCCTAGGTACAAGCCTCCGACCACCCCATGCCCGAGCCTGGGCATTTATATACAGCAGAGTGAGGTTTGAAAAGCCAGTGTAGCCAACTTAGTTTGACAGATGGAAGAACAGTGTGTGGTCTGACACGTGTGTGACATGGGGGCTGAGGAGGAATGTCTCCTTTGCTGGAGTAGCCATGAAAGTGGTGGTGAGTTTTATGGGCTCAGCAGAGGAAACTTTGTAACGGTACCTGAGAAAGTGACTTCCTTCTCCCCAACTTCTTTGAATCCCTGCCAGCTCAAAGTTCAGGATCCCTATGGGAGCTCCCAAATCAGGGAAGGTTATTCCTCTTAGAAGTTATGAGAATTGGCTTTGGAAAGAGATTTCACAGTTCCAACTTAGGCTTAGCTATTTACTGCCTGTGTGGTCAAATTGCAAGTTGCTCAACATTTCTTTTAGTTGAACCTCTGACAGATTCCTACCCTAAGATGAGGATTCAGTGCAATTGATTATTTGGGAGGTGATGGAATGGATTAGGGAAGGTGGAGGGAAGGAAGCTAATTAAGGGTGCATTTTAAATTCAGCTACCACAATGGGCAGCTGAAGCTTAAACCTGCAGGAAAACTCTAGGAAACAGAGTAGAACACACAGCTCACAATCATTACAGCCAAGTGGTGAGGGAACTGGGATATATATACCCCCACACCTGGCAGGCACATGTTAAGGGCTTCCTGAGGGGGCAGTGAAGACCCAGACACTTCTAGCCTGTCATGTTCATGGACAAAGCCCAAAGGCACCTCTCACAGAGATGCAGGGGATGGCCATTGGGAGCCAGGCTGGGGTGTACCAAAATGGCAAAGGGATGTGGGCAGAACAATGGCAGCATCTGCTATACTCTCGAAGCTTCATGTACTGCTTTGAAAAGTGAGAGTCATCATAGTTTTTATCTCGTAGGGAGGTATATATATATATATATATATATAAAGTGTATTATATATATATAAAGTGTATATATATATAAAGTGTATATATATATAAAGTGTATATATATATAAAGTATATATATGTAAAGTATATATATATATAAAGTGTGTGTGTGTATATATATATAAAGTATATATATATGGCCTGCTAAGTCCTCAGCATAAGGAGCAGCTTGTAACAGTACTTGTTAAATGTTGGTTATTATTACTGGAACCACTCAGCAGTTTTTGCCCTAGGATTTTGTTTGCAGTTTTGCCATTTCTTTTATTTTCTTGGGAGTTCCTGACTTTTTGCACTACAGCACACATATATAGGTCCAAAGAAAGAGGCTTGTGGCTTGTTTTCATTTGTCCAGAGGATGCTGAGATATCACTGTCACCTTTTAAGTTGAGATGCAGCAAGTCAAAGATGCAGGGTAGCAACCGGCAAGATGTGTCTTCTGCCTTGGCACCCTTCCACCTGCCCAGTAGTTGAGTTGTGAGAGGGTGCTGCTTAGGGGCCAGTGGGACCAGTCCCTCATTTATACACTGGGATATCAAAGAGTAGGAAAAGCTGTCTTTGCTTGCAAACAAGAGAGCGCACCAGTAGTTGTGTCTCAAATAACCTGCAAAGAGGTTTGACCAGGGGAGGGATGGAGGTGACTTTACATTTGCCGTGGGGATTCGCAGTTTCTTCACAGTAGAGTTTACAAATACTTGGCTTAAATGTCGTGTGTGTGTGCATACACACGTGTGTATTATACTGTATACAGATTCTCCTTGACTTATGATGGAGTTACATTCTGACAAATCCATGGTAAATTAAAAATGTAAGCCAAAAATGCAAGTCAAAATGCATTTAATACACCTAACTTACTGAACATCATAGCTTAGCCTACCCTGCCTTAAATGTGCTCAGAACACTTACATTAGCCTACTGTTAGGCAAAATCATCTCACACAAAGCCTATTTTATTTTATTATTTACTTATTTATTTTATTTTAGAAACAGGGTCTTGCTCTGTCACCCAGGCAAGTGAAGTGCTATAATCATAGTTAACTGCAGCCTCAAATTTCTGTGCTCAGGTGATCCTTCTGCCTTAGCCTCTCAAAGTAGCTAGAACTACAGACATGTGCTACCATGCCTGGCTAATTTTTGTAGAGAGAGGGTCTCCCTGTGTTGCCTAGCCTAGTCTTGAACTCCTTGGCTCAAGCAATCCTCCCTCTTCAGCCTCCCCAAATGCTGGGATTACAGGCATAAGCCACTATGCCTAGTCAAAACCTATTTTATAGTAGTGTTGAATATTTCATGTAATTTTTTTTTTTTAATTTTGAGATGAGGTCTTGCTCTGTCTCCCAGGCTGGAGTGCAGTGGTATGATCTTGGCTCACTGCAACCTCTGCCTCCCGAGTTCAAGCAATTCTCCTACCTTAGCATCTCAAGTAGCTGGGATTACAGACGCATGCTACCACACCCAGCTAATTTTTGTATTTTTAGTAGAGATGGGGTTTCATGATGTTGGCCAGGCTGGTCTCAAACTCCTGACC
>NW_012114141.1:10819164-10822234 GCF_000951035.1 Colobus angolensis palliatus | reverse complement strand
AAAACAAAACAACAACAACAACAAAAAAACCACATAGCTAATATAAAGAACAGACTTGATACTCCAGAGTTTGGGGGCTTTAGAGCCTGTCTCCCTGACAGAGCAATAAGTTCTTTGAAGGCAAGGACTATTCTATGCACTATAGCTTTATGTCCACCCAGGACTAAGTAGAGATTGAATGAGTGACTGAGTGATAAAAATAGCAGCTGGCACCAAAAAAATGATTTTATGAATTAGTTTTGTTAGACCTTAGAAATAGCATACAGTATTGTTAAGTACAAAGAGAAAAAAAGCTTTGCAGTGGAGAAACCTGGCAGACACCACCTAATCCAAGTGATTAAAGTGGACATAATCAGGAATGGGACAAATTGATGTGATGCATGAAGAAGGACAGTGTCACTTCTGGGGTGTTCCTACGAAAGATGCATAACCTGACTCTACTCATGAGGAAACAGTAGACAGACCCCAAACAAGAGACAGTCTGCAAAGCAACAGGCCTGTACCCTTCAACATGGCAATGTCAGGAAAGAACAAAAAATAAATCAATAAAAAATGTTTAAACACTGAGGGGTGCTTCCAGATTAAAGAATAGTAAAGAGACTTGGCACCTAAATGTATTTTATGATCTTGGATTCTAAATTGGCCAGAAAATTGCTGTAAATAACATCATTGAGAAATTGGCAAAATTTGGATGTGGACTGTAGCTTAAATCATAGCATGGCATGAATGTTAAATTTTCTGAATTTGATCATTTTCCCAGAATCATATGGGATAACGTATTTGTTTTTAGGGTATACATGCTGAAATATTTGGTTGGCATAAATGGTTCAAACAAACATAGGGTACCATAAGTCTAAGTGCAGTTTTACTTTTTGAGACAGAGTCTTGCTCTGTCACCCAAGCTAGAGTGCAGTCAGTGATCTTGGCTCACTGCAACCTCCACTTCCCGGGTTCAGGCGATTCTCCTGTCTCAGCCTCCCGAGTAGCTAGGACTACAGGGGCCCGCCACCATGCCCCGCTAATTTTTGTATTTTTAGTAGAAACAGGTTTCACTATGTTGACCGGGCTGGTCTTGAACTCCTGACCTCGTGATTCACCCACTTCAGCCTCCCAAAGTGTGGGGATTACAGGCATGAGCCATCACACCTGGCCCTATGTGCAGTTTTAAGACATTGAGGTGAAATTCACATAAGATAAAATTAATTATTTTATTTTATGTTTTAGAGACAAAGTCTTGCTCTGCGGCCCAGGCTAGAGTATAGTGGCATGATCATGGTTGACTGGGACCCTTGTATGTAAAAAGAGGATAAGATCTATTTCATACAATAGTTTTGATGGTTGAAAAAGAATATGAATGTAAACCTCAAACTCCTGGGCTTGAGTGATCCTGCTACCTCAGTCTCCTAAGTAACTGGGACTACAGGTGTGTGCCACCACACCTGGCGAATTTTTAAATTTTTATTTTATGTAGGGAGGGAGTATTGATTGCTGTGTTGCCTAGGTTGAACTCAAACTCATGGCCCCAAGCAACCCTCCCACCTGAGCCTCCCAAAGTACAGGGATATAGGCTTGACCCACCATGCCTGGTCAGATGAACCATTTTAAAGTGTACAATTTAGTGACCTTTAATACATTCTCGGCCGGGTGCGGTGGCTCATGCCTGTAATCCCAGCACTTTGGGAGGCCGAGACAGGTGGATCATGAGGTCAGGAGATTGAGACCATCCTGGCTAATACAGTGAAACCCCATCTCTACTAAAAATACAAAAAAACTAGCAGGGCATAGTGGCGGGCGCCTGTAGTCCCAGCTACTCGGGAGGCTGAGGCAGGAGAATGGCATGAACCCGGGAGGAGGAGCTTGCAGTGAGCCGAGATCGCGCCACCGTACTCCAGCCTGGGCCACTGAGCAAGACTCTGTCTCGAACAAAAAAAAGAAAAAAAAATAGTCATGTCCCATTTCCCCTTCCCATGAGTCCCTAGCAACCGCCAAGCTATCTTCTATCTCTATGGATGTACCTATTCTGAGTATTTCATATAAATGGAATCATGCAATATGGGGCCTTTTGTGTCTGGCTTTTTTTACTTAACATGTTTTTGAGTTCCATCCTCACTGTAGCATGCATCAATACTTCATTCCTTTTTATAGTTGAATAATATTTCATTGTACAAATATACCTATTTTGTTTTTTCATTCATCTGTTGATGGGTACTTGGGTTGTTTCTACTTTTTGGCTATTATGAACAGTGCTACTATGAACATTCACGTACAAGCATTTGTTTGAGCACCTGTTTTTAATTCTTTGAGTATGTATCTAGGAGTGAAATTGCTGTATCATATGGTAAAGGTATATTTAACTTTTAAAGAAACTACCAAATTGTTTTCTAAAGTGGCTGCATCATTTTACTGTTTATACTGTTCTTACAACTCTCCTCAAAGTCTGAAATTATTTCAAAGTAGAAAAAAGAAAAAACTAGTGTGTGCACACTCAGGCAGAAGGACACCTAAGTGCACAAAAGTAGGGAAGTGATGAGTGAGCTTCATCCAACAGGCCAGACCTGCGTGTGAACTCAGATGTTTAAAATGACTGGCATAGGCAGCTTAATGGAAGATTCCAGAGTGAAAATTTTTGTAAAGGATGGCACAGTTTAAAAGTGCTATCAAAGCACTTCCATAACAGGAAACCCAGCCCCAGGCAGGTGGAGAGAACCCATGTGCCCAGCCTTTCTCTTCCCCTTTGGGGGCATCATTAGCAGTTCCATGGGTGCACAATCCATTTGTTGACTACATGCATGAGTGAGCATGGTCTCCCTTTTATAAATGGGCATCCATGGGAAACTGCAATTTTCCTTACAGAAGTCTGCCTGATTGCCAGTTTTGATGGTTAAAAGAGGATATGAATGTGAAAGTTCTGCAAAGTCGTAAAGCACTGATAGACAATGAATCAGGATTATAACTAAGGCCTCTACATTCGGTTCACACCATGGTTAGTTCTTCTTCCTCCTGAGAATATGGTCCCCCAACCAGCCACTTGGTGCTCCCTGGGAGCTTGTGAGAAATGCAGACTCTCAGG
>NW_012114141.1:10818409-10819114 GCF_000951035.1 Colobus angolensis palliatus | reverse complement strand
GATGGTCTCGATCTCCTGACCTCGTGATCCGCCCGTCTCGGCCTCCCAAAGTGCTGGGATTACAGGCTTGAGCCACCGCGCCCGGCCTCAGTATCGCTTTTAATTCAGTTTTATTCCAATAATTCAAAGAATCAGTGTATTAAAAATATTAAACTAAAAGAAAAAATAATTATTATGCCAAAAGCACAAAATATTGAAACAGGTTTTACAACAAAAGTATGTGCACGAGCCTATGTGTTATTATTTCAGCTCTTTGCTCAATCCAGGGGAATATTCTACACTCATTAGCTCTAGTGTTTATAAGAGGTTAACAACTGCTTGGTTTTCATGGCCAACATGATTATGCTCTGACCTTGGTTCTCATACAGCTCTCTTTTACATTCAGCTTACAGAATTTATTTATTTATTTATTTAAGAAGGAGTCTCACTCTGTCACCCAGGCTGGAGTACAGTGGCGCGATCTTGGCTCACTGCAGCCTCTGCCTCCCGGGTTCAAGCAATTCCCCTGTCTCAGCCTCCCGAGTAGCTGGAATTACAGCCACCCACCACCACACCTGGCTAATTCTTGTATTTTTGGGAGAGACGGGGTTTTGCCATGTTGGTCAGGCTGATCTTGAGTTCCTGACCTCGGGTGATCCTCCTGCCTCGGCCTCCCAAAGTGCCAGGATTACAGGTGTGAGCCACCTCGCCTGGCCAGAATTGACT
>NW_012114141.1:10806793-10814038 GCF_000951035.1 Colobus angolensis palliatus | reverse complement strand
TGCCTGTAATCCCAGCTACTCGAGAGGCTGAGACAGAAGAATCGCTTGAACCGAGGAGGCGGAGGTTGCAGTGAGCCGAGATCACACCATTGTACTCCAGCCTGGGCAACAGAGCAAGACTCCATGAAAGAAAGAAAGAAAGACAGAAAGAGAGAAAGAGAGAAAGAGAGAAAGGGAGGAAGGGAGGAAGGGAGGAAGAGAGGAAGGGAAGGAAAAAGGGGAAATCTACCTCCTGGAGAGAGAGACGAGAGACTATAAGATATCGTTTTGCATGACTGGATGTTAGTTCAAGGATCTCTGAAATGCACTGTTTCTGGAGGGACTGCCAGGCTCAGGGTCAGTCTTTCTCTCATCTCAGACAAAGCCTTGGCCTGTGGGATGCCTATAATCTCAGCACTTTAAAGGGTCAAGGCAGGAGGATAGCTTCAGCCCAAGAGTTCGAGACCAGCCTAGGCAACAAGATGAGACCCCGTCTCTACTAAAAAAAAAGAAAGAAAAAGAAAAAAAAAATTAGCCAGGAGTGGTGCTGCACACCTGTAGTCCCAGCTACTTTGGGAGGCTGAGGTGGGAGGATTGCTTGAGCCTGGAGATAGAAGCTGCAGTGAACAGTGATTGTGCTACTGCACTGTAGCCTGAGCAACAGAGTGAGACTGTCTCAAAAAGAAGAAGAAAAAGAAAGCTAAAGCTTTACTGATCCTCTGTTTTATGCCAAACACAGTGTTCATCTTTCATCTGCCTTCTTTCCTGGGTCTCTCCATGTTTTCTCCTTTTCTGTGTCTCTGAGAACACTTGTGATTGGATTTAGGGCCCACCCAGATAATCCAAGATGATCTCACTTCAAGAGCCTTAATTAATTACATTTGTAAAAATGGTTTTTCCAAATAAGGTCACATTCACAGGTTTCAGGGGTTAAGATGTGGGCATGTCTTTTGGGGACCACAGTTCAGCTCACTCTGTGAGGCATGGAGTGCTCCTTATTTCCACTGCCCCAGGAGAAAGGCGATTTGTGCTAAGAAGACAGGTAGACAGAAGGGAGAACTGGAGAACAGGCCTGCTCTATCATTCTTCCTCTAGCCGTTCTTGCTTCCCAGGATTTCTCTTTACTCCCAACTGCATGACCCTCAGCTTTGGACCCCACTGTTATGGGGAGGTCTTTCCAGGTTTCCCAATTCAAATTCCCGAGTATTCAAAGGTTGCTGGCCCGCCTGAGAAAGTGCTGGTATTAGGTTAGGCATCTCTCCCTGATCTGATACGCTGGTGTCTTGGAAAGGTGGGAAGGGTGGGTAGCGCCACATGATTCAAAACCTCTCCTCCCAGCCCTGTTTCTTCAGTGTCTCTAGTGAGCTGGTGGAGCAACAGCCTCCTTTAGAAGGAGGATATTTGAACAGACCTCTCTTGCCCAGGTCCTTGGAGAAGAATGCAGTGGAATCCTGGGTTTCACATTGTATCCAAGCCTGTGTTCCACTTATCAAAGTGCCAAACTCCCTGTAAGGCAGTCACACTTTTAAGGGGACATACAGCATGAATCCTGGGGTCACATTCTAAGAAGGCTCTGGCAATAATTGAATCATGGTAGCAGTCCTATTCATTGAGCACCACTTTCATTTTCTCCTTTAATTTTCTTTTTTCTAGATAGAGTCTTGCTCTGTCGCCCAGGCTGGAGTGCAGTGGCACAATCTCAGCTCACTGCAACCTCCACTTCCTGAGTTCAAACGTTTCTCCTGCCTTGGACTCCCAAGTAGCTGGGATTACAGGCTTGCACCACCATGTCTGGCTAATTGTTTTGCATTTTTTTAAAGTAGAGATGCGATTTTGCCATGTTGGCTATGCTGGTCTGGAACTCGTGACCTCAGGTGATCTGCCCACTTTGGCCTCCCAAAGTGCTGGGATTACTGGCATAAGCCACTACCCCCAGCCTTCTCCTTTAATCTTTATAACAAAGCTGCAAAGGAGTCCATTCCATGGAGGAGGAAGTCGGGGCTAATAGAGGCTAAATTACTTGCCTAAGGTCACCTGGTTCCTATGTACAGCAGCAATGAGTCCAGTCTTCTCCACTGCAATTGCTCTGTCATGGCGGTTCCCATTAATGCCACACATTAGTCACTCCCTATGGAAATCATGTCAGAATTAATTGAAAGCCAAGGGCACTGGGAGAAAAGGAAGGCCTGGATTTTGTGGAGCCCTGATTTGGAATGACAATACACATAAGTACAGGGAAATGGATGTGTGGAATAAGTGCTGGGGAAAGTTACCCACTCCAGCAGAAGCATTTAGCATCTTATATTCTTTTGCACAATCTTTTCTTCTCTCTGGTATCACTGAGGGTTGGTTGCCTATAAACATGTTCAGGAAATTAATTAAAAGTATTTATTTTGCCCCAGTTAGAGATGAACTGTGGTGGGGGGAGTCTAGCATAGAATAGAAAAGACCCCTGTGGAACGATGAGATCCCTGTAAATATTCTGAGATGCAACTACATAGCTTCAGACCCTGGAATGGGAGGGAAAGCCCTGCATAGGGAGCAGTAAATCACCAACTTCTCCAGTAAATGAGAAGGTGACCCTGCTGGCCACTGGGAGCGGGGCTGCCGAAGCCCCTCTGAGGTTTTCTGGAGAAATCCTGCTTCCGTTGCTTCCCATTTCCCAGGTTTGGCTCCACACCATGATCCATGCTTACTGGGGCCCTCAGGAAATGGCTGCTGTGGGAGCCTCCTCTTTTCCCAATCTACCATGCATACTCTTAATTTTCAGGCAAAAATTAATTCTGAAAATAATGATGTAATCTTTAAAAGAATTGTATTTCCAATGGGCAGCACTTGCTTGATACAGAGCAGCAGGGCCATGTAACCTGGCTTCTAAATCATCACATCTTTGGGTCCGCACTTTTTTTTTTTTATGCTTCAAATGCACCTTTGCAGAAGGAGATGAACTGGGGGACATGTTAGCGCTTCCACGGGCCTGCTGAGCTCTGTTGGCTGGGTGTGCTAAAAATAACTGGAGAGGTTAAAAAAATGTTGAAGCAGATTTAGGGGCTCTTCTGGAAAATGAAACACAGAAGCTGGGCCCTGGGTGGTTCTATTTAAAGCCGATCATCATCTATCCTTTCCTGTGGATTTACATGCGAAGACTCTACTCCCCAGCGACTGGCTGAGGGAAGGAGGGTCTGATCTGCGTTAGGGCTCACCTCCTCCCACGACCCTCTGCAAAGCAGCAGCTGTCCAGAGAAAAAGGAGTGTGTTGGCTCTGGCAAGCAGCTCAGTTCTTTCCTTCCACAATTGTCCCTTTGAATTGAGGAAAGTGAAAATAAAGTTTTCAAGGCCAATTTCACAATTTCATCTTCTGTGAAAAGCAAAATCAACGAGGCTATGAAAAATTACAAGCAGTTAAAACACTTTCATGTCATCTTTCCCAGAGAGAGAGAGAAAGAGAGAGGAAATCAGACTGCTTTGTTCAAAGCAACGGCCAACGCAAGCCCCCTTTTTTTTTTCTTTCTTTCTTTTCCGTTTTTTTTTTTTTTTTTTAAACACATCTGGTCCCAATCTTTATACACCAGTGGACAAAAGCAATTAGACAGCTCTGCTTTCATCTCATAATAATGAAAGTCATATATTTTCCATGGCTGTCTCATTTGGTTACCCAGCTCTGCAGAAAGAGACTAAATGGAATTTAAAATGTGGGTCTTTGCTTGACAGTGCTGTTAGTGACCTGAGGGATAAGTGCTCCAGCATCTTCTAGAACCACGAGAAGAGAAAGAATAGATATTGCAAGTGTGTGCAAATAAACCTCAACATAATTTACATGCCTGTGGGACAGGCCCTTCACAACCCAATCTTTCCAACAAGCCCGGGGGATAGGGGTGCCTTATTAGAATTGTTTCAGATTTGGAAAGATCTCTTGACAAATCTGCTAGAGGATGCTAGAGGAGCTTTCATTTAAAGTGAAACTTTGGCTTTCTCATTGTACTGGTCAGAATTCTCTTGGTTGCCAGGGACAGAGTCAACCTAACCCAGCCTGAGTAAAACAGAGAATTGGTTCATATCACTAAACGTAAGAGGATGAATCTGATCAGACTTAGCTGGTTCCGAGGCTTCTTGAAATGCTCTCTTCTTTTCTGCTCCCTCCACCTCTCCCAAGATTAGCAACTCCAAGAAAAGGGTTGGCTTGGCATCAACAGTTTCAGCAATAATTCTATAGTTATTCTCACTAAGTCAGGTGCCCATCCTTAAACTGGCTACAGGCTTGGGTCACTGGTCCATTCCTGAAGATGAGAGTGGGGTCTGCTCCATCAAACCACAGGACTGACATTGGGTAGGGGTTGACTCCATGAAAGAAAATTGTGTTTCAGCTTCAAAAGAAGAAGGGATGGATGCAAGATGCCATAGCTAGCCTGTGTGGGACCCTTGTGAGCTGGAAACAGGCACCCCTCCAGGCTGATGCAGACCTATGCCCCCACTTCTTGGGGGGCAGATGGCACCTTTGGCCTGCCTTCCTCTGGGAAGAAGCAAACCCACACCTAGGACAGATAGTTGAGTGAGCAAAACTAAAGGTGGCTATTGACCCACTTGACTCCTTGGCAGGACAACATTGTACTGTGTGACAGACACCTGAACCCTGTAAGTGGTGGCACTGGTGGGCAGGAAAACCAACATATGTCCTCCACATTCACCCCCAACCATTCTAAAATAGATGCCTTACCCCCCAGGTTTCTTGCCTGACATGCTTAAACTGCAGCTTATTCATTAGAATGTGTATATTAGCCGTTTTACAACTAAACGTTTGCTCAAACTTGGGTGTGTGATGTTAACCCATAGAGGGAGCACTGAGATGGAAAAGTCCAGACCTGGGGCCCAGGAGGCCCGGACTGATTGCAGCTCTGTGTTTTACTATGAGGGCATTCTTCCTATAGTCCTGAGGCTTCTTTAGATTTCAGCTTCCTCATTTGTAGGGTAAGGGGACTCTTCCCAAAACCCTTCCTTCCTAGTCAAGGTCCAGATTAGAAGGAGGCCTGTGGTTTGGGGGATCTTTCTTTTCTCCCAGTTTCCTACTGTTTGTGCCAACAAGTATAATTCTACCTCCGGCCCCCTTCCCCCAGCTGGTCTCAGATGTGTGAAGTTGGTGGTTTTACCGCATTTAGTCACATTTGATCACCTCCAGCTCCCGCTTCAGCAAGTTGTAATTTCCCTCCCAAAAGACATTGGTGACACACAAACCCGCTTTTGCCTGTTAGGCAAATTAGCACCCACTCACCAACCTGGGCTCCTGCAGAAGCTGGCTGGGAACAAACACAATGCATCTGAAAGACCTGAAAATGCAAAGCACAGCAGTGGCGGACTTCTGTCCCATGAGGGTCAGGCCCTCTCAGCCTGAGCAGAGGGAGGATCATTAAACAGGGGTGTCTGCAGCAGAGGAAGGGACCCTGGCCCTGTAAACCCAACTTCTCCTGCTGCAGGGAGCCCCTGGGAGTGCTGAGAATAGGCTTACAGGGCAGAAGCATTCTTCATCATCTTATATGCAGACACTTAACCTCTTTGCATTTGCCAACCACAAATTCTAGCGCCAAGCACAGAACCCCACAAATATCCTATCTCCTCTGTTAATCTATCAGAACCAAATTTCCTTTTAGGTCCTTGTGCCTGGCTCCTGCCACTTTGGCCTGCAAAAGTGAGGGCAGAGTGACCTAGGTTCATCTCTGCCAGAGCTGCTAGGAGAGGGCTTGGGGACCATGTAAAATGTTCCTTGGGGTGAGTTAGTCTGCTTCTATTTTACCACTCACAGTCAAATGGTCTTCCAAGGCCTAGAGATTCTGAGTGGGGTTAATCAATGCCTATGTGTGCCACTGGGTGCCACTAGTGGAATATTTTGGGGTCCAAACAACCAGTCATACACATAAAAGACCTGTTAATAATTTATTCTTTATCATTGTCTTTGGGAGTTCAGAACATACACAGGGAAATATAATAATACTGATGCCTATATTTATAGAACAACATTCTGTCCTCATATGCTCTTTTATAGCCTGGATAATTTAGTAGTTAAATGCTTGAACTACTACTGGATTCAAACTTTGACTCCTCCAAAGACTAAGAAACTTCATAGTTAACATTCTGGAACCTCTGTTTGCTTCTCTGTAAAATGCAAGATAATAACAGCCTCTACCTTTACAAGTTTGGGGAGAGTTAATTGCAGTGGTCTATGTTAAGCTCTCAACACGTGGTCAGACATAGAATGATGGTTCAATACATGTTAGTGATTACTTTTTTTTTTTTTTTTGAGGCAAAGTTTTGCTCTTGTTGCCCAGGTTGGAGTGCAGTGGCAAGATCTCAGCTCACCAAAAACTCCGCCTCGTGGGTTCAAGTGATTCTTCTACCTCAGCCTCCATGGTAGCTGGGATTACAGGCACCTACAACCATGCCCAGCTAATTTTTGTATTTTTAGTAGAGACAGGGTTTTGCCATGTTGGTCAGGCTGGTCTTGAACTCCTGACCTCAGGCGATCCACCTACCTCAGCCTCCCAAAGTGCTGGGATTACAGGCATGAGCCACCGCACCTGGCCATGACCACTGTTATTATCCATGAACTCATTTGACTATAAGAATGACTTGTGAAGTTGGTTGGACCAGGATATTTTCCCCTTTTGATAAGTGAGGAAAGTGAGATCTGAAAGTAAAAAGCAAGCATGGGGCCAGAGGAGGCGAGGGGGAGAGAGAGGGGCTCATAGGATTGGGAGACGGCTAACACGAGCAAGGAGCATCTAAGGGGACAGGCCCACCCTCTTGCCACAGCAGCTTTAAGTTTCCTACTGTATGCAAGAGAGGGGTCCTGACCTGCAGAATACTGACAGCAAGATAAAGTCATTTAAATTGAACCTACTTACTGAAGGGACTGAAACGTTACAGTAAATAGAGGTGAAAAAAATAGATTAGCATTTTGCCTTGAAAAAAAAGGACACCTTGGCCAGGCACAGTGGCTCACAACTGTATTCCCAGCACTTTGGGAGGTCGAGGTGGGTGGATCACTTGAGGTCAGGAGTTCAAGACCAGCCTAGCCAACATGGTGAAACCCCGTCTCAACCAAAAATACAAAAAAATTGGCCGGGCGTGGTGACGGGCACCTGTAATCCCAGCTACTAAGGAGTCTGAGGCAGAAGAATCTCTTGAACCCTGGAGGCGGAGGTTGCTGTGAGTCGAGATGGCACCACTGCACTCCAGCCTGGGTGACAGAGTGAGACTCTGTCTCAAAATAAATAA
>NW_012114141.1:10800814-10806390 GCF_000951035.1 Colobus angolensis palliatus | reverse complement strand
AAAGAAAGAAAAAAAGAAAATTACCTCCAGCCCAATAGCTCACCTGGTCAGTTACTAAAGGGTCCTTGTATTGGATTTTAGCCTGCAGTTTTTCTTTGGTTAGCCCATTAAGACAGGGATCAACTCTACGATGTTCATTGCTATATCTCCAGTCCTAGCAGTAACTGGTGTGGTAGGTTTTCAATAAATATTTGTTGAATGAAAATAACTAATGGTTATATAGTGTTTATGAAACAATGTTCTAGCTGGGTGCAGTGGCGCATGCCTGTAATCCATCCTTCCATCCATCCTGCTGAGGTGGCAGGACCACTTGAGCCCAGGAGCTTGAGACCAGTCTGGCCAACATGGTGAAATCCCGTCTCTACAAAAAATACAAAAATTAGCCAGGTGAAGTGGTGTGCACCTGTAGTCCCAGCTACTTGGTGGGATTGAGACAGGAGGGTCACTTGAGCCTAGGAGGTCAAGGATGCAGTGAGCCATGATTACGCCACTGCATGCCAGCCTGGGTGACAGAATGAGAAGTCTCAAAAAAGGAAGGAAAAGAAAACAGTGTTCTGAGAATTTGATATGGTAGATTATATTTTCTAAAGAGAGCCATAAAATATCTCCTAGCCTACATGCTCTTCTTATAATGTGTCCTTGATATTCCTCCCATTGAGAAAGGGGGTTGATGTCCCCTCCCACTGAAACTGGGTGGACTCTCTATGGACCAAATGGGCAACTTGAAGGGAAGAGTAAAGTACTATTTGCAAAAGTTTGTGTATGCTTTATCACTGGAGAAAATATCTTTCTAGTATTGGAGGGTACTTTCCTCCTATATTCATCAATTATTGCCACTGAAATGCTGCATAACAAACCCGCTATCAGTTGGGTTTACAATACTTTATTCCCATTCACCTGTGGGTTTGCTAGGGGTTGGTTGAACAATGTTGTTCTCAGCTGGGGTGGTTTGGTTTGGCTGCATTTATCTCTCTGCCTTCCCTAGAACCAGGGGGCTAGCCTGGGTATGTTTCCCTCAACGCCTTTTGCAATGGCAAAGGCTCAAGAGAGCAAACCAAATCCTGCACCTGCTTGTTAATCTTCTCCTTACACCACTTGTGTCTATTCCAGTGGTCAAAGCAAATTTCTTGGCTGAAACCAGATTGAAAAGATGCAGAAGAGAGTGAATATTTTTAGTAATAGTCGCACCTCTTTCCATACGTTAGCAACATATTTCAAAGTGTTTAGAGGTCTCACAAATATATGCTGACCATTTTCTCATGCCATTCAATACACTTAGCACATCATTTTCAAAGGCTGCTTAGTACTCAGTCATAGAAATGGTTGAACCAGGTTGTGCTGTTTGTAATAAAGTGTTTCATCACTCCCCAGTGTTTGAACATCTAGGTTGCTTCTTTTTATTGCTGCTGTAATTAATATATCACAATGAGCAACTATAGACATAAGTCTTGGTTCACAGTCCGTAATTATTTTCTTAGGACAGATGCCTAGAAGTGGGATTTCAGGAATTTAAGAAAGAGACTAAAGAATTTAAGGCTGTGAATAGAGTATCAATGGCAGAGAGCTTTTTTTACACTCCTTCCTGGAAAGAGAACACACTAACTGGTCTATACAAATGAAAACTTGGCCGGGTACGGTGGCTCATGCCTGTAACCCCAGCACTTTGGGAGGCCGAGGTGAGCGGATCACTTGAGGTCAGGAGTTTGAGACCAGCCTGGCCAATAGGGCGAAACCCCATCTCTACTAAAAATACAAAAAAATTAGCCAAGCCTGGCGGCGGGTGCCTGTAATCCCAGCCACTTGGGAGGCTGAGGCAGGAGGATGGCTTGAACCCGGGAGGCGGAGGTTGCAGTGAACCAAGATCATGCCATTGCACTCCAGCCTGGGTGACAGAGCAAGATTCTGTCTTAGAAAAATTACAAAAAATTAGCTGAGTGTGGTGGCGCACGCCTGTTAATTCCAGCTACTCCAGCTACTCGGGAAGCTGAGGTGGCAGAATCGCTTGAACCCGGGAGCGGGAAGTTGCAGTGAGCCGAGATTGTGCCACTGCACTCCAGCCTGGGCAACAGAGTAAGACTCCATCTCAAAAAAAAAAAAGAAAGAAAAAGTCAAGGACATAAAAATTAAAGAAAGAATAAGGAGCTGTTCCAGACTGAAGGAGCCCAAAGAACCATGGCAGCTGGGTGCAACATGGGATTCTGAACTGAATCCACTTGCTATAAAAATGACATTATGGGGATTGCTGGCAAAACTTGAATGGGGCCCAAGGATTTGCAGTAATGTATCAATGTTAATTTCCTAACTTTAAAAATGGTTGTATTGTGTATATAGAAGGATGTCCTTGTTCGTAGGAAATGTATAGTAGAATTTTCAGGGCACCAGGTCAGGTCTGCAACTTACTCTCAAATGGTTTGGGAACAAAAACATTGTTTGTACTGTACTTGCAACTTTCCTGTAAGTTTCAGATTTTTTTTTTTTTTTTTTAAGAACAAAGAAGGAGGTCATTTTCACTGAGCAGTTGGCAGATTCACCCAAGGTCCAGAGATGGAGTTGAGAGGCAGTGCCAAGGAGTGATATGGGCCGATCTGTGTTTGAGAGAATGCCTATCAGCTGTGTGTAGGGGTGGGTGTAGGAGGGAAGGCAGATGAGGGTCAGGGAGACTGGAGGCAGGTGGGGCGGGCTTGAGCTTAGACAATGACAACATGTAAAGCAGAAGACAGATTTGAGACTGGTTGAGGAGGGAGACTCCTTCGGATATGGAGAAAGAGAGGAGGAAAAGATAATGAAGATTTCAAGCCTCATAGAGAGGATGACAGGGGTTAGGAATGAGATGGGGCCTGTGGCAGTGATCTTGGGAGGGGCAGGTGGCGGATCCTGTTTGGGGCGTGCTGAATATAAAAAAAGTCTGACTGTGACATTGGGCTCCTCTCTCATCTCTAGAGTATCAGCCAATGTGGTTCATCTTCCCAGATGTAGAATTTGAGATCTTGTTGTGACATTTTTGCTGAGACATCAGGAAGCAATGAATTATGATTTTGAACCAGGAAGAAAGATCACAGTAGCAACATGGATTTGGGATTTTTTGGCTTGGAAGCCAAGAAAACAAGTGAGATTAGAAAGGGAGGAAAGAAAGCCTTTGGAGAAGGCTAAGGGGAAAGAGCCTGTGAAAGAGGAAGAGGAGGTGTGATTAGGAAGGGAGGAGGAAAACCAGTCTGAGTATTTGAGTCCAAGTATTTAGTAATGTGGGCACGGACCCCAAATTTTCTTCTGCCCTACTGAGAAAAAAATCCACCATGTCACAAGGGTTTCCCACTTACTTTCTGACATTCTAGCTTCTGTTGTTTTTCCTTACATATAAACTAATGTCTATGGTTAAATGTAGGTCACTCCCGTAACACACCCACAATCTGCATAACTCCTTATAGTTCAGTTTCAACAGAAGACTTGGTCAAGCAATTGCCAAAGAGGAGGCACAGTGTAGCTCCTGGGTTCAAATCCCAGCTCCACCATTCACCAGCCACATCACTTTGTGCAAGTTACTTAACCTGCCTGTGCCTTAGTTTCCACATCTGTAAACCAGGGGTTAAAAATGTTCCTACTCCTGGAATTGTTATGAGGGTTAAAGGTGTTAATATTCCATAACTACTTGGAGTCATGACTGGCACTATGTAAGTGTATGTGTTATTAAGTTAGTGGAAACCTAAATGAGCTACTAACTCTATATAGTCCTGCTACAGATACCTATTTGCCAGTGCTATTCAGTGATTTACAAGTTATACTTTTGCAAGCAGGTCCCCTGTAGGCCTCAAACTTTTGATGCTCAGAGGCCAGTTTAGCCATTCATTTTTTGACAGATTGGAGCCCACGTGGTTGATCTCAGGAAACCAAAATTGCTCCACAAATATGACCATGGAAATAGTCCCCAAGTGGTGTCCCTAGGAGTAAGGAATGCTGAGTTTCTTCCAGGACTGTTTTATTAGACTTTCTTATCTCCCCTATATTGGCCCCAGTAATCTAGTAGAGCTGTGCTTCTCAAACTGTAATGGGCATACACACAATCTGAAGATTTTGTTAAAATGCAGATTCTAGCTAGGTGTCGTGGCTCATGCCTATAATCCCAGCACTTTGGAAGGCTGAGGTGGGCGGATTGCTTGAGGTCAGGGGTTTGAGACTAGCCTGGGCTACACGGTGAAAACCCTCTACAAAACATACAAAAAAATTAGCAAGGTGTGGTGGTTTGCACCTGCAGTCTCAGCTAGTGGGGGTGACGGGAGTAGGGGGCTGGGGAGCTGAGGTGGGAGAATCGCTCAAACCCAGAAGGTCAAGGCTACAGTGAGCCAAGAGGGTGCCACTGTACTGCACTCCAGCTTGAGTGACAGAATGAGACCCTGTCTCAGGAGAAAAAAAAAGAAGCTTCTGCTACAATATGAATGAAACTTGAGGACATTATCATGTGAAATAAGCCAGTCACAAAAGGACAAATACTGTATGATTCTGCTTATATGAGGTACCTAGAATGGTCAAATTCATAGAGACAGGAAGTAGAATAGTGGTTGCCAGGGGCTGAAGGGAAAAGAGAACGAGAGTGATTGTTTAATGGGTACGGGGTTTCAGTTTCACAAGATAGAAAGAGGTTTTGTGTGTGTGTGTGTGTGTGTGTGTGTGTGTGTGTGTGTGTGTGTTTTGAGACAAGGTCTTACTCTGTCGCCCAGGCCGGAGTGGCAGCAGCAGATCTCAGTTCACTGCAACCTCTGCCTCCCAGGCTCAAGCTATTCTCCTGCCTCAGCCTCCCAAGTAACAGGGACTACAGGCACGCACCACCACATCTGGCTAATTTTTATATTTTTAGCAGAGACGAGGTTTCACCATGTTGACCAGGCTGATCTTGAACTCCTGGCCTCAGATGATCTGCCTGTCTCAGCCTAGGTAATCCCAAAGTGCTGGGATTAGAGGCGTGAGCCACCATGCCCTGCCAAGATGAAAAGAGTTTTATGGATGGACGGTGATGATAGTTGCACAACAATGTGAAAATACTTAACGTCACCGTACACGTAAAAATACTTAAGGTGGTAAATTTTATGTTTTATTTTACCACAATTTAATTTTTTATTTTTTTTTATTTTTTTTTCACTGCAGATTCTGATTCAGTAATTCAGAGGTGAGGCCTGAGATTCTGCATTTCTATGGAACTCCCAGGTGAGCCCATTGACGCTCATTTTGTGCCAAGGACCGCACCTTGAGGTGCAAGATGTTAGAAAGCTGACGTAGGTGCCTTTAGTTCTTTTTAAACAAGCCCAGCACCTGCTTTGCATTAAAGCTATAGTAACTGCTTGAATGAAATAGAATTGGACTCTAAGCCCTTTGAGAACTCCTGCCTCCTTATTCTACTTTCAGAGAAGCTGCCAGGAAAAGCCCTGTCGCAACAGACACAATCACGGCAAAACACTTTTAAGCCAGAATTCTTTTCTGGTTCTCTAGGACTGGCCTACTCACTAGAAAATTACCTCCAGCCAGGCCGGGCACAGTGGCTCATGCCTATAATCCCAGCACTTTGGGAGGCCGAGGTGGGTGGATCA
>NW_012114141.1:10783121-10797124 GCF_000951035.1 Colobus angolensis palliatus | reverse complement strand
GGGAGGCAGAGCCTGCAGTGAGCTGAGATCACACCATTGCACTCCAGCCTGGGTGACAGAGTAAGAATCCGTCTCGAAAAATAATAATAATAATAATAATAAAGTGACTTTGCTTTAATTTGACTTTGGGCTACACAAGCCAGTTTTGACTAGGGCTGATCATAACAGGAAAATGGAAAAAATTAAGTTTTACTAGGGAGAGAGATTCAGTTTGGTGTTCAGATTTACATTCAGAGTTAACACATTTATTTTTCAAAACACTGTGGAGGAGTATAGAAGTACAAAATATTCTTTCTGTCTTTGAGAAGTATATATTTTAATGAAAATTCGATTAATAAACCACACTTGAGGAGTAAGATATATTAATTTATTTTTAAAAATTAAAGTTCTAGACCCCCATTCTCAGTGTTGGTGAGAAGTTTAAATCAGTCCATTTGAGAGGCTTTAAACACATACACACACAGACACACACACACACAGAGTATACCCAGTCAGGGCTATACTGATGTATGGCATTCAGGTTGTGTACTGCACAACTGCAGGAGAAATTACACCAAAGACTGTGAAACAAATGGCCCCTTCTGGAATCACTGTAATGCAGTGTAATGCCCTTCACCACACTCTGCTTAAGCTGTAGAAGAGCTGTGGCGGCTCATGCCTATAATTCCAGCACTTTCGGAGGCCGAGGTGGGCGGATCACCTGAGGTCAGGAGTTTGAGCCCAGCCTGGCCACCATAGTGAAACCCTGTCTCTGCTAAAAGTACAAAAATGAGCCGGGAGTGGTGGCAGGCACCTGTAGTCCCAGCTGCTCAGGAGGCTGAGGCTGGAGAATTGCTTGAACCCAGGAGGCAAAGGTTACAGTGAGCTGAGACTGCGCCACTGCACTCCAGCCTGGGCAACAAGAGCATGACTTGGTCTCCAAAAGAAAGAACGGTGGGGTTTATGCCAGGCAGGGAATGGAGGTAGGCCTGGTCTTTGGTTGGTGTGGTCCCTGATGCTGTTACTCCTGGCCCACTCTTCTTTGAAGATAGGTATCTCTGTGGTCAGTTCTGGGCATAGATCCAGTTCCTCTGGGCCCAGCTCAGCCATGGAGGTTTTCCCTGACATTCTCAAGGTGAAAGCACTCACAGCCTAGTTCTTGCAGGCACCCAGCCAACCATCTCTATCCCTGGTCCTGCCCCCTAAGGAGGGAAGTTTAGAGCAGGCTCCCGTTCTTAAGACCTGTAGGGCAGCCACGCTCTCTTTCACTCTTAAAGCTCATGGCCACCATCTCCTTTCTATTAAATGTCTCAGATTAACTATTTGATGCATCTAAGTAGGGGTTGAAAACTCCAACACATATAAGAACAGGCAGGTACACAAATCAATGTTGCAGGTCTTAGGCTTTAGGGGGTGGTGGGGACTGTGGTGAATGGAAAGTACATAGCCTGCCTAAAGGCACCAGCTGGACTTGGATCCTTCCAATTTTTGCCATGTGAAAATAGGGGCCCAGAAATGTGAAACCTTTGAGTTTTTCCAGAGAACCCAGAGGTTTAGATTTTCATGGGAAATTTCTCACCTTTAGAAAATTGCGACTAATATTTTAAATTTATATAAAATAATTCGTGGGCCAAATCAAAGATGTCCTGAGCCACACCAACTTTCCATCTCAGAAAGCAAAGGGGGAGTCCCTCTCACCAGGCAGCTTCCCTTTCTCCCCAATAAAAAAAAAAAAGAAAGAAAAAACGAAAAAAAAACCCACATACACACAAAGGCTGTTAACTCTCCTTGGGGCTAAGGGAAGTCAGACTTCCAGGACACAAAGGCCCGGCCACCTTCTCTCAGGGGAGGGAGATGGGAGGGGCTGGGGGAAATACTTTTCATTCTTTTTGTTGGAGCCAAGGAGAAACAACTCCTTTCTCAGCCAGTGCGGTTAATGGAGTACATTACAGTCTTGATAATTTGGATAGCTATTAGCTGGGGAGTCAGACATAAATAACAGCGTGCAATAATTACATGGTAGCATTCAGACAGGCCCAGAGCACAAGCCTGCCAGAGAAGGGGTACGGAGCGTGCAAGGCCCCGAGGTGGGGACGCTGGCTGCGGTGAGAGGCAGGGGCACAGCGGATGCAGCTGCACCAGAGGCTGGGGGCCAGATTGAGCACAGGGGCCTGAGGGTTAGGCCAAGACGCCTTTGGTGTTTACCCTTGAGGAATGAAGAGCCAGCCAAGGCTTTCTATCAGGGGCGTGGCATGACCAAAGCTGCAGTTTTGAGAGTCATTTTGCGATCGATTCTTGTGTGAGGGTGGATCAGGAGGGAAAAGAAGGGGACTGATGTGGGAAGACTGGTTCGGAGGCTGTGGAAACTGTCCAGGTATGAGCTAAGGGCTGATTCGGGTGTGGGTAGGGAGAGAGGAAGGGGCAGTCATGGGCACTGTTACAAAAGAAGAATTGGCAGGAAGTGAGGCACCAAGGAGGGGAAGCAATCAAGATAGTAATCTGGGCCGTTGAGCTCTACCTTCCTATCCCAGATCTTTTGGAGAGTGCAGGGGAGAAAGTGGTGATTTCAAAGGAACAGGTTTATAAATTGCTATGTCCACCATCATCAAAGCATAGAGAATGGACTCTCCCCCTTCCAAACCAGCACATCTTTTATCAGTTCTGAGATCCAGTTACTTACTTTTTTGTTTGTCTGTTTTTGAGACAGGGTTGCACTCTGTCCCCTAGGCTAAAGTGCGGTGGGGTGATCATGGCTCACTGCAACCTCAGCTTCCAAGGCTCAAGAGTTCCTCCCACTTCAACCTCCCCGAGTAGCTAGGACCACAGGCACATGCACCACTATGCCCGGCTTATTTATTATTATTATTATTATTTTTTGTGTTAGAGATGAAGTCTCACTACTTGGTCCAGGCCGGTCTGGAACTCCTGGGCTCAAGCAATCCTCCCGCCTGGACCTCCGAAAGTGCTGGGTTAATAGATGTGAGCCACCATTCTCAGCTCATCATTTACATTTTAATCTTCTGACATCAGGGTACATCTAACAATCCATGGCATGTCAGAGTTGATTAGTGGGTGTTATATCCCTACAAAATTCATATATATATATATGAATATGTATATAAATATATATATTAGAGATGAGTGGTCTCACTCTAGCCCAGGCAGGAGTGCAGTGGTGCACTGTAACCTTGAACTCCCGGGCTCAATCGATCCTTTCACCTCAGCCTCCCAAGTAGCTGGGACTACAAGCTCATGCCACCACACCTAGCTTTTTTTTTTTAGAGGTGAGTTATCGCTATAGTGCCCAGGAGGCTGGTCTCAAAACTCCTGGCCTCAAGTGATCCTCCTGCCTTGGCCTACCAAAGGGCTGGGATTATAGGCATGAGCCACCACATACCTGGCCAATAAAATTCATTGGTTGAAGTCATAATGCCCAGTACTTCATAATGTGGCAGTATTTGGAGACAGGGTCTTTAAAGAGGTACTTAAGTTAAAATGAGGTCCTTAGAGTGGGACCTAACCTGATGTGACTGATGTCCCTAGAAGAAGCGGAGTTTAGGACACAGACAGGCAGAGGGAAGACCACGTGAAGATGCAGCAGGAGGGTGCCATCTACAAGCCACGGGAAAGGCCCCCGAGGAAACAACCTGCTGACACCTTCATTTCGTACATCTAGCCTCCAGGACTGTGGACAAATAATTTTTTTTTTTTTTGAGACAGAGTGTCCCTTTGTCCCCCAGGCTGGAGTGCAATGACGTGATCTCGGCTCACTGCAACCTCCATCTCCAGGGTTCAAGCGATTCTCCTGCCTCAGCCTCCTGAGTCGCTAGGATTACAGGTGCACACTACCATGCCCCGCTAATTTAAATTTCTGTGCCAGTCTGAGGTACTTTGTTATGAGAATCTTAACAAACTAATATGGTGGGTCTGTTTCTTTCTTAATGGTGTGTGACTTGGTAGTGCCTCTTATAATTGATGAAATCCAAGCATCTGAGAGCCTATGAATTGGAAACTTTCTTATTTTTCTTTTTGTGACTTATCCTTATTCATATAAACATCATTCTGAATTATTTACTATAAAGTCTAGTTAAAAAAAGTAAACTTAATAAAAAAATTCTGATTAAGGTAGTTCTTTGATTTTTTTTCATTTTTGCTCAGTTTTCCCATAGAACAGATGATTAAGGTATTTTTTTTCTTTTCTTTTCTTTTTTTTTTTTGAGACGGAGTCTCGCTCTGTTGCCCAGGCTGGAGTGCAGTGGTGCAATCTCGGCTCACTGCAAGCTCTGCCTCCTGGGTTCACGCCATTCTCCTGCCTCAGCCTCCCGAGTAGCTGGAACTACAGCCGCCCGCCACCACACCTGGCTAATTTTCTGCATTTTTAGTAGAGATGGGGTTTCACCATGTTAGCCAGGATGGTATCAATCTTCTGACCTTGTGATCCGCCTGCCTTGGCCTCCCAAAGTGCTGGGATTACAGGTGTGAGCCACCGTGCCCGGCCGACTAAGGTATTTCTATAATTTATCATTCAAACTAGTATAATTTTAGGAGTAAAAAGGGAGGTGCTGTTAATGATCACTCAGGGACAACAGGGATAGGCAGGCACTGTCCTAGGCAAACAAAAACCTCTAGCCACCCTAACTCTGACCCACTTGAAAATGTTAAGAGAAGAGCAGGTCATTCCTCTTAGACCTCATCCCTGAATTTCTCTTAGTGCCAAGTCTCAGGCCACCATCTGCTCTAATAACAGCACAAACAATGTTGTCACCAGCAGAAAAAGAGAGACCGGAAGTTTTTGGGTGACACAGAAAGCCCTAGATTCAGAGTGGATTTCATTTTAAATACTGCACCAGAAGAAATACCTTGGTGGCATGACTGGATAAATTCCCTGAAGGCCCTGATGCCACAAACACATCTTTCACAACTGATCTGCCACAATGTAGGAAATTCCCACCGGGATTCCTCTTTTGAGTTAAAGCACCAGACATTCTTATGAAAATGTGAGAGCAAAAAATCACCCATGAGAAGTGACAACGCGTTGAGCTGTAAACCTTAAGTGGGTTAATCCGGGAAAACCGTCTATTGAGCCCTAACCATTGTTTCCATATAACACACACAGTGGGGTAAATACTCCTGGTCCATTTCTTCAAATGAGGAAACAGAGACTCAGAGAGATTAAGTGGCTTGTCCCAGGCCATATACCTATTGAATGGGGCAGCTAGGATTCTCATGCAGGCTCATGGACCCTGAAACTGTTTCTCCTCTGCCATTTGATGTCTTTTTTCTTTTTTTTTCCTTCCATACTTTCTTTTCTTATTCTTTCCTTTCACCCTTAACTAGTTTTTTAATGTTTACCCAGCTTGCAGATATTTTACATATTTGTCATATTTAATGCTTCATAATAAACAAGGAAGGGTTGAGAAGGAAAGTGGAGATGAAGGGTCACATTTCCTGGTTAACACATTTCCTGACTAACACTGGCCCTGTATTTCTCTCTGCTATCACGTTCTACCAGAATTAGATCTTCTTCATCTGATAGTCTAAGTGATACGTGTACAAAATGTAATGTTAACTGAAAATCCCAGAACCTACTTCCAATACTATTCTTTGGTACTGAATTGAAGAAGACAAGCAAACACTCCCCACATTTTCCTTTCCTTTCAGAAGGCAATTATCCGACATTTAGTGGTTTAAACGTTATTAGGGTTACAAGAGGCCAGAAAAAGACATTCAGAGTAGTAATCAATCACTTTAATACAGCTTCAGCTTATAAAACTGGACAGAATTACTTTTTTTTTCTTATGCTCTGGCAAAGCAAGTTTTTTTTCTGTTTAAGCAAAACATCACTCTAACACATTTTCAGAGTTACAGCTGCTGATAATAAAATGCTAGAGTGGAAGTCAAAATAGATATCTGGGAATGCAAAACATAGGTTTTTCTCCAGCAAGGCAAATTTCCCATTATTCCCACATGTGAACTCAGGAGCGAAATTACCACATGCCTCTTGTATCATATGCATTATATTGTTCTGCACTTTCTAACTTACTCAAGTATAGGGGCCCTTCAACTTATGTCACCTGAAGAAATCCGCATTTAATGTTCTCTCTCTTACTGAGTTTTGTTTTTAAAGAAAATACTTATTGGAAAAGCAGTTACATTTTGTTCATTCTTCAGTGACTATAATGAAAAAGACAAGGTTGGCCAGGTGTGGTGATGCATGCCTGTAGTCCCAGCAACTCAAGAGGCTCAAGTGAGAGGCTCTCTTGAGCCCAGGAGTTCAAGGTTGCAGTGAGCCATGATTGCATCACTGCACTCCAGCCTAGGTGACAGAATGAGACCCTGTCTCAAAAGACAAGGTCAAGCTTTCAAATGGACATAATATAAGAATTCTTATTCTTATACATAAAACATTACATATGGGACCATGTGCAGTGGCTCACGCCTGTCATCCCAGCACTTTGGGAGGTCAAGGCGGGCGGATCCCTTGAAGTCAGGAGTTCAAGACCAGCCTGGCCAACATGGTGAAACCTCATCTGCGCTAAAAAATACAAAAATTAGCTGGGCATGGTGGCAGGCGCCTGTAATCCCAGCTACTTGGAAGGCTGAGACAGGAGGATTGCTTGAACCTGGGAGGTGGAGGTTGCAGTGAGCCAAGACTGAACCTTTGCACTCCAGGCTAGGTGACACAGCGAGACCCCCTCTCAAGAAAAATAAAAAATAAAAAATGAAAGAGCCCCCCAAAATTACACATATAGAATATATATACACACACACATATATATACACAACAAATATATGAATCCATAAAATAGCTATAAACAAAGAGAATTAGCCCAGTTTTGAGATATCTTTTCCTCCTGGAATTTAGTTAGAGGCCACAGCTCAATTATTTGATGGCAGCCTTGGAAAAACTGTCAGTTTCATATCTACTTTCAGGCCCCTGACATTGCAATGTAAAACCGATGGTGTGGTGTGACGGGCACTTTATAAATGCTCAACAATGCTGCTGGGAGGGAGGGAAGGAAGGAAGAAAGGCAGGAAGGAAGGGGAGGGGGAGAAGGGAGGACTGGAGAGAGGGGAAGCAGGGTAATGTTTTCTGGAGGAATCTAACTAATTTGCATTTCTAAAGGCTAATGAAATCTGGATAAGTAAAACCTAAACAGATTTGGTTAAAAGTCCAGGCAACTTTGAGTCACCAAGGGCTGGCCCCTGTGGTGCTCTTGTCCCTCTCCTCCTTCCCCTAATTTCTTCCTTCCTGTGGGGCACATCATTGCTCATTAGCACCTTCACCAGATGGTAGACTGTGAGAAGTGAAGCTCAGTGATTTATTTCTTGGTGTTTCGCAACTCTTGAATCTCCCAGTGAGGGAGAAGTCTGAAATTAATGGCTAGAATTAGTTATTTGGATTATCTCAGGTTTCCACATAGACTTTTTTTCTTTTATTACTAGCTGGGTGGGCTATTGAGAGTTGGAGTCTTATGAATAAAGTTCCCGTATTTTAAATGACTTTAGGGAAGCGAGGCTTGGTTAAGATAAGAAAAGGCTGGTGCTGGGCAGGTGGCTCAAGCCTGTAATTCCAACACTTTGGGAGACCGAGGCGGGAGGAGGATCTTTTGAGTTTAGGAGTTTGAGACCAGCCTGGGCGACAAGGTGGCACTCTATCTGTCCAAAAAAAATTTTTTTAAATAGCCAGCATGGTGGCACGCACCTGTGATCCCATCTACTCAAGAAGCTGGGGTGGGAGGATCACGTGAGCCCTGGTGGAGGCTGTGATCATGCCACTGCACTCCAGTTTGGGGGACAGGGTAAGATCTTGTCTCAAAAATAAAAGGGGGGGAAAGGCTAGTGTCAGAGTGGAAATGAACGAGAATTAATGCTGGGAACTTCCAATTTCCAATCACCTCCACTACCAGGAGATGGGTCAATTTGACAACATTTTATGTCAGATTTGCACCAGATCCATACCACATTTTTCTTCATGTCTTGACCTGAGTCTTTTAACAACTGAGGGGTATCATGAGCAGAGGTGGGAGGCTAGCAGCTGTGTAGCTAATGGAGAATGACCTAGGCAAAATCTGAAATTTAAGACCTTTGGGTTTTAAAGCATTCTTTCCTCTTCAAAGAAAAGCAGTCTACCCAAATATATCTGTTGAGTACCGGATTTTAGTTAAACTATATTATTAATTCTGGGATTCAGTTTCCTCCTTTTTTATTTTTATTTTTTGAGATGGAGTCTCGTTCTGTTGCCCAGGCTGGAATGCAGCGTTGCGATCCCGGCTCACTGTAACTTCTGCCTCCCGGGTTCAAGCAATTTTCCTGCCTCAGCCTCTCCAGTAGCTGGGACTACAGGCACACGCCGCCACGCCTGGCTAATTTTTTTTTCTTTTTTTTTCTTTTTTTTTTTAGTAGAGACGGAGTTTTACCCTGTTGCCCAGACTGGTCTCGAACGCCTGAGCTCAGGCAATCCACCCGCCTCAGCCTCCCAAAGTGCTAGGATTACAGGCGTGAGCCACTGCGCCCGGCTCGGTTTCCTATTCTTGTAAAAAGATGAGCTTACTCTGTGTAAACTCTGATACTTTGTTAAGGTATGGGTGTGGGTGCATGGTTTTTATTACTTTTGTAGAATAAAGAGGAATAATTTGGTTAAAGATGGGGCAAATTAAACCTTTCTTCTCTCATCCCCCCTATTTGTTGCCACTAGAAACTTGAAGAAAACAAAGGATTAGGAACTTGGGTAAAGGGCAAAAGGCAGAAGATTTTCCCGTTCACCTTCTTTCGGCTTCAGTTGTTCCTGTATACACTTGCATCCAAATATTGGTCCAAGCTGGAGAGTCAGTCGTCCTTTTCTGGTCCTCCTCAAGGTCATTTATGGTTGGTCTTTGGGATTAAGTCCTTGGCATCAGCCCACCCTGCCTTTATCCTAAGCCCCAGGTTTAGATTGACACTGACTGCAGAGAGGTGGGCTCTCGGCATTTAGGGAAGGATGCACTTGACTTCTAAGAGGGCAAGGGTTTCATCTCATTGGGATGATGGGCGGGAAGTAGTTGAAGTGGGTGATGAGATGGGGGAAGGGAACTCTGGAAGTTGCAGCTGGTGCTCTAAGGCAAGGCCACCCATGGTTCCCCTTATCCGCAGGTGGTGGATAGGAATCTCATACCATAACTTTGATGGAAAATAAACACAACTTAATTTTTAAAACAAAAATTTGAAAACAACTCACCAATTTCTATTTTAGGTTTCCAATCTTCCTAGTGTGGTGGAACCTCAATCTGAGTCATTTCTCCTTTTCCTCGGGGGGCTTATGCATTGTCAAGGTATGAGGGACTCAGGGAGTCCTTGGTCATAACCCTACTCAGGTCCTCAGAGACACCAAATTGCCACTCTGGGTCCTGTGTTGGATTGGAGGCCCCATTCGGCTGTTTCTGTGCCTTCCCGTGGGGTGGAAATCTTCGAGAAACTAAGACTGCGCTGCCTGGATGCACCACAGAGCTGATTCCTCTGTGGGGTCTCCCGCCTGTGTGCGGCTCCAGGGGAAGCAGGACACCAGTGCCCTCAGCTCGTAAATTTCACCGACATGTTTAGGGCTTTGTGCCTACCCGGGGTTCTGGTAGGAAGCAAAGCCCATGACTTCTTCCCTCCCATTCACCCCTTTCTCCCCTCTCTCTGCCCTAGAAAAACTCCCCCGAAACGTCAGTCCCTCTAACATCTTGCTTCTGCAAACATTTTGTCAGCTCCAGAGGTTCCAGCTGCGAAGGTGCCTTTGTTTCTGCTCTGCCCAGGCACATCCCTCCCCTGGGGCTATGAGCTGGTAGGAGCCTAACAAGCCCGCATTGGAAGTGAGGAGTGGGATGAGGGGAAAAGTGAACAACCAGGGTGGTGGCAGGAGGCTGCTAAGTCAGAAATAGTAACAGCCCACTCCAAGAGTGGTGAAATTGGCCTGTTTGATTCCTCCATGTGTCTATCTTTGCATCTATCCTTAATATCTCCCTGACACTTGGATATTGACTCATCTACCCCCAAAATAACTGATTTTTTTACCCCAAAAATCAGTTATTTTGGGGGTAGATGAGTCAATAAATCCCTGGACACAAAATAACCCCGAATCCCAGAGGGCTCATAACTGTACCCTACTGTCTTAGGGAACGGGAGGGAAGGTCTCTTAGCTCTGGGGAACTGCCAGCCCAACCGCCACTCTTCAAAGGCAGGTGAAAAGGTATTTCCACCGGAGCCTGCAGGGTGCCCAGGGCAGACAGCCACACTTGGCGGCGCGGGGGTGGGGTCATGGATGGCGGCGCACCACCGGCCTGCATTTAATAAGCGCTCCCTACCAATTTTTTAGGATCTTGGTGACAGCTTTATTACACCGAGGATAGGAAATTTCAGTGGACACGAGCTCTCCCGAGGAAAGGTCTCACAGTTGTCCACTGAAAACCAAGTTAGTGAATGAACTAAAATGTGCCTGAATTCCATTCTTTAAGCCTGTCAGCAGCAGCGGCAGCAGCGCAGTGCAAGCGTTCAGTGGTATTCATCAGGTATTTTATGAAATGGAATCTTCAAAGTTCTGTACATTTACTTAAATATAAGCTACAGTAAGACAAAATAAATAAAAATTTAAAAAATGGAATGAATAAATATAACTCAAATAACAAGCGTCTGCTTTTGCCTGGGAAGACAGCCAAGTGGTGTGCATTTTGGATTAATTTTTTACAAGGAAAACAAATTAATTGCTTAGTAAATATAGTTTGCTAGACAAAATCTCTCAAAACGTGGGACAAAAATGATTAAAAATGGTAATTAGTGATTCACTCAGTCTGTTTATTGTTTAAAAGTTGGCTACTTTAGCACAAGAGGCAAATATTTGTCTTTATGTTGGCCTTCAAAGTATTGATATATTTGAATAAAGATTAGGCTGACAATCAGTGTTAACATCCAAGGTTTGCTTGAAGCTGGAATTAACTGAAGTCACTAAACTCTTGGTGCAGAATCCAAAGTCTAATTCTTGGCAAAATTATTGAAAGATTTAGGGTGTTACAGTATTGGTAGGTGTTTCTGGTACTGGATTTCTATGCCGGGGCCCTCTGAGAAACTTCTCAGCCTCTGGGTTAGCAGAGGGGGTAGCACTCAGTTACCCTGCTGTTTGATTTTACCTAAATGTGTTTTTGAAATATTTAAGGAGAGCAAATTTCCAGATTGAAACTGCTTTCCTGGATTCTCTTGAAATTCCACTTAAAAGTTTGTTCTTGATCTGCAGCCAAATACAAGAGAAACAAGTTGGGCTGGCATATTTGTATACTAAGGTTGTTGTTGTTTTTTTTTTCCTACTAGGACCCAGCAGGGAGGATGGTCACCAGTGAAAGAAAGACAGAGGTGAGTTATAGAGCACTCGTGTCTTATACCTGGAAGGGTCCTTAGCCTTCATCTGATCCAAATCCTTCTATGTACAGATCTGGGAACAGAGTGAATAAGAGTGCTGAGTCCTATTACTCCTGAACAGGCTTAGAATCCAAGTCCCCGTCCTAAATCCAATGCTCAGTCTACTCCATCATGGTTTCCCTAATGCAGGTTCTCAGAATACCACGTCTGTATGGCATTAACAGGTGTCCCCCATCTCAAGGGGTTCTGTATTCAAATGCTGGTTACAACAAATTTAAAGAAACTGCCTTTTCCTCTTCCAGCAATTCTCAGATCTTCTGTTTTTGTTTTTGAGGCAGCATCGCGCTCTGTGGCCCAGGCAGGAGTGCAGTGGCATGATCATAGCTCACTGCAGCCTTGAGCTCCCAGGCTCAAGCAGTCCTCCCACCTTAGCCTCCTGAGTAGCTGGCACTACAGGTGCTCACCACCATGCTCAACTAATTTTTAAATTTTTTGTAGAGACGAGGTCTCTTTATATTGCCTAGGCTAGTCTCAAACTCCTGGGCTCAAGGATCCTCCTGCCTTGGTCTTCCAAGGTGTTGGGATTACAGGCGTGAGCCACCGTGCCCAGCCTTGAAATTTTCCTATAATCAATATATATTAAAAATCTCTAACAGGAAAAACAGGGAACCCTAGAAATGTTAGATGATTTCATGATTTTACACATACCTAGCATGCAATTTCCCTCCAAATAGTTTATAGAAATGCTGCTAAGAAACAGTTCATATGTTAAAAATGAATTCATTTCCGATGCTGAGGAGTCCATTCTGTCAGTTCCAAAGATACAATTTTCGGGAAATAGAATAAGAGTTCCTTGCACAGTATGGTGGGAAAGGAGGCCCTTGTACCCACTTTTAAGTAATCGTTCACTTTAACTCCCCTCTCTACCTGTTGCTTGATATTTCAGTAAAACCTGCTTACAAGTTGAGGGCTGGAAAAGCTGGACTGAATAAGTTAGGGTTTAGGTAAGAAGGGCACCAAATTTAAGGAAGCACTCACTCTCTGAATTATATAACTACTAACCCTAAACTTACATAAATCCAAGAGTGAGTGCCTCCTTAAATGACACACCTGAGGCTCCTGGCATAAGTGGTGTGTACACAGGGGCACTGGGTGTGGTCCCCAGGGAAGTGAGTTCATTTGGGACTAGGTAATCCAGGACGTGCTGAATCAATCACATTGCGGTGAATAAAGAAAAATCTGGCATTAGGTCAATTCTGTGGGACACACAGGACTGGAAACATTGCGACAGTAGCAGGTTGCTGAGAAAACAGGCTGGTCTGGGGCAGAATACCATCTATAAGAAGGTGATGGCCGGGTACAGTGGCTCATGACTGTAATCCCAGCACTGTGGAAGGCTGAGGCGAGAGAATTGCTTGAGTCCAGGAGTTTGAGATCAGCCTGGACAACATGGTGAAACCCCACCTCTACCAAAATAATGCAAAATATTAGCCAGGTATGGTCCCAGCAATTAGGGAGGCTGAGGTGGGAGGATCACTTGAGCCCAGGAGGTGAAGGCTGCAGTGAGCCATGATTGTGCCATTGTACTACTACAACCTGGGTGACAGAGTGAGACCCTGTCTCAAAAAATAAACAAACACAAAAAACAAACAAACAAAAACAAAAAAACTAAACTGAAAAAATAGAAGGTGACAGTGTTTTGAAAGATGCTGGTTTTACTTTGTGGCTTAGAGGACTCATTATCAGAAAGGGGGATGTGAATAAATACCTGAGTCATCAAGGAAGAGGAGGGGTGAATGGAAAGAATGACTGCCAGTGGGGAGAGAGGGTGGACAATACCAGGCTTCCTGAGGCAGAAAAATCCACTCACGGAAGGAACACAGTGTCTCTTTTTTAATGAAGCAATATAAGGAGTCTCCTCTACTTCTTAGATGATTTAGAAGCAGGCACTGTGTGTAGATTTTATTAGATATCCTCAAATGTTTATTTTTATAAACTAGAATTTAGCACTTTGCATTTGTAAAGCAATTAATAGTGTATATGTTAGTTAATATCCCATTTTTGGTTCAAGAGCAATATTTTGTTACTTAAAAATTAATAGCAATGTCACAAAGGGCTTATAAAAAGAGATATATTACTCCGATAGGCAATTCCATATAATGCTAAGTTTTTATTTGCCATTACTTTAATTACTTAGATATTATTTTATATGTTTTCATTATTTTAAAGTGCCTTGGGAGTATGAAAGATGTCTTACAGATAATGTATTCCATTTTAGCCAGAACAGCCTAATCATAAGTAGCTGTAGATTAATGCATTTATCACATAAAATTTCTTTTTAATGTTCTGTAAGCAAGTAAAATTGATGTCTCGGAGAAGACTGCTACCTCCCAGGTCATAGAGCTCTTCCTCAACGAATATTTCTTCATTAGATTATGAATATTTCTGAAAAAGGAAAAGAATAAACCTAACAATAAGTAAAAAGAGCCATACAGCAGCATGACGAACATTAGTAAGAGCTGGTGCTTAGAAAACAGTTCACGGCCGGGCGCGGTGGCTCAAGCCTGTAATCCCAGCTACTTGGAAGGCTGAGGCAGGAGGATTGCTTGAACCTGGGAGGTGGAGGTTGCAGTGAGCCAAGACTGAACCTTTGC
>NW_012114141.1:10780930-10782858 GCF_000951035.1 Colobus angolensis palliatus | reverse complement strand
AAAACAGTTCACAGCCTCTGGACATGAAGTACCTATTTTAAACTAAATTGGGTCCTCAAATTCCACATGCACAAATTCTTCTCCATTTCCTCATGGATGGGTGGATGGGACTGTTTGTTCTGCAGAGGTGGCAGTGTTTCAGGGAGGGTTTAAATGTCCGCAGAGCCATGTGGTTTTCCTTTAGCAGGCAAACTCTGGAGATAAATGTGACTCATGGTCATGATCCCTCGATGAGGGTTTTTAAAAATAACCTAAAGCCTCTATTTTTAGAGAACCTGCCAAGCTGGAGTGCTGCAGGCTCCTTTTTTTTTTTTTTTTTCAACAGAAAGTAATTAACAATCTCTAATCCCTCAGGAGAATGGATATCACTGAAATTCCTGATATGGAAACAAAAATGCACTGTCTTAACCAGAGAACACGGCTCCTGAGCAAAGAGCACTACCCTTCTCCCATTGCCTGTCCTGGAAGAAGACAGCTAAATCCAAGGATCAAATCAATCAGAGAAAAGCAAATAGTTTTAAACTTCTAAGAGGTGTGCTAAAGAAGTGGGGGCTGAAGCAAAACTGTTTAAAAGCAGCTGAGTCCTTTATTTTTAAACAAGAGTTTCCCTGATGACTTGGGTTCATTTGTTATTCAATCACTTCCCAGTCAATGCTAAAGGTCTGAAAGCTTTTGGCTGGTTTCAGTGGAATAACTTAAGTGCTCTAATAGAAAGACCAGAAGGGCGAATTATACAAATTTATTCTGAGTCAACCAAAAACTTCACAAAATAAGAGAACCTGTGGTTTGAGAAGAGAGCGCGCACATCAGTGGGCGTGTATGCCATTCCATACACAGGACGCCATCCCAATGGACAAAGGTCTTCAGTCCAGATGACAAACACCTCAGGTGTGTGGCTCCGCCCAGACCCTAATTTCACAGTTTCATACTAACTGAGTCACATATCATGACTGTGGTGGACCTGTCTCTGTGCATTTTCCAGTTTTCAGTGAAGTTCATTAAAAAATTACAGAGGTTATCCATTTGAAAATGTTCCTTGGTTGACACTTTCTTTGAAGGTCATCATAAGTAAAGTTACTGTTTGTCGCACACACACATTGTAAGTGTTCACACAGTGGTTTCTTGTTTTTTGTTTGTTTTGGTTTTTGAGACAAAGTCTCACTCTGTTGCCCAGGTTGGAGGGCAGTGGCACGATCTCCTCGGCTCACCGCAACCTCTGCCTCCCAGGTTCAAGAGATTCCCTCCCTCAGCTTCCTGAGTAATTGGGACTACAGGCGCATGCCACCACGTCTGGCTAATTTTTATAATTTTGGTAGAGACGAGGTTTCACCATGTTGGCCAGGATGGTCTTGATCTCCTGACCTTGTGATCCACCTGCCTCCACCTCCCGAAGTGCTGGGATTACAGGCGTGAGCCACCATGCCTGGCCCACACAGTATTTAATAAATGGGAATCCCAGTTAATATTGGTTTTCCTTTTTCTTTTTTCTTTTTTTTGTTTTGAGATGGAGTCTTGCTCTGTCGTCCAGGCTGGAATGCAATGGTGCGATCTCAGCTCACTGCAACCTCTGCCTCTCAGGTTCAAGTCATTCTCCTGCCTCAGCCTCCTGAGTAGCTGGGATTACAGGCATGTGCCCCTGCGCCTGGCTAATTTTTGTATTTTTAGTAGAGACCGGGTTTCACCATGTTGGCCAGGCTGCTCTCGAACGCCTGACCTCAGGTGATCCACCCGCCTTGGCCTCCCAAAGTGCTGGGATTACAGGTGTGAGCCACAGCGCCTGGCCTTGTTTTCCTTTTTTTTTTGAGACGGAGTCTCGCTCTATCGCCCAGCCTGGAGTGCAGTGGCCGGATCTCAGCTCACTGCAAGCTCCGCCTCCCGGGTTTGCGCCATTCTCCTGCCTCAGCCTCCCGAGTAGCTGGGACTACAGG
>NW_012114141.1:10777094-10779300 GCF_000951035.1 Colobus angolensis palliatus | reverse complement strand
TCTCATCCTGGAAATCGCATTAGCTGAATATGGGAATTTATGAAATTATTTTCCATGTTCCTAACTTTTCTTTCATACTTTTTATCTTTTTCCAGGGAGTTCTTTAGTTCAATCTTCTAGCGCACTATTTTGTTCTCTCATTCTATTTAGTCCATCTACTTTTTTTAAAAAAAGTCTATGATCAAAGACTTAATTTTAAAAAAAAAGTCTGTGATCAAAGACTTAATTTTCAGATCTCTGATTCAGCAGATGTAATATCTACTTCTGTGTCCATGAAGATATAGGTTAAACTTACTCTAGAGTCATTTTCTATATTTTTCAATTAACTCTATTTTCTCAGAGCTTGTTCTTTCATTTGTTAAATTTGATGTCTCCTTTCATGGGGTTAGTTTTCATGGTGGTTCCTGTTGTGAGCTTGAAGCAGGAGCTGGCAGGGCTCCATCCACCTGCCCCCAAATCCTTTTACCGTTTTAGTATAAATAGGCTCCCTGAACGCTTTTACTCCAACAGCCAGCATCTGTGCCTCTGTCGAGGTCCAGGCCTCAGCCTGATGGATGGGCACTTTGCCAGTGTACACCAAGAGCCAGAAGGGCCTGGGAGCTTATGTCCCTGGGGACAGTTTATGTACTGATGGGCACAGGAGATGTGGATCCTCCAGGCCCCTCACCGCTCGATAGGGGCACCTCTGTGGTGTGACCTGTACTATCTCCAGAGCTCCTTGTATGAAGCCAGGGTTATCCTCTGAGGGGTCTGTTTGCCAGCACACCTTGGATGGCCTCTTCCCTTCCTGGTCCCAATTCCCCACATCCCTACCCATTCTTATTGTGAATATTTTTTAATAAGTCAGTTTCCTACAAGTCATCTCAAGCTATTTATAAGAACCCAGCCTAAAGCTGTGCTCATCTCTGTGGGTAGTGGATTTGTTTACCATGGCCTGGATCCACTGGCTGGGGGAAGGGGCTGGGTGGGATGTGTGAACACACACATATAAATGGATCTATAACAGGAGAATATGTACCTTTTAAGTGCTTTCTAGGAATTGGAGGGGGAGGCTTAAACATATGCTCAGCCTGCCTTCTCGGTCGAATCTCCATAAACATCTATTTTGTTTTTGTTCTTTTAATCACAAGCCAAAGCTACAAAAGCAGAGTGATGTAAAATGTTTCCTCCTGCCTAGCAAATTTCTCTCCCTTGGAGTACAACAACAAATTTAGCTGCAAATCAATTTTGAGCTGCAAAACTTGCACTTACTCTTACCGTGTGCCAGGCACTGCATATACAACAATAAGCAAGAGACCAGGATGTCCTTCCCTGCCCCCACAGAGCATAATGGTTCATATCTTTTGCCTACACATATTCCAACTCCCCACGCTGAGGCCCTGCCATCTCTCCGTCTCTCTACCACTGTCTCTTTCCCTACCTATTTTGGAGAAAGATTTGGCAACTTGTGTCACAACCTCTAAGATTAGGTGTTCCCTTTGACACAGAAATCTCCCATGTCAGGAAGTCTATCCTAAGAAAGTTATACAAAAGCAGAGGAAAAATATGTGTATGTAAAGATGCCTATGCTCAAGTGCATCAATTTGTACAACAACCTAAATGTGCAATATGGAAAAGGTTAATTCCTGTATGTCAGAGCTGCTGGATGGACAATAATGAAGAAATGGAAAATTATAATGGTGGGGAATATAATGGCTGTCACAGAAAGTGCTCATAATTTTGTGAAAAGAGCTAACTACTGTATATACAGTTGATTATGATAAATGATACAAAAAACATATGCATCCAGGCCCAGATTAAAGGGAATACACTCTGACTAAAAATAGAAGTGGTGTTAAGGTAGTAAGATTGTAGGTGACTTTTCTCTCTTCTGTTTTCAAATGCTATTTGTTTTCTTATTTAGATTTTAGGTTTGGCTATAAACACTACTGAATGATTCTGAGGGTTAAGAACCTGGAATGCTGTTTTACTAGAATCTGAATCATACAACTACCTCCTTCTCAACCTTCAGGTCCAGGTCAAATACTACCTTTGCTGAGCAGCTACCTAATTACCTCTTGATTCCCAGCTCTAAACCACTCTCCCAACATTCTGGTCTCCTTTTCTTCAAGGCTGAAGAATTCTATCCAGAATTTTATCTTTTTTTTTTTTTTCGGAGACAGAGTCTCACCCTGTTGCCCGGGCTGGAGTGCAGTGGTGCGATCTC
>NW_012114141.1:10775919-10776686 GCF_000951035.1 Colobus angolensis palliatus | reverse complement strand
TTTATTTATTTATTTTTTTTTGAGACAAGGTCTCATGCTGTCACCCAGGGTGGAGTGCAGTGGCACCATCTTGGCTCACTGCAGTCCAGCCATCCTCCTGCCTCAGCCTCTGAAGTAGGTGGTGGGGCCATAGGTACACACTACCACATTTGGCTAATTTTTGTATTTTTGGTAAAGACAGGATTTTGGTACGTTGCCCAGGCTGTTCTTGAACTCCTGGGCTCAAGCAATCTGCCTGCTTTGGCCTTCCAAACTGCTGAGATTGCAGACATGAGCCACTGTGCCCAGCCACTTTTTTTTTTTTTTAAATAGAGACGGGGTCTTGCTCTGTTGCCCAGGCTGGAATGCAGTGGTACAATCATAGCTCACTGCAGCCTTGAACTCTTGGGCTCAGCTGATTCCCCCTCCTTAGCCTCAAGTAGCTAGGACTACAGGCTCATGCTACTGTGCCCAGGTTAGAATTCTATCTTATTTTTACACTTATTTACTTGTTTATCATTTTTATCTCCCAGCTAGAACATAAACCCCATGAGAAGAAAACTCTACAATTTTTGTTACCTGTAGTTCCATTGTCTTCAATGCCGAGCTTTGGAGAATATTTTTTGAATGAATGTATTCATCTATTCATTCATTTCATGGTCTTGATAAGCCAGAGATAAAACACCCTTCACATCATAGACTATAATACCTTCTATGATCTCACCCTTCTTTCCTCCCTACTTGCACCTCCTATTACTTCTGGCCTCAATTTTTTTTTTTTTTTTTTT
>NW_012114141.1:10773491-10775124 GCF_000951035.1 Colobus angolensis palliatus | reverse complement strand
TGGTCTCGATCTCCTGACCTCGTGATCCGCCCGTCTCGGCCTCCCAAAGTGCTGGGATTACAGGCTTGAGCCACCGCGCCCGGCCGTCATTCTTATAATGACGTGCTTCCTGGTCAGTCCTTGGCATGCAGTAGGTGCTCAATAAATATTTGTTGAACTGAAATGAATTTTACTACTGGGGAGGGGGTTCTAATATGTATGAGGCACAGTGCTGGCGAGTATGGCATATGAGCAGGAGTAACTAGGAATGAAGCAGATCATAAGAGGTTAATTAGCATGTGCCAATTTCTTCTAGAGTAGAGATTACGAATCTTTGGCTAATATTTAAATATTAAGATATTTTGCATAAATCCCCACACATCTGGCATATTCTAAAAAATGAATAATTCTGGCAACAGGGCAATGATTGATTGGAACTAACTGGAAGTGTTTTTCTAATTACATGGACATGCAATTGTCAGTTTTCCACAGGCCCCACCACTCCCCATACTTTGCTCATCTGAGGTCTGCTGTTAATGTGTTAAGAAAAATTATGAAAACTTGAAAATAAGGCAACAGCATATTTTTCAATATTATATTCAAGCATGTCTATTAGGTCCTGGTATGGATTATTTAAATCTGTAGGAACACACCTTCTAATACTGTAGCCACTATCTAGCTACCTGTAGCTATCTATTTTTCTTTCTTTATTATTATTCTTTTTTGAGACAGATCTCACTCTGTTACCCATGCTGGAGTGCAGTGGTGCAATCATGGCTCACTGTAGCCTTGACCTCCCCAGGCTCAAGTGATCCTCCCACCTCAGCCCCCTGAGTAGTTTGGACTACAGGCACATACCATCACATCCTGCTAATTAAAAATTTTTTTTGTAGAGTTGGAGTCTCACTATGTTGTCCAGGTGAGTCTGCAACTTTTGCACTCAAGTGAGCCACCATTTTGGCTACCCAAAGTGCTGGGATTGCAGATGAGAGCTACCATGCCTGGTGCTATTTATATTTAAATCTAAATTACTTAAAACTAAATAAAATTTAAAATTCAGTTTCTCAGTCATACTAACTACATTTCAAGAGCTCCTAGCCACATATGAGCCCTTGAAATGTGGCTAATGTATTGGACAGCGCAGATATAGAACATTCCACCATTGCAGAAAGTTCTATTGAGGAATGTTGATCTAGCAAATGTGTCTTGTTTGAAATACTATTGATTAGGGCCTAGAATCTGTGAAGCCACATGTTAACTTACAGATTTTTGCCCAAATAGGTTTCTGTCTGCGGGAAAAGATAACCCCAAAGGTTACAGTTTAATTACCCCGTGAGACAGTAACCATTCAATTTGTGCAAAGTTATTTCAGCACGCCTTTGCTGACTGACTAGATAAACTCCTATTCCTCAAATTTTCCCTTGAATTAACTTTACCATCCTGCTGGTTTCCTCGTTAATGAGTGTAGTAGGTTAAATGGTGGTCCCTCAAAATTATATCTACGTCCAAATCTTTGAAATGTCACCTTATTTGGAAAAAGGGTCTTTGCAGATACAACTAAATTAAGGATCTTGAGATAAGATCATCCTGGATTTACCCATGTGGGCCTTAAATTCAATGATAAGTGTCCTTATAAGAGACGTGGCCACATGCC
>NW_012114141.1:10768423-10772291 GCF_000951035.1 Colobus angolensis palliatus | reverse complement strand
AAAAAAAAAAAAAAAAAAAAAAAGTGGATAATAGTAACTAATTCATATAACTTTTTATCACTAAATGCTACACACAGTGATATGCACCAAGTATTGAAAAATTCGTTGATGTCACACACAGTGAATCAGCATTAAAAAAATCATAATTATCATGTAAAAGTATAGACTGTTGCATTGCATGTTTATGTATTAGGACTGTTATGGAAGCCAATGGAGTCAGCAGACAAGATACTTGTTAGGGACCACCCTTGGATCACCAGCCATGGAGCGGGGCAAAAGGCAGCAGGAGTGGGCAGGGTGAGAAGTGGGCTGGGATGTGGCCCAGTGGCAGCCTGTGCTGTGCTCACAGGGAGTTTTAAATGGCCTTTCAGGGTTATCCTCAGCTGAGCTGATAGGACCAGGCTTTTTTTCTCTTGCGGTCCTTGTCACCTGGTTGAAGTGGCTCCCTGCGGCAGAGGCAATATCTGAAAAGGCTGTTGGCTGAGGCTGGCCACCACAGGCCTCCTCCCAGCAGCTGGGTGCCAGTTCCTTCGTGGATAGGGATCCAGACAGCGTTTCACTTGCCTCCTAGAGTCTGTAATCCTCCTCTAAGGTGCCTTCATGTTTCAATATCCAGGGAACCTTGAAAAGTGAGAGGTTGGCTGGGTGCGGTGGCTCATGCCTGTAATCCCAGCACTTTGGGAGGCTGAGGCAGGCGAATCACTTGAGGTCAGGAGTTTGAGACTAGCCTGGCCAACATGGTGAAACCCCATCTCTACCAAAAATACAAAAAAAGGCTGGGTGTAGTGGTGCATGCCTGTAATCCCAGCTACTTGGGAGGCTGAGGCAGGAGAATCACTTGAACCCAGGAGGTGGAGGTTGCAGTGAGCTGAGATTGCGCCACTGTACTCCAGCCTGGGCTACAGAGCTGGACTCCATCTCAACAACAGCAACAAAAAAGAAAGGTGAGATGCTGTCCAAGGGTGGGCCGACTGTGGCATCACCCTCCTCCTCCCTGGCTGCAGGTGGCAGGTCAGAGTTATCTTCTCCCCACTCCTCCCCTCCTGCTGACAGCTTCCCCCCATCCCTCCCTCTCTTGTTTCAGGGTTGCCCTTGGTGCAGACTGGTCTAGAAATGGAGGAAAGCTGGGGGAGGGAGAGGCCAGATAGGAGCTGAGAACTCCCTTCCGCAGGACTGCCTGAGCTTGTCTTCAGGTCTGTGTCCCCACACCGCTCTGGGCCAGCCACACCCCCTCCTGCAAGGAGGAGATCTGTGTGCAAAGGGGCAGCCCCTAGGCTGCCTTTCAAATAACACAAGGAGCTACTTTTTAAAAGCTTAAATTCCAAAGGGATTATTCCTGTCAGGAGAAAGGAATAAAAAGAATCCACTTCTGTAAACATGAAACAAAGATCAGAATAAGGATTTAAGAGTAATGCTCAGCTAAGCCACAGAAAAAGGCATGGAAGCCCATGCGCTGGCCTGGGTTCTTGTTTCTGCTCTGAAGAAGAGAGAAATGGTTAAGTGAGTGGGTTACGTGAAGGATTCAGCTGGTTGGAGGGGAGAGATTTTGAGATGGCAAAATCTCAAGCTCCCTGTTTGGCCTTGTTGGGAGAAGCGGAGAGCTGTGAAAGGGATCTGTGCATTTCTCCTCGTGGCAGCACGCCCATGTTCCCATGTTGTCCCCTGGGTGCAAAAGGATGGGGACAAAGTCACAGTGCTGGAGTGAAGCCAGGGTTATCAATGTCAGTTGTGGTGTTGCCTCTCCCTTTGCATGGAGTAAGATTGACTGGCTCTAATCTCTCTCTCTCTCTCTCTCTCTTTTTTGTTTCTTGAGACAGGGTCTTACTCTGTCTCCCAGGCTGGAGTGCAGTGGTGCAATCTTGGCTCACTGCAGCTTCCACCTCCCACTCTCAGGTGATCCTCTCATCTTAGCCTCCTAAGTAGCTGGAATTACAGGCATACACCACCTTGCCCAGCTAATTTTTGTATTTTTAATAGAAACACGGTTTTGCCATGTTGCCCAGGCTGGTCTCAGACTCCTGGGCTCAAGCTATCCTCCTGTCTCGTCCTCCCAAAGTGCTGGGATTACAGGCGTGAGTCACCATGTCCGGCCTGGTTCTAATCCTTATCCTGCCACCTAGTAGCTTGTGTGACCCCAGAAGAGTCACTGACCACACTGACCCTAGGCTTTGTTTTATTTTTTAGTCTGTACAATGGGGATAATACCTAGTATATCAGTAATGACCTTGTGTGCAAGTACAGTAACCAAGTCTGCCTACATTAAACAAAAAGGGAGGCTGGGCGCGGTGGCTCACGCCTGTAATCCCAGCACTTTGGGAGGCTGAGGAGGGTGGATCACAAAGTTAGGAGTTCAAGACCAACCTGGCCAACATGGCGAAACCCCGTCTCTACTAAAAATACAAAAATTAGCCGGGTGTGGTGGTGCATGCCCATAATCCCAGCTACTCAGGAGGCTAAGGCAGGAGAATTGCTTGAACCTGGGAGACAGAGATTACAGTAAGCTGAGATCATGCTACTGCACTCCAGCCTGGGTGACAGAGAGATACTCTGTTTCAAAAAAATACAATTCAATACAATACAATACTAATAAAAAAAAAGCCAAAAGGGGAAATTATTGGAACTGAGGGAAGCCTGGAGGGGTGGAAAACTGGCAGGAAGCTAGGATGCTCAGAAGGCCAGGCAGGAGTCATGGCAGAGGCCACGCAGCAGGAAGAATCTTCTCTGTGCCCTGCAGTTCCCCCCTACATTGGGTCCTTATGTCACTCAGTCAGCTTCCAGAGTTCCTGAAGACAGCATCAGACTGGGTAGGCCAAGGTCACCCCCATCAAGAAGGAGGATCTAATTTCTTGCACTTTACTTCGCACCAAAACCACACAGGAAGACAGATCCAGCTGCTAACCAGACTGAGATCTGACACTGAACAGAAGAAGGCAAAACCCCCACAAAGGGCCATCACAGCACCTTCCCTCTGGTGGTTTTGAGACATTGGGAAGTGCTTAACACAGTGTCTGGCAATAGTGAAGTTTCAATACATGCAAGGCACTATTTATGGGTTAACAAATCGTAGTGTGTTCATACAACGAAATTTTACTCAGCAATCAAAACAAAAATCAACTACTCAAATAGAAACATGAATGATCCTCAAAAACATTCAGTTGAACGAAAAAAACTGAAACCAAAAGAGTTTGATGAGGCTGGGTGTGGTGGTGCATGCCTGAAGTCTCAGGTACTCTGGAGGTCGGATCCCTTGAGCTAGGAGTTCCAGTCCAGTTTGGACAACATAGTGACACCCCCATCTTTCAAAAGAAAGAAAAAAAGAGTTTGGTGATTCCAAACTGCAATTTTACTTATATGAAATTCTAGAGAAGTACTAGAGGTTCTGGAAAACACCTGAGCAAGCCACGGCAACAGAATTGAGAACAGTGGCTGCCTCTGGCTGCCTCAGGAGCAGAGACACAGGTTCAGGAGAGATGCCTAAAGAAGAACATCAAGGTGCTTTCTGGGGTGATGGAATATTCCTTATCTCTTTCTGGCAAGTGATCTATTATATACTCCTTAGCAGATTCTGGCTATCGTGGCCACCATTCTGCTTCCCCTCCCCCGCCTCCCTCCCTCCCTTCCTTCCTTCCTCTCTCCCTCTCTCTCTTTCTTTCAGAGTCTCGCTGTGTCTCTCAGGCTGGTGTGCAGTGGCGTGACCTCGGTTCACTGCAAGCTCTGCCTCCCGGGTTCACACCATTCTCCTGCCTCAGCCTCCGGAGTAGCTGGGACTACAGGTGCGTGCCACCCTGCCTGGCTAATTTTGTTTTTGTATTTTTAGTAGAGATGGGGTTTCACCGTGTTAGCCAGGATGGTCTTGCTCTCCTGACCT
>NW_012114141.1:10762629-10768227 GCF_000951035.1 Colobus angolensis palliatus | reverse complement strand
CAATGCCCAACTAATTTTTGTATTTTTAGTAGAGATGGGGTTTCACCATGTTGTTCAGGCTGGTCTTGAACTCCTGACCTCATGATTCACCTGCCTCAGCCCCCCCAAAGTGCTGGGATTACAGGTGTGAGCCACTGTGCCTGGCCAGGTCTTCCTTTCCGTTTCTGTTTGTTTCCATTTCCGTTTCCGTTTTCCCTTGCCTTCCCTTCCTTTCCCTTCCCTTTCCTTTCCTTTCCTTTCCTCTCTTTCTCTCCCTCCCTCCCTCCCTCCCTCCTCTCTCTCTCTCTTTCTTTTTGAAAATTTTTTTCAAGAAGGAGTCTTGCTCTGTTGCCTAGGTTGGAGGGCAGTGGTGTGATCTTGGCTCACTGAAACCTCCGCCTCCCAGGTTCAAGCAATTCTCCTGCCTCAACCTTCCAAGTATCTGGGATTACAGGTGTGCACCACCACACCTGGCTAATTTTTGTATTTTTAGTAGAAATGGGGTTTCACCACATTGACCAGGCTGGTCTCGAACTCATAACGTCATGATCCACCCACCTCGGCCTCCCAAAGTGCTGGGATAACAGGCGTGAGCCACTGTGCCTGGCCTTTTTCTTTCTTTTTTAGAGACAGGGTCTCGCTCCCTCACCCAGGCTGGAATACAGTGTCACAATCAAGTTCATTGTAACCTCAAACTCTTGGGCTCAAGTGATCCTCCCACCTCAACCTTCTGAGCAGCTAAAACTAAAGATGAGTACCACCCTGCCTAATTTTTAAACGTTTTTGTAGAGACAGGATCTCACTATGTTGCCCAAGCTTGTCTTCAATGCCTGGCCTCAAGCAATCTTCCTGCCTCAGCCCTTCAAAGTGTTGGGTAACAGGCGTGAGCTCCCAGCCTGTCCTTGCTTACCTGTCTTGATTAAGGAGATGGTCACTCAAGCATATATATCAAAAGTCACCAAAATATACATTCAAAAGCTATGCATTTTAGTATATGTAAATTATACCTCAATTAAACTTTTTTTAAATGTGATTTTTTTTCTTATCATCAATTGATGCACAGTGTCTTCCCACCAATATCATTATAATAAAAACATATCTGTATAACAAATTGACTTCAGGCTCCACCTGACACCCACAAGTCTCAAACATCATTTGAAACCACGAGTGAAAAGTTAGAAGAGTTTGAGGAGTTTGTTTTAATGAGAGCTGTGGTCTGAATGTCCTCCCCGAAAAATTCAAATGTTGAAACCTAATCTCCATTGCAATAATATTAAAAAGTGAGGCCTTTAAGAGGTGATTAGATCCCAAAAGCAGAGTCCTTACGAAGGGAGTAGTGCCCTCAACAGAGTGAGACCCCCTTCTTCCCCGTGAGGACGCAGGGAGAAGACGCCATCTATGATTGAGACACCCAAATCTGCCAGTGCCTTGATCCTGGACTCCCAACCTCCAGAACTGTGAGCAATAAATATTGTTTATAAGCCACTCAGTTTATAGTATTTTTGTTATAGCTGCCCAAATGGACGAAGATGATCCTTTCCCCCGAGAAACTGAGAACAGGCATATAGAACATACATATATATATATATAGAGAGAGAGAGAGAGAGAGAGAGAGAGATATCGCAAGTTGACATTGTGACACTCAAGTGTATGATTAGAGGACTCATCTTTTTGAACAAGAAATAGACGAGGCTGGGTATTGCTGAACTCCTGTGGTTATCACAGTAGGAACACGTAGTGGTCTGCTATAAATTGGAAGAAAGTAGTTTGAGAAACATGGTTCTAAGCTACCCTCTCAGCTTGCAAGTCACTCAGGAAAAAGATTCCCATCCCCCTGGCTCCACTGTTACGACTACATCAGTGCAGCCCACATGAAGTGTGCTCAGTGGATCCTTGTGCATTTTTATTGATTTGGGGCCTGAGGCTTCTGGATAAATAAACACAATTGTGTGAATGAGGCTATTCCAGTCCTTAGGGTTGTCCTTTACACAGAAAAAGCTTAAGCAGAGCAGAAAAGCCTAGTTGAAGCAAGCATTCTCTTAAGGGCCTAGAAAAACTTGAGCCCCAGGTGTTGTTCCAAGGCTAGTCCTGCCTTCATGTCTTGCCAGATGCAGAGATGGTTAGTGGCTACTTCCAGTATCGTTCTTTACTTCTCCTTACTTCCTCTTTACTTGCTAGCCACATTGTGACCAAAAATAAAACATTAATCTTCCAGCCTCCCTTGCTGCTAGATATGACCATGTGACTTGTGTCCCAAAAAGCTGAATTCAGCGGGCCTTTCAGGAAGGCAGTCTCAAGAGAGCTAACTCAGCAGGAAGGGCCTCTTTTTATCTTTATTTTCCTTCTTTTTCTGGCTTGTAACTCTAGAAGCCCATTTTGGACCATGAAGCAATCTTAAGGATGGAAGCCATATGCTAGAATGCAGCAGCAGAAAGATTGATGAAACCTAGGTTCCACCAACCCTGAATGCCTGCCTGCAAACCTTCTCTTTTTTTTTGAGACAGTCTCACTCTTGTTGCCCAGGCTGGAGTGCAGTGGTGTGATCTCGGCTCACCACAACCTCTGCCTCCCGGGTTCAAGCGATTCTCCTGCCTCAGCCTCCCAAGTAGCTGGGATTACAGGCACCTGCCACCACACCCAGCTAATTTTTGTATTTTTAGTAGAGAAAGGGTTTCCCCATGTTGGTCAGGCTGGTCTCAGACTCCCGACTTCTGGTGATCTGCCTGCTTTGGCCTCCCAAAGTGCTGGGATTACAGGCGTGAGCCACCGCTCCCGGCATGCCTGCCTCGAAACTTTCTTTAGAGAAGGAAGAAAGAGGCTTCTATCATTTTTGGTAATTCTTATCTTAGGTTTTCCTGTTTCATGCAGCCAAATCTAATCCCAGTTGATTCATAAGCCGAAGTTTGCCTTTTCTCCTTTGTTCACTGACAATAATCCATGAAGCAGTGAGGCCCTGTCCATATGTCATCCTGGACATTGCTAAGGAAAGCAAACTGGTAGGACAGCAATCTGCTTACACAGTCTCTCAGGCATATTTGCACTTCTAAGAGGACCACCAGAAAAAGCACTGTTTCACCCCAAAGAAGCTTTTTGGTATTACATGGAAATACAATTTGGAATCTTTCAATTTTTCTGTGTAGATCTAAATACACGTAGACTCTGAGAAATGTATGAAGTGCATCCTCCGGCCATTGGTAGCCACATGTAGGGATTTTGTCACAGTTATGAAAGGAAAAATAAAAGTTAACCAGTTACTTTTACGATCCAGACACAAACATGTTTGGAAAGGCTGTAAATTAATGACTTGTTGGATGGAAACATTATGCAAGTTAATTTTCCAGTCTTCAGAAAACATTTTCAAAAGGAAATTATATTCTCCAACATATATTTGCAGGTTCACAAAACAACAATTTCCCATATCAAACATTTTAAAGAAATGTTGCTCTTCTCCAGAATAATTACACGTAAGATTGAACTCTTCTCTGAAAACAAATGAACATTTTTCAGAGTTAATAAAGAAATTGTTTCTGAATACAGAAGTCAACAGTTCTGAGATTTACAAATGATTAGAGGAGTTTACTCACTGAGAAGTGTCACACAACTAGTATAACAAATGTCATAGTTCCCCTAAACACTGTAATTTGTGCACTGCATGTAGGCATAGCATCTAGAAACTAATTTTGAACACCTTGGAAAAATTAATGGAACATATTAACAATTGGAAAACAGTGCTGCAGACTTTCCCAGCACCTCACCGTTTAAATTTTTTTTTTTTTTGAGACAGGATCTCATTCTGTCTTCCAGGCTGGAGTGCAATGGTGTGATTTCAGCTCACTGCAACCTCCAGCCTCCTAGGTTCAAGTGATTCTCCCACCTCAGCCTCCCAAGTAGCTGGCATTACAAGGTGCACGTCACGATGTCCAACTAATTTTTGTGTTTTTCTTTTTTGTAGAGACGGGGTTTCACCGTGTTGACCAGAATAGTCTAAAACTCCTGGGCTCAGGTCATCTGCCTGCCTTGACCTACCAAAGTGCTGGGATTACAGATGTGAGCCACTGTGCCCGGCCTTCATCCACCCTTTAATTTAATGGGCCAATGTACAAACCCCTACTCAGAAGTGAAGTCCTTCCATTTGAAGAATGAGGGTTATCTTACAGAAAGAAACAGGCCAGGCGCGGTGGCTCGTGCCTGTAATCCCAGTACTTTGGGAGGCTGAGGTGGGCGGATTACCTGAGGTCAGGAGTTCAAGACCAGCCTGTGTCTACCAAAAATACAAAAATTAGCCGGGCATAGTGGCACATCCTGTAATCCCAGCTACTCAGGAGGCTGAGGCAGAAGAATTGCTTGAGCCCAGGAGACGGAGGTGGCAGTGAGCCAAGATCGTGCCACTGCACCCCAGCCTGACCGACAGAGAGACTCTGTCCCCTCCCCCATAAAAAGAAATAAAAAAGAAAGGAACAAAGAAAATAATTTTTGACAAAATGCTTGGTAGAACCACTTGCGGCAACATTAATGTATTTACATTCAACTTTCCAAATGCATTTATGAGATATCTTTTGGTGGATGTGGTTTTCTCTTGAGCTTGAGATTCCTTATAGCCTATCTCCATTAGGAAAGAGGGAGTGGTATAACAAGTTAAACGCCTCAAAGAAGCATTGTATATTCAATGACAGTTGCCTAAAAGAAGACTGAGAAAGTAGTTTCATTTGTTTTGTTTTTCTTTTCTCTGATAGGTGCTTTTGGTTCTGTGAGCTGACATGCTTGCAGCCCAGCCAAGAACACAAGGCCAAGTCTTCAATTGCTAATCAAATAAATAAGCCTAAATCCTGAATGTAAACTTCATGCCTTTTATTATAATTACAGTTGAATAGGCTTGGCTGGACTTCAGTCATCTATCACTTGAATTTGGGAGTGTTTCACAGACCCAGTTCCACTATCCTCTTACCAGCCCAAGCCCATCCCTTGGCATGTCCTCTTCACAGACTGTGGTCAGTACAGTGAGTCCATGGCCTAGGCTTGCTTTGGCTGCCACACCCGCAGCTGGAGTGACAAGGCTGGCAGAATGAGGCAGAATGAGTGGATGAGCTGTTGGCAATGATCACAGGGTTCTTTCCCACAAACGCCTTCTATTCTTGCCCTTTACTGCTTTTTAAACACTTCATATATTGTTTTTGTTTTGTTGGAATGTTAATTTGCAGAAATAATACATGCAATATAAGATTATATTCTATTTATGAAAAATTAAATCCTCTAAACTCAACGGCGTCATGAATCAACTGGATGTAGTTGACATCTGTAGACTACTTCATCTCACAACAGAAGACTGCACATGCTTCTCAAGCTCACATGGAACGTGCAAGATAGGCCATATTCTGAGCTACAAAACACACTTTAACCAATCTAAAAACACAGCAATCAGGCCAGGCATGGTTGCTTAGCTCATGCGTGTAATTCCAGTACTTTGGGAGGCCGAGACAGGCGGATCATTTGAGGTCAGGAGTTTGAGACCAGCCTGGCCAACATGGTGAAGCCTTGTCTCTACCAGGAAAGAAAGAAAGAAAAGAAAGAAGAAAGAAAGAGAGAGAGAGAGAGAAAGAGAGAAAGAGAGGAGAAAGAAAG
>NW_012114141.1:10761315-10761689 GCF_000951035.1 Colobus angolensis palliatus | reverse complement strand
TGATAAGTCTCTAGTTAGACTAAGAAAAAAAGATGACAAAAATAACTAATATCAGAAATGAAAGACAGGAGGACATCACTACAGATCTCTTGAAAATTAAAGGGATAATAAAGGAATACTATGAACAACTCCATGGCCACAAAGTTTACAAACTAGATGAAATGAACTGATTTCGTGAAAGATACAATCTGCCAAAACTCATGCAAGAAAATAGACAATTAAAATAGGCTTATATCTATTGTCTGGGAATGGTGACTTATATTTGTAGTCCCAAAGCTTTGGGAAGCCAAGGTGGGAGGATCACTTGAGGCCAGGAGGTTGAGACCAGCCTGAGCAATTTAGCAATACCTCATCTCATTAAAAAAAAAAAAAAA
>NW_012114141.1:10688115-10760560 GCF_000951035.1 Colobus angolensis palliatus | reverse complement strand
TCGTCCTTCCAAAGTGCTAGGATTACAGGTGTTAGCCACTATGCCTGGCCTTAGTTCTACCAAACATTTAAGGAAGAAATTATACCGATGCTGTACAATCTCTTCCAGAAGATAGAAGCAGAGGAAATACTTCCTAACTCATTCAATGAGGCCAGCATTACCCTAATACCAAACCAAGACAAAGACATTATAAGGAAAGAAGACTACAGACAAATATCTCTCGTGAATATAGAGGCAAAAATGCTCAACAAAATACTAGCAAATTGATTTTATTTGTTTTATGTTATTTGTATTGTAGAGATGAGGTCTCACTATGCTCCTTAGGCTGGTTTTGGACTTCTGAGCTCAAGCAATCCTCCTGCCTCAGCCTCCCAAAGTGCTAGGATTATAGGCATGAGCCACCACGCCTGGGCAATACTAGCAAATTGAATCAAGCAATGTATAACAAGAATTTTACAACACAACGAAGTGGAATTTATTCTAGGCATTCAAGCCTGGTTCAGCATTCAAAAAGCAATGAAATCAAACAGGCTAAAGAAGAAAAATCACACGTTCATAACAATAAATGCAGAAATATATTTTACAAAATCTAACATTCATCTGTGATAAAAACTGAGTAAACAAGGATTAGCAGGGAAGTTCCTTAACTGGATAAAGAAGATTTACAAAAAGCCTGCAGCTAATATGGTACAGCTACAGCTTCTAGTTTCTCACCTTAACGGTCCCATGAAGATCAAGAAGAAAGCAAGGATGTCCCCTCTCACCACCTCTTACAACATCATTACAGAAGGTCCTACCCAATGCATTAAGACAAGAAAAGGACATAAAAGGCATATTGACTGGGAAAAAGTAAATAAAATGTCTTTGTTCACTGTTGACACGATCAACTATACAGAAAATTTGAAAGAATCAACCAAAGACTCCTGACACTAAAAGTGATTATAGGAAGGTTGTAGAAAACAAGATTAGTAAATATAGAAGTCAATGGCTATCCTATATGCCAGCTACTAAAAAGGGGAATTTGAAATTAAAAATGCAGTACCACTTACATTAGTGTACTTAAAAAGTTAAAAACTTAAGTATGAATCTAACAAAATATGTGTAAGATCTGTATATCAGAAAACTACTGATATGGTTTGGCTCTGTGTCCCCATCCAAATTGTTTTTTTTTTTTTTTTTGAGACAGAGTCTTGCTCTGTCTCCCAGGCTGGAGTGCAATGGCACGATCTCAGCTCACTGTAACCTCCACCTCCCGGGTTCAAGTGATTCTCTTGCCCCAACCTCCTGAGTAGCTGGGACTACTGGCGCCCGCCACCAAGCCCAGCTAATTTTTTGTATTTTTAGTAGAGACGGAGTTTCACTGTGTTAGCCAGGATGGTGTCGATCTCCTGACCTTGTGATCTGCCCACCTTAGCCTCCCAAAGTGCTGGGATTACAGGCATGAGCCACCGCGCCCGGCTGTCCCCATCCAAATCTTATCTCGAAATGTAATCCCCACATGTTGAGGGAGGAAGCAGGTGGAGGTGATTGAATCATGAGGGCGGTTTTCTCCATGCTGCTGTTAGGGGATCTAATAGTTTTATAAGGGGCTCTTTTCTCCTTCACGCTGCTGCTCTTCTGTCTCTTGCCACCTTCTGAAGAGGTGCCTTCCACAATGATTGTAAGTTTCCTGAGGACTCCTCAGCCATGCGAACTGTGAATCAATTAAACCACTTTATAAATTACCCAGTCTCCGGCAGTTTTTTTTTCTTTTTTCTTTTTTGAGATGGAGTCTCGCTGTGTTGCACAGGTTGGAGTGCAATGGCGCGATCTCAGCTCACTGCAACCTCCACCTCCATGTTCTAGCAATTCTCCTGCTTCAACCTCCGAAATAGCTGGGACTACAGGCATGCGCCACCATGCCCAGCTAATTTTTTTTGTATTAGTAGAGACAGAGTTTTGCCAGGTTGGCCAGGCTGGTCTCAAACTCTTGACCTCGGGTGATTCATCGTGCAGTTCTTTATAGCAATGTGAGAACAGACTAATACAACTACAACACTCTGATATAAGAAATCAAAGAGGAACTAAATAAATCGAGAACTATTTTACGGTCGTGGAGAGGAAGACTTAATATTGTCAAGATATCAGTTCTTCCCAGCTTGATCTATAGATTCAGTGCAATCCCAATCAAATCCCAGCAAGTAATTTTGTAGATATTGAACAACTGATTCCAAGATTTATATGGAGAAGAAAAAGATCCAGAATCACCAACACAAAATTGAAAGAAAAGAACAAAGTCAGAGGACTGACACTACCTGACTTCAAGAACTACTATAAAGTTGTAGTAATCAAGACAGTGTGGTATTGGTCAAAGAATACACAGATATATGGAATGGAAGAGAGAGTCAAGAAGTAGATCTATATAGTCAACTGACCTTTGACAAAAAAGCAAAGGCAATACAATGAAGCAAATATAGTATGTTCAACAAATAGTACTGGAACAATTGGACATCCATGTGCAGAAGAAGAAAAAAAGAATTTAGACACAGACCTTACATTCTTTACAAAATTTAACTCTAAATGAATTGTATACCTAAATGTAAAATGCAAAACTATAAAACTCTCAGAAGATAACATAGGAGAAAATCTAGGTCATCTTGGGTATGGCAATGGCTTTTTAGATACAGTATCAAAGGCATGAATTGTGAAAGACAGAATTGATAAACGGGACTTCATTAAAGTTAAAAACTTCTGCTCTGTGAAAGACACTGTCAAGATGGTAGATAAGACACAGACTGGGAGAAAATATTTACAAAAGATATACCTGATAAAGGAATGTTAACCAAAATTTAACAATGAACCCTTAAAACCCAATAATAAGAAAACACACAATCTAATTTAAAAATGGGAAAAAGACCTGAATAGACACATCACCAAAGAAGATATTAAGATGGCAAATAAGCGTATGATATTCAACATCATATGTAATTGGGGAATTGCAACATAAAACAACAAGGCTGGGTGCAGTGGCTCATTCCTGTAATCCCAACACTTTGGGAAGCCACAGTGGGCAGATCACTTGAGCCTAGGAGTTCAAGATCAGTCTGGACAATGTGGTGAAACCCCATCTCTACAAAAAAATTAGCCAGGCATGGTGGTACATGCCTGTAGTGTCAGCTACTTGGGAGGTTGAGGTGGGAGGATCATCTGAGTCCAGGGTTGATGCTGCAATGATCCACTCCAGCCTGCGTGACAGAGTGAGACCCTGTCTCAAAGAACAAAGAAACAAACAAACAAACAAAGAAGCCCAGTGAGATAGCATTACACACTTATTAGAATGGCCAAAATCTAAAACTTTGACAACATCAAATGTTGACAAGGATGTAGAACAACAGGAACTCTCATTCATTGGTGGTGGGAGTGCAAAATGGTGCAGCCACTTTGGAAGACAGTTTTGCAGTTTCTTACAAAGTTGAACATACTTTTGCCATATGATCTATCAATTGTGTGCCTTGGTATTTACTCAAAGGAGTTGAAACCCCACCCACACAAAAATCTGCCTGTAGATGTTGATAGATTTATTCATAATTGTCAAAACTATGGAAGAGGGAATATGTATGTCTAATTTCATATCAATTAAACTTTCAATCAATCTGGGTTTTAGCCGTCACCCTACACTAGCATTTAGAAGTATTTGGTCCTTCAAATTCTGAGATTTTCTAGTTCTGCTGAGCAAATCCATCCTCGATTCATAGGAAGCAGGTTTCAGTTTCTCAGTTCTGCTAAGTCAGCTATCATTTTTCCATGTTCTTTTGCTTTTCCACAATTTTATTAACATCGCTCATGTGCTGCCAACTCTTCTCATTCTCTTTGTCCTCATGGGTTTAAATTTCCTCATGGGCTGAAATTTGTTGTCATTTGTCCTCATGGGTTTAAATTTGTTGTCATTTTAGTAGGGTGTGGGGAGAGAGCAAAGTTAATGTGTGTGTTCAATCTGCCACATTTAGTCAGAAGTCAGAGGTGATCATCACCATTTGGAAATCCTCCTTGGCTGCTAGAGACTGTGGCCACAGACACTACATTTTTTGAAGGTTGGTTGTGTAGCCAAACAGTGTTTGAAGGACCTGGCAGACCCCAGAACTTCTCTATGCCCTTAGTGCTGCAGTGCAGGTGGTGGCTTGGGGAAGGTAGAGGAAGGAGAGGTCTCAGCCCTTTGAAGAGGAGCCTCAATTATTAATAAATCTATAAACTGTAAACCTCACCACAGCCCTATTTTCTGGATAAGGAAACAGTGGTTCAGAGAGATGATGTGACTTTTCAAAGGTCTCTTATCTGGTTGATGGCAAAGTGGGGTGAGACCCTAGGCTTGTCTGGCTTTCCATGGTGGTCTTTTTCTAGTGTGAGAGATTATTTGGTTCCATTCTCTACCTCTCCTTGTATCCCACCCTTTCAGTTTTGTGTCCTGATTTTCCGTTTGACCCTGTGACTCGGTTGGGCTAATGGAATGTTAGCTTGTGTGATGTCGCCAAAGGCTTGAAAAGTGCTTGTACATTGGGTCTGCCTCCGCTGCACTACAGGGCTCAGAAGAGGAAGGGAGACATGTAGACCAGAGATGCCCAAGCCCAACCAGCCTATGCTACCAGCTGACTTCCAGCCAGCCCACAAATCCCCAAGAATAAATAATTATTGCTTTAAGGCAGTGAATTTTGGGGTGGTTGGTTACATAGCATTTTTGTGGAAAGAGCTGATACACCATGTCAGAGAAACTCATGCCATCAAGATAAATTAACAGACGACTGCTGGTGGGGAGTAATAAAAAGGCCCAGCATCTGCCTGGCTGGAATTGCCAGATTTAGCAAATAAAAATACAGAACCCAGGTCAATTTACATTTTAGATAAACATCAAATGATTTCTTAGCATAAGTATGTCTCATGTAATATTTGGGGAGTACTTAAAAAATGATTGTTTCTTTGCATGACACATTTCACTGGGCATACTGTTTTTTATCTGGCAACCTCATTCTGGCAGATTTGCAGTCAAACTATACAGAAAGCACCTGTGTATAAAAGTGGGCCTGGGCTAGAAAAGAAGACATATTAAAACAAGTCATTTTCTCCACTCCTCACTAGGCAGTAAGTGTATTTATAGGGCAGGCTTAATTTAGGTCTCTCAGGTAGCTTCTCATAGAGAGACTGAGTCAGAGAAAACCTGCCTGAAATACTAAGAATGGGACGCTGACTGGGAGAAGTTCCTTTCAGCTTTATTATTCAATCACACTAAAATCAGGGATCCATCAGGGAGGCTCTGACTTGCCTGCCTTCAGCAGCCTGTGGCGCTATAGAGAGAGCATCCTTCTAAACAATCTGAAACCTACATCCCTTTAGCTTGGATCCAAGAAGTGTTTCCCCGGGCTACTGCGCCATCTGTCTCCCAGGTGCCTGCAAGGAAAATGTTCCGTGGGGGTGGGGGAGAGAAGGGCTGCAGCCCTGGGCTCTGGAAGCAACTGGCTAAGAACTGTTTGTCAAGAGGTCAGTCCTGCTCCCCAGTGGCCAGTGAAACCAAGAGGCTGGATGAAACCTGAATAAACCAAACACTGCAAGAGGTCAGAATGCTCAAACAGCCATGATGTGGGAACTCGGTCTATCCTCTGCCTCATCTCTCTCTTTAACAGATTCCGGCAAGCCACTGTTTTTGGCTTTGCACAGCCTAATTGGCCATTTTCATGAGTAGTCGCCAACTCAATCCAGGAGGAAATTCCACGCTGTCAGCCAGCAGCACAGATTGTTGCAGGAAAAATGACATAACTCATCCTCAGGGCAAACTTGCAAATGATTACAAATTTCCCCATCTCTCCTCCACTCACACAGCTGGCTGGAGAAGAGTGTAAAATTTTCCATGGAAATAGGAGATTTTTTCCTCCATGTAATTTCTTGTGATCAAACAAATCTCTATGGCTATTGATTCGCTTTCATTTCTGATTTCATTCCCCCTGACATTCAAATAGAACCTATGTAGCTGCTCGTGGACACTTCCCAGGACTCAGATATACCAAGCTGTCCTATGAATACATACAATGTTAGATTCCCAAAAGGGACGACGGCCAGCTAAAATTCTGCACCTCTAGATAAATGACACCATGAAAACCAAAGAGGCACAATGTGGTCATTGGGGTGCAGAACAGCTTTGGCATAAACCACAGCTCACTCATCTGAGGACCAAGGTTGACTAATTCTGCCCCTGACAGTACTCTGTCTTCTCCTGACCCAGGCTCTCACTCAGATGTTGTTTGTAGATTTCATAGACTCTTCCACTTGGATTCAATTCAGAATAATTATTGAGCCCCAAGCCATGCTCATCTTACCGAGCGAGGCTCCAGGGGAATACAATAATCAATCATGCACAGGATCTAGCTTCAGGAAGTTTACTGTTTAGAAAGAAAGGAGATCTACAAATTGCTATTATGTAAGAAGAGACTGATAAAGGAATAGCATGGAAGTAGTGGGGGTTGGAGGAGGGATTTGGAGAGATGCTGCTTGGCAGCAAAGACCTGGGGATGTCTCATGGAGGAGGCAACGTTTGTGGTGGACCATACAGGGCTTCAGTGATGGCCCCTAGGAGGCCAGGAAATGGTAGGCACCGGGACAAGCAAAGTTGTGGAGTGAGAGTCATCCCAAAGAATAGGGCTTGTAGGGAGAGAGAAGTCAGGTTTTAGTGTGAGCCGAGAAGCTGAGCCTCAGAAGCACTTCCTTGGGGGAGAAATCAGACTTTGTTTTGTGTTCCCAACAAAGTCCCAAGATGCTGAGGAATCTTCATCCTATAGCGCACAGTTCAATGCTTGCACCTTCCCCTCTCTTTTACAAGGCCAGGTCTAAAATATTTTACCCCGGTGGCTTAAAGGATTAATCTTATGCATATCAATGTTTAGTGATAATAATAATTTCTTAGGTTGTTTCTTTAGAAGACCTCAAACAGCTCTGAGCTCCAGCTTCTCTGTGGATAAAGAGAAAGTAAATGCCCCTTGTTGCAAAAACTTTTGGAGCAGCAAGAAACCAACCTGTCAACTGAAATTGATTTATTCACTCAACTGCAATGACCCGACCCACTTAATACATCCCCCGAGAGGGAGCAGTTTGCTTCATTCAACCCATAGGATCAAGCTGATTATCATATAATAGTGTTACATCTTCATGAGTAAGTCAGGGTAGAAATTACCATCCCCACTTAATAAATGGAGAAAATTAAACACACCTTTCACTGTCACACAAGAGAGATACTTGCCTATAATATGTTCACCAGATCATCCTAACACATAGTTTCCTTAGGTATAGGATGAATCCTAGACTTCCTTTGCACCTCTATGTGTATATTTTCCTTAACAAGAAAGCCAGATGCTATAGCACTTCTTTATCATCATAGGGAAAGAGAAATCTAGTTTTGCACTTTCTTCCCCCACTTATTTCGAAATACCTGGTAGTCTCTGTTTTCTTCTCTATACGGCAGCTCCTTCCAACCTTTCTTGATCTTGTTTAGAATAACTCTTTGTCAGTCCTTTCCGTGTCTACAGCCTGCAGGCTGAAGAAGAGCTCAGAGTTCCGACAAGCAAAGTTTGATTCTGTGACAAGCTGGCTCTGGGCATTTGGTCCACGAGGAAATGACGTGTGTAGCAGTGTCAGCCTCCAAAACTTCCACCTGGCCTTGATCACCCCAGGTCTCCAGACACTTGTGCGTATTCAGCTCGGGATGCAACACAGCTGCTGGCCTCTGAGGCATCTCAGTAACTATGGAGACAGGAATATAAACATCAGTGAGTAGGGCAGGAAGCAGGTGGCCAGTCTTAGGAGTTAAAGCATTGGTGGGATTCATTCTGCATTGTGATGTGTTGCAAATGATCAAAGCAGAACTACTAGGTCTTTCTTATAACAAATGGGACGATGGTAGTTTTACGGTGAGACTCCTCAGTTATGTCTCCATTTTTATCTAGCTGCTTAGTTATTCACTCATTTATTCCACAAATACATACTGAGGTGTTACTATATGCTAGGTACTGTTTAGGGACCAGAGACAGAGGTGAATAAGGCAAATCTCTGACCTCAGAGAACTTACACTCGAGTAGGGTGACCAGAACTGCCCCAGTTTGCCTGGAACTGAAGGGAGTCCTAGCACATGGGAGCTAAAACTGGAAAAGTTTTGGGCAAATTGGGACAAATTGGTGATCTGCGGGGGAGACACACAGTTAATAAGTACATAAATAAATATAATAACTTCAAACAGTGATAAGCGCAATGAAGGAAGTAACACTGAGTGAGGTGCTACTGAGCGGCTAGAGGTGGGAGGAGGCAGGGTTTGGCTGATAGCTGGGGAAAGAGGTGACTGAACTGAAGCCTGAGGGGCCCTGGAGGAGCATTGCAGGTTGGAGGAACAGGGACAAACTTGACAAGTTCGAGGTAAAGAAGGAAGGCCAGTCCAGCAGGAGTGCAATGAGAAGAGAGGAGAGGAAGTCGGGGTCTGGGCAGGCCATGTCTTTTAGGTATGATAAGGATTTGGGGATTCTGTAAGTATTATTATCCCGCAAACTCACACATACTGTGGCCCAGTGTTCTTCCAGGACTTTACATATGCCGACTCTTTTCATCTTCACAATAAAGGCAGGCTGGTATCACTATCCTCTTCTTGTTACAGATGAAGAAACTGAGGCACAGGAGGAGAACTGTCCCACATCCACATAGCATCAGTGGCAGAAAGCCAGGCTTCCCAGCTCAGGTGGTCTAGCCCTGCATCTGCCCTCTTAACTGCTTCCCCACACAGCCTGGGTTTCAGGCAGAAGGGCACCAGGATCTGAGCCAGACCCTAGCTGTGGCCTGCCTCTTTGTCTCACCTGCTCCCAACCTATCAGATCCCAGTACCTGGTGGACTGTGTGAAAGTCTCTGATTATCCATGGGCTATGCCACTTGGATATTTTCTTTTCTTTCTTTTTTGAGAGGGAGTCTTGCTCTGTCGCCCAGGCTGGAGTGCAGTGGTGCAATCTCAGCTCACTGCAACCTCTGCCTCCTGGGATCAAGCAGTTCTCTGCCTCAGCCTCCTGAGTAGCTGGGATTGCAAGCGCCCACCACCACGCCCTACTAATTTTTGTATTTTTAGTAGAGACGGGGTTTCACCATCTTAGCCAGGCTGGTCTTGAACTCCTGACCTCATGATCTGCCTGCCTCAGCCTCCCGAAGTGCTGGGATTACAGGCATGAGCCACTGCGTCCGGCCACCACTTGGATATTTTCATGATGGGGTTCAGATGGAAGAAACCAGGGAGGTAAAAATATTATGGCATATTGCTTTTTTAACTTCCACTTTGCTTCTTTGTAACCACCCTCAATATGTTATTCTTGCCTCTTGTTCAATATAGAAAATACCATAACCATCCAACTGCAAAGGCTGTTTTATCAGCAACCAAATTACTTTATCAGGTATGGTTAACAGTGGGTTTTCTTTCCTCTACCATTTCTGATAAAATGTTTGCACAGCATTATGTGAGGAAATATAGAGCTACAGCAATAAAAAATGAACAAGGATAATTTGTGTGTTGGCATTTCCACAATAGAATGTCAAATATTTCATACCCCAGTGATATTAAGCCTTTCTACGCTTACTGCTACTTTCTTTTAAAAAATGCTTTATGTTCATTTTATTATTAATCTTAAACTGCACATATATATTATATATACTCTTTTTATATGATATGTTTCTCAAACAATATTTTAAGGTCTGTCATAAAAATAAATATGTCTTGAGCATTGAAAATGATACCATGTCAGGTAAACTGACAGGCGTTTGCAACTGAGAGGGAACATTCTTTCTAAAGATTATTCTGCCCTCGTTTTATGTAATACCCCATATTTTTCCACAATTCCTTGCAAAGATCTACATAGGGAGTTTGTTGCTTTTCGTAGAACATGGTGATTAATCAATGTAGACTCATTTCTTCTCATTATTCTTAGAATTCTTCATACAGAAACTTTCCAGGTGGTAGATATGGATAATCAGATCCCAAATTTAACTAGACGTTATCACATTTTAAGAGTACTTACAAATCACAAATTGTGAAATGAGTTGAAAAATAGACTATATGCATCATTTGAATTTTAGGGCTTTTTTATTCTTAAGAAATAACCTTTAAATTAAACCACAATAAATATTGAATTAATTATTCATTAACTATTAATTTTTTTTTTGAGATGGAGTCTCACTCTATCGCCCAGGCTGGAGTGCAGTGGTGTGATCTCGGCTCACTGGAGCCTCTGCCCGCCGGATTCAAATGATTCTCCTGCCTCAGCCTCCTGAGTCACTGGAATAACAGGCATGCACAACCACTTTCAGCTAATTTTTGTACTTTTTTTTTTCAGTAGAAACAGAGTTTCACCATGTTGGCCAGGCTGGTCTCAAACTCCTGACATCAAGTGATCTGCCTGCCTTGATCTCCCAAAGTGCTGGGATTGGGCAAGCCACTGCACTCGGCCCACAATGAATATTTTAGATTAAAAAGTATCAAATGCAAAAAAAAAAAAAAAAGGCAGGGGAGACCTGTAGCTAGCTCTAGTTTTACATTTCAAAACAAACAAACAACAACAACAACAAAAAGCAACCCTCAAAACAGAAGGGTCTAGTCCTCAAGTCTCCCTGTGGTATCCAGGAACCTGGCGAAGACCTTGCTTGCATGGTCTATGCAGACATTTGGTCTCCAGGTTCAAAGCTGGTCTGAAGGAGATAAGATAAGAGGTTCACAAAGCTCTCCCAAAGGGGAGAGTTTTGGAACCCCAGGTGATTTGTCTTTGGGAACTGCAAGGATTGGGTAGTTGCATAAGTAAGTACAGACGTCACATTTGGTATCAAATAAATTTTTTATTTCTTCTTTATGGCAACAAGAGAAACACAGCCTCTTCAGCCTCTCAGAGTGAGTAACAGGGAAAGATGTCACAGACACCTGCCATCTGACAACTGGATACTGGTACCCAGATTATGGGAGTGGGGGATGGTAGGTGTGGTAGGTTAAAAACCGGCCACCAAAAGATACGTCCCTTTGCAAATCCCCAGAACCTGTAAATATTGCCTTGTATGGCAAACAATATTACATTATACAGCAAAAGATGCAGTTAAGGATCTTGAGAGGAGCTTATCTTGGATTATGAAGATGGGCCCTAGTGCAATCACGTGTATCTTGATAGCAGAGAAGCAGAGGGAGTTTGGGCAGAGACTTACACAAAGGAGAAAGTGATGTAAAGACAGAGGCGGAAATTGGAGTGATACAGCCGCAAACCAAGAAATGCCCGTCTACACCGGGAGCTGCAAGAGGCAGGGAACTTCCACAGAGTTGCTGTAGGGGATGTGGCCCTGCCAATACCTTGATTTCAGACTTCAGGCTTCCAGAACTGTGAGAGAATACATTTCTGTTTTTTTGTTTTGTTTTGTTTTGTTTTTTAATTTTGTTGTAGGCAGGAGTGAGGAATCTTGCTCTGTTGCCCAGGCTGGTTTCAAACTCCTGGCCTCAAGAGATCCTCCCGCCTCAGCATCCTGAGTAGCTGGGACTACAGATGCAAGCCACCATGCCTGGCTAATTGTTTTTTGTTTGTTTGTTTGTTTTTTGAGACAGAGTTTTATTCTTGTTGCCCAGGCTGGAGTCCAATGGCTCGATCTCAGCTCACTGAAACCTCCGCCTCCCTGGTTCAAGCAATTCTCCTGCCTCAGGCTCCTGAGTAGCTGGGATTACAGGCATGCACCACCACGCCCAGCTAATTTTGTATTTTTAGTAGATATGGGGTTTCTCCATGTTGGTCAGGTTGGTCTCGAACTCCTGACCTCAGGTGATCTGCCCGCCCCAACCTCCCAGTATGTTGGGAGTATAGGCATGAGCGACCGCACCTTAGCCACTATTTTTAAGTTTTGTGTAGAGACAGCATCTAGCTGTGTTGCCCGGGCTGGTCTTGAACTCATAGCCTCAAGTGAGCCTCCCAAGGTGCCGAGATTATCAAGGTGAGCTTCCATGTCCAGACTTACATTTCTCTGTGTGTGTGTGTGTGCGCGCGTGCGCGCGTGTGCGTGTGTGTGTGTGTGTGTGTGTTTTAAGCTACTAAGTCATGGTAATTCGTTACAGCAGCCAAAGGGAATTAATACAATGAGTAATAGGTATGCGGGAGGTAAGGAGGAAAGGAACTTACTTTTTAGCTGAATACTTAAAGAGACTAGATCCTTCCATGAAGTCACTGTACAGAGTAGAGATTCTGGGAGTTGGAAAACAGCTGTGATAGTCTGTGACAAGCAGAATCCTAAGGAAGGTCATGACCTCCACCCCTGGGTGTTGGGTGTTACTCTTGTGGTTATGTAACCTTTTTAATTTATTTTAGTTTAGTTTAGTTTAAGTTTAGTTTAGTTTTTTGAGGCAGGGTCTCACTCTGTCACCCAGGCTGGAATGCAATGGCATGATCACAGCTCGCTGCAGCCTCAAACTCCTGGTCTCAAGCAATCCTCCCACCTCTACCTCCTGAGTAGCTAGGACTACAGGAGCACACCACCACAGTTGACGAACTTTTTATTTTTTGTAGATATGAAGTCTTGCTATGTCGCTAAGGCTAGTCTCAAATTACTGGCCTCAAGCAGTCCTTTTGCCTTGTTCTCCCAAAGTGTTGGGATTACAGGCATGAGCCACTGCATCCAGCCGGCTATATTACTTTATATGGGAAAGGGATTTTGCAGATATAATTATAGTTACTAATCAGTTGATTTTAAGATAGGGTGATCATCTGGTGGCCTAATCACATGAGCCCTTTAAATGCAGAGAGTTTACTCCACCTGGTAGCCAAACAGGATACAGTGAGACACATTCCAGCTGGCTGGAGAAAAACAAACATTCGTGTTGTGAACTGCCAATGAAGAGAGGTGGATGGAAACGTTAGTCCTATGGCCATAAAGAAATGGATTCTGCTAACAACCAGTGAGCTTGGAAGAGGATCATGAGGCCCAGGTGAGAAACATGCCAGCCAATACCTGGATTCTAGCCTTGTGATGCCTTCAGTAAGATCCCAGCCTCACTGTGCCCAACTTCTACCTAACCTACAGACCTGTAAACTAGTAAGTGGGTGTTGCTTGAGCTGCTACATGTGTGGTCATTTGCTACACAGCAACAGATAACTAATATACATCCCTAGGTATTGAACTGACCAGGAGTGGGCAGGGAGGGTGCAGGCAGGAAAGAGTTCTCTCCAGCATCCTGCCTCTACACATTCCCATCTTTCTCCAGTACCTACTACTCGCACCGCTATATGCCCAGGCTGTTGAGAATGTACCAAAACCCAGGACACATTTTTTTATTATCCAATTTATCCAAGTTAATCCTGAAGAAATTAAGTTCTTAGTCTACCAGAAGTTCCTGTAAGCAGGTGCTAAAATCATGTGATATGGAAAAATAACTTGGCCAGGCACAGTGGTTCACACCTGTAATCCCAGCACTGTGGGAGGCCAAGGCAAGAGGATCACTTGAGCCCAGGTGACAGCCACTGGGCAATAGCCTCTAGAGATGTAGACCTCATCTCTACAAAACATAAATTAGCCAGGTGTGGTGGTATCACTTGCCTGTTGGTCCCGGCTACTTGGGAGGCTAAGGTAGGAGGATCACCTGAGCCCAGGAATTCAAGGCTGCAGTAAGCTGTGATCATGCTGCTGTGCTCCATCCTGGGCAGCAGAGCAAGACCCTATCTTAAAAAAAAAAGAAAGAAAAGAAAAGAAGGCTGGGCATGGTGGCTCATGCTTATAATCCCAGCACTTTGGGAGGTCTAGGCAGGCAGATCACCTGAGGTCGGGAGTTCGAGGCCAGCATGACCAACATGGAGAAACCCCATCTCTACTAAAAATACAAAATTAGCCAGGCGTGGCGGCACATGCCTGTAGTCCCAGATACTTAGGAGGCTGAGGCAGGAGAATCGCTTGAGCCTGGGAGGCCAAGGTCGCGGTGAGCCAAGATGGCGCCACTGCACTCCAGCCTGGGCAACAAGAGCGAAACTCTGTCTCAAAAAAAAAAAAGAAAAAAAATAAAGAAAAAAGAAAAGAAACTTGCCCATTCCCAATTGAGATTCCATGTTATTGTGCAACACACACACACACACCATGGTACAGCTAAATGCTAAGATGTATTTTGCCCGCTTTTGAAGAACGAAAACTATAGACATTCACCACTTCAGCTAAGAGGAGGAAAACTGCACTGGATCCACTCAGAAATGAACTTTCTCTCCACGGACTCCAGCCCCACTCATTTTCTTCATCTCTGGAATGAGCCAGCTCTTTCTGGCTCCAAGATATTTTTCCATGTTTTCTGTTTGCCTCAGTAGTCTTTCCCCCACTCTTCCAATGACTGACTCCTTATCTTTAAGGTTCCAATTTAAATATAATCCCCCTAAACTCTTCCGTTACCACCCAGTCTAAAACTGGCCTCCCTTGTTAGTCTTTCCAAGTTTCTTGTTCTTTTTTTCTGTCATGGTACTTTATCACCTTTTGTGATTATGTTTTTTTTTTTTTTTTTGGTCTGCTTGCCTGACCACTACACTATAGCTTTTTTTGGTACTCCTTTGGTTGCAAGCAACAGAAACTGCCTTTGGCTTGCTTAAACTATAAGACAGGTAGCTTTTGTAATTTAAAGAAAATTCCTGTCTCAGCAAGGACAGGAATGATAAATATGGTAGGAGATTCCAGACCTTCATTCACAATTCCAGGCACTTGAGAAATCTGGGAGACTCCCACTCGTGTTTCAGATTCCTGGGAGAGAGAATCTGATAGGTTGGGTTGGGTTGAGTTTCTGCATTTGGACATCACTGTGCTTCCTACAATGGGCCACTCTGAGGTTAAGAAAGCACAATCCGTTATTTTGTCATGAGAAGGGAGGAAGGGGTGAAAGTAGATGGCTCTGAGCAGGGAACATAGGAACACCACCAAATTTTATTGAACATGGATTGTGCATAAGGCCCTGGCTAAGCATCCCTACCCTATCTTTAGGTCTCTGATTTATTCAGTCTCCCTGAAGGCCTTTCGGTTTTCAGATGACACAAGTCCCCAGCAGCTGTTGTCACCATCAAGAGGCTCTATGCCACTGTGCCTAGGTGAGGGGGATGCCATAGGCTAATCCAGCTTATTGCATTTCACAGAGCTGGAGGGGTCCAAGCATACCCTTAACAAGACAATCTAGGCACTAGGATACAGTGAGAAAACCTGTGACTCTCTAAAGAAACTGGAGGGAACTTTGCCACTGTGATTTTAACCAAGTCACTTAGCCTGTCTGAGCCTCGATTTCCTTATCTATAAAATAGATACAATTACATACATATGCATGCAAGTATACATACACGTGCATGTGCATATATGTATACATGTACAGTTGACCCTTGAACAATATGGGTTTCAGCTGCATGGGTCCACTTATATATGGATTTGTCTCAACTAAACAGACCAAAATACAGCATTTGAGGGATGTGAAACCTGCTTATACGGAGGGCTGACTGATTTTGGTGTATGTGGGGGCCCTGGAGCTGATTTCCTGAGTATACTGAGGGATGACTATATGTGTATATGTGCACTTATATACGTGTGTGTGTGTACACGTGCACATATATATGTGTGTGTATAATTGTGAGAACATTGCTTTTAAATGGCTGGCTAGTAAAGACTTTCAAAGATTCCTTTCTACCACATCACCTTATTTTATTTTCCCAATACTACCTGTCACCATCAGAGATTATTTTATATATGTATTTATACATCTGTTTATCTGTCTTCCCACCTGAATGAAAGTTCTAGGAGGGAAGGGACTTATCTGTCTGGTTCAAAGCTGTATTTTCAGTATCTGGCACATAGTAGCTCCTTAATAAATATCATATGAACAAGTGAGTGCATGAATGAATGAACAAATGGGGACCCCAGAGGGAACAGAAGGGAAAACAGTAGGTGCCGTCTTTTTCTATAGAAGTGACTATGAGTTCCAGCAAATAGGCTGCACCCTGTAAGCTGCAGTTTCTAGGTTCATGTAATTCACTGAGTCCCTCTTATTTGAACATTCTAGGCTTGTCTCAGCTACAGAGGAGTAAGAGGAAGGCTGAGGATCAGAGGACCCCCACTTCTAAAGATGTTGAGATGCCAGGACAACAGTGAGTCAGGAGTCAGGAATTTTCATGGAGGTGCCCCTCTCTGTCTGCAATCAACCTGGGAGCTTCTGGGTGGTCTGCTTGATGAAAGCAGCAGTTTCCTTAACACTTCCTTACAGGGCTGAGGACTCAATGATATCATGTGTAAAGTACCTGGTGCATAGTAGGTCCTCCAGGAATGTCAGTTCTAGAAATTAGGCTAAGACTCCATGATCCCAGCCCAGTACATGTTTCTCCATCAGAACTAGCTAAACATTGCTGCTGAGTGATCAACTATATTTTCTCAGAATCACTGCCAGCTATCCCCCTTGGCATTTTCTCTTTTTCAAGAAAAAAGTTTCCTTCTCAACAGTGTAGCAACTCAGCTCAAGCAGAGAAACACAAATTGCCAGGTGTGCAGCCAATCTTCAGTGCAATCTAGTGGCTCTCTGGTAACGAAGTTCCACACACAATGGAATGGCTGACCCCTGGTTCTAAAGTCTCCCACCTACCTTGTAATTAAACACCTGTTTATGGCCCCCGGGGAGGACAGGTGAATGACGTGATGCTACCGTACATTTTCAAGCAAACCTTCTTTGTGGTCCTGGCAAGAAGATTCCTCTCAACAGTCTGGGCACCCCCGACCCATTGTTCACAGAGGCTCAGGGGAGGCCCAGATGGATTCATGGCTGTGAGGAAGCTGCCCAGACAGCCCGCCAGGGTCCAGGAGTGTGGCTTCCTAAGCAAACTTAGCAGATATAGCAGGTCACCTTTCAGCGGGGGTTTTAGAGTTACTTGTGATTGGATTGTTTGCAATTCAATGGATAAATGCTTGAGGGGATGGATACCCATTCTTCATGATGTGTTTATTTCATATCGTATGCCTGTATCAAAATATCTCATGTACCCCATAAATATATACACCTACTATGTAACCACAAAATTAAAAATTAAAAAATTAAGGCCGGGTGCGGTGGCTCATGCCTATAATTTCAGCACTTCGGGAGGCCAAGGCAGGCCGATCGCTTGAGGTCAGAGGTTCAAGACCAGCCTGACCAACATGGTGAAATTCTGTCTCTACTAAAAATACAAAAAAATTAGCTGGGCGTGGTGGTGCACACCTGTAATTCCAACTACTCAGGAGGCTGAGGCAGGAGAATCACTTGAATCCGGAAGGCTGAGGATGCAGTGAGCTGAAATCACACCACTGCACTCTAGCCTGGGTGACAGAGTAAGACTCTATCTCCAAAATAGATAAATACAAAAAAGATAATTACTTGTGAGATGTTTTTACCTTTTTAAACACTTTAGCTTGCTTTATCTTGAGGACCCTTCTTTGGGGAGTCTCAAATTGTAAGGTTCCAGAAATCCAAAGAAGCTGGAGAAGCAGCTGGTGAATTTCAGCAGATTTCACCGGCTGAACCTCCCACTTGTGAGACCCGGTGCAGGGAAGCTACTCTGCCCCTCTGTAAAATGGGAATAATAATAACCAATAATACGTATCTTGTGGGCATACATGATTGCATGATTTAGAACAGTGCCCAGCACTCTGTATCATTCAACACATATTTATTCCTCCTTTCCTTTTCTCTTTGTTGCAGAATGACTATCTTGATTGAGTGGGAAATACCTTAACATGATTTCAAAAAAAAATCATAATTGCACATGGATTACAGTAAAAATAAACTCTCCCTCCTACTCTTAACTGTCATTCCCCTCTCAGAGAAGGTTTCAGTTTCTTGCTTATCCACCCAGATAGTCAACACAGACATTGGTACTTACATATAGGCACTTTTAAAATGACAAATGGTAGCACACAACACACTTCTGTGACTTCCTTTAAAAACAAAATAACAGCTTTATTGAGATAATTCACATACTGTACAATTCACCCATTTGAAGTGTGTTTTGCCTTTTTATGTTATCACTTATCTCAGAGAGTTCTGTACCAGTATGACTACATACATCTCATTCTTTTCTACTACTGCATCTCATTCCACCATACGGTTATCCCATAATTGTATTCACTCAGTCTTTTTTTGATGGACATTGAGGTTACTGCTAGTGCTGAAATAAATAATGAGTATTGCTGGATGTGGGCCTTTGTGCGTGTCCAAATGTTTCTCTGAAATTTCTCTTCCTGCCCTTATCCCTTCACTGAGAGTACAGACCTGCTCTTCCGTTATTGTCAATAACAACATCACTAACAAACATGATGCTGCAAAATAAAGCTTCAGATTGTTCTGCTGTTACTGTTGGCTTATGGTTTTAACATATACTGGGCAACTCATGTTATTATCATTATTACTGTTATTAATGAGACTGAGCATTTTGACAGAGGCTTGACAGAAAAGTGACAGGGAAAATTGGGGGATATTGGTGGTTTAATAGATAGAATACTATTTACTATTAATAGTTGTCAAGGCTGGGTTTGGCAAGCGATAATCGCGGACACATGATGCACACTGTAAAACCATCTTCTCCCCATTTCCTTCCCCATTGCACTCAGAAATGAACTTACACGGACTTGCATAGAGTTCCTCCTTAGTCGTTGGAACAGTTCTTGACAACCTGAGGCTGAAATGAAGATCCCTGAACATTTGTTTGACGAGAGACCAGAGGCATGGTTCAGTCCGTCTCATAATAATAGCAGGAGATACTCACAAAAGCTTTTGCCACTGGCCTGACGCAATTCTAAGCCCCTTGCTTGTATTAACCCGGTTGCTCTTCACGAGCCTAGGAGACAGAAGCTGTTATTATCATAATCACTCTCATTTTACAGATGAGGAAACTGAGGCATGTGGAGGTTCTGTAAACTGTCCAAGGTCTTCCAGCTCGTGAGTTGGGGAGTCAGGATTTCTCTGGCAACCTGACTCCTTTATTTGGCTAACTGCCCCTTTCTATGGCTGCAGAGACTGTAGATGCCACAGCATTTTGTGTCTAAGTAAGACACAAAATGTGTGAGAGGATCCAGTCCCTAGCACAATGCTGAGCTCACAGGAGACGTGTGATATATTACAATAATACTTATTATATTATTAATGACATTCTCCTGCTTCTTGTTAAATTCTTCCCTCAAAGATGTACTCTCCTGAAAGCTTTCAGGAATGTCCTATGAAAACACAAATGCACCTGGAAACACATAAGACTCCCTGGTAGAAGTCTGTTTGGTGAAAGGAAAGGGCCCTGGCTTAATTCTCTGCTCTGTCACTTGCAAGCTGAGTGACCTCAGGCCATTTCCTTCATTTTTACAAAGCCTCAGTTTTCTTATCTGTCAAAGTGGGATGACAGTGACACTGATGCCCGTGAATTGCTGCAGAGCACTGCACAATGAACTTGAAGTCTTCACACAGGTGTGCCAGCAGGGGAGGCAGTGGAGAATCGTGGTTCGTACACAGACCTTGGGCTCTAGCTGCTTGCTTTCAAAACCCTCCTCTACCATTTGCCGGCTGGGCCAAACTGGGCAAATCATTTCTCCTCTCTCTAAGCCTCAGTGCTTCATCTGTCAAATGAGGCTTTTAATGGGACCTATATGGCAGTTAAATGACATGCACTTGCAAAGTACCTAACAGCAAGTATTGGGTAAGAGTATAGCTATCTTGATTGTCTGGATTGTAAAAAATGGTTGGATCAGGGTTCTCCAGAGAAACACTTTATTGCCCATTATATTAGCTTGCTGAGGCTGTCATAAGAAAATTCCAGACTAGGTGGCTTAGACAACAGAAATGTATTTATTTATTATTTATTTATTCTTTGAGATGGAGTTTCACTCTTGTTGCCCAGACTGGAGTGCAATGACGCCATCTCGACTCACCACAACCTCTGCCTCCTGGATTCAAGCAATTCTCCAGCCTCGGCTTTTAGTAGAGACGGGGTTTCTCCATGTTGGTCAGGCTGGTCTCGAACTCCTGATCTCAGGTGATGCGCCTGCCTCGGCCTCCCAAAGTGCTGGGATTATAGGCGTGAGCCAGAGCCACTGTGCCCGGCCAGAAATTTACATCTCACAGTCTGGAGGCTGGAATTCCAAGATCAAGGTGCTGGTTTCTTCTGAGGTCTCTCTTCTTGCCTTGCAGATGGCCACCTTCCCTCTGTGTCCTCACATGGCCTTTTCTCTGTGAACACACATCCCTGGTGTCTCTCTGTGTGTCCAAATTTCCTCTTCTTATAAGGACACCAGTCAGATTGGATTAGGGCCCACCCTAATAGCCTCATTTTAAATTAATCACCCTTTTAAAGACCTCGGCTCTGAATACAGTTACAGTCTAAGGTTCTGGGGGTTAGAATTTCAACTTATGGGGGCGGGGCACAGTTCAGTCCTTAAGGATGGTCTAATATCTATTTGAAAGGATTATTTTGATAATTAAAGAAACAAGGCATGTGACAGATATATGATGGCTTCTGTCCGTAGCAGCCACTCAGTTAAAAAAAAAAAAACTAGCAAGTTTCTAGGTTATGGTGATGCTGCTGGTCCAGGGACCACAGTTTGAGAACCACTAGCCTAGTTGTTCCTTGTGCATCCGAGGCTAAGAATTAATAAAACGGTGGGGAGTGTGCCAGGAAATAATGGTTTACACAGGTGTGCTGGCTTGCATTTCTAGGTGTCCACTGGGATGACCCCAAGTTAGCTTCTGCCCTATTTTTCCTCCAAGGATAGGATCTAGAAAGATTTTCCAAGCAATTTGGAAGGCGTGAATCCTGCTCAGCTCCATGCCCCTCCTTTGCTACCTTCCTCTCTTCTTTCCACCTGGTGCCTGCTGGCTAAAGCCCTGTTAATCAGCCGGCCCGGCTCTGCAGGCTGTTAGAGCCCTTGACAAGAGAAGGATTCACAGCAAGAAGCTGGCTCTTCACAACGCAATGGCTCCTACAGGAGGGAACAGAACCGGAGCCTCTAGAAATGTCAGCTTTTCCCACAGAGTCGACTGAATGATGGGAAAAGGGAAAGATTTTCTCCTTCTCATTTAAGTAGTTTTTATGTGTCTAAAGATGTTTTATAGAAACAGAAATTGTACCTGATAAAGTGCCAACATGAATCCATTTGATGTGTCTAAAGGAGGCATCTTCACAGCAACATATCTTATTAATGTAATGCTGATGGATAAGAAACGGCAGAGGATGATTTCAAAAGATTTTTTTAACATGATGAGAAAAGAGAGAGAGTGACTTCCAATTTTATTTTTTCCTGTGAGTAAATGTATCTTTAATCCTAACAGAATGTGCTGAAATAGAGTTTTGGCAAAAATCCAAAGGGAGTTTTCAGAGTGGGGCAATTTCTTTTTACATCTGCTTTACTGGCTCAGCCATTAGACAAGCAATTCAGTTCAATAAACATTTATTTCCTACTGTGCGTCAGGCACTATACTGCAGTCCAAGGAGCTCAGAGGTGAGCTGGAAACGCAACAGATGACGATGCAGCGTGACAGCTGGGCAACTCCCATCTTCTACTCTCTCAATCTATGAACTCTTTTATTATTTCTGAGCACCCAGTATGTCTTACATGGTGCTCTCTGACAAGAAATCACACCATCTACTCCACTTATGCTAGAAGTTCAAGAAATTCTGCATTTTTAAAGTTATGTTGGCCAGGCACAGTGGTTCACGCCTGTAATCCCAGCACTTTGTGAGGCCAAGGCGGGTGGATCACCTAAGATCAGAAGTTCAACAGCAGCCTGACCATCATGGTGAAAGCCCGTCCCTACTAAAAATACAGAATTAGCTGGGCGTGGTGGCAGGTGCCTGTAATCCCAGCTACTCAGGAGGCTGAGGCAGGAGAATCGCTTGAACCCGGGAGGTTAAGGTTGCAGTGAGACAAGATCGCGCCACTGCGCTCTAGCCGGGGCAACAAGAGCAAAACTCTGTCTCAAAAAAAAAAAGTCATGTTAATCCCTAGTAAGTCCCTAAACATCTTCATGAAAGGAAGCATAGCATTAATTATGTTAATATTTTCAAAGGTGTTTTACATGCATATTTGAAGTCTCTGGTTTAGAATACATGTAATACATTGTAATTCTTTTTTTGTTTTCTTTTTTTGATTTTTGAGACAGGGTCTCACTCTGGAACCCAGTCTGGAGGGCAGTGGAGTGATCATGGCTCATTGCATCCTTGAATTTCTGGGCTCAAGTGATTCTCCCACCTCAGCCTCAGGAGTAGCTGGGACTACAGGTGCATGCCACCTTGCCCAGCTAATTTTTGTATTTGTGGTAGAGACGGGTCTCATTTTGTTGCCCAGGCTAGTCTCAAACTCCTGGGCTCAAGTGATCCTCCCATCTTGGCCTCTCAAAGTACTGGGATTATAGGTGAGAGCTACCGCACCCTGCCTTGATTCTGCTTCTGCTTCTTCTTCTTCTTCTTCTTCTTCTTCTTCTTCCTCTTCTTCCTCCTCTTCTTTTTTTCCAGAGATGGAGTCTTGCTCTGTCACCCAGGCTGGAGTGCAGTGGTGCAATCTCAGCTCAGCTCACTGCAACCTCTGCCTCCCAGGTTCAAGCCATCCTCCTGCCTCAGCCTCCCAATAGCTGGGATTACAAGCGTGCACCACCACGCCCAGCTAATTTTTGTATTTTTAGTAGAGATGAGGTTTCACCATGTTGGACAGGCTGGTCTTGAACTCCTGACCTCAAGTGATCTGCTAGCCTCGGCCTCCCAAAGTGCTGAGATTACAGGCATGAGCCACTGCACCTGGCCTACCTCGATTCATTTTATAGGAAAGTAACTAGTTGTTTATTACTAAGGACAGTTAAAAAATCATAATTATCAGATGATTGGCTTTCGTTCTATGTTAGAGGGGATTCAGTGTCACTCCCATTCACTTGCATTACAACAGGCTCGCTGGGAACAGCCCCCACACTCAGTGTTGTTAGTGAGAGTGGCAAGAATGCCCCTCTCGTCCATCACGGGTAGCTTTGCAGAAAACCAGACCAAGGGCGGCTGACCTAGGCAGGGCAGGGTATGTTCCAGGCTGGGATTTTCAAAGCTGGACATGTCATGTGCAAAACAAGGCTAAGGCTCTAATTTAATCAAATTATACCAAGAAACATTGAAAAGAAACCAGCACTACGGAGAAAGAATGGGTGGAATGTACAAGGAGAGAGAAAAGGGAGAATGGAGAGAAGGAGAGAAGAAAGGTCACGATGGAAATAACATTAACTTCATCTTCCTTTGGGATCCAACTCCAAGCTGGCAGAGAAGCAGCCTTCTAGAGATGCAGCCCCTAAAGTTCCGGGGTCAATAATCTTAAGAGTGTGCACCTTTTTATTTCCTGAGTCATTATTTTTGAATTAGGACTGGGGTCTTTTATTTTACGTATGTATGTATATAGAGACAGGGTCTCACTCTGTCACCCAGGCTGGAGGGCAGTGGTGTGATCATGGCTCACTGCAGACTTGAACTCCTGGGCTCAAGTAATCCTCTCCAGCCTCTCAAGTGGATAGGATTACAGGTGTGCATCACTGTGCCCAGCTAATTGTTAAATTTTTTGTAGAGATGAAGTCTCACTATGTTGCCCAGGCTGGTCTTGAACTCCTGGCCTCAAGTGATCTTCCCACCTCAGCCTCCCAGAGTGCTGAGACTGTGGGCATGAGCCACCGTGGCTGGCCGACTGGGGTTTTCTGAGAGTTATTGGACAGAGAGGATGTGTTTGGCAAGAAAGTTTGCTGCATCATCTTTTCATTTTCAAGTGACCCTTCAAGAACCTGGAGCCTAGGCCAGAGCACTGTCAGCTATAGGATGCTTTGCAAAGAAGAAATTGTCATCCTGAAGGCCCAGGATGAAATCACCCAATAATGTCTGCCGGTAGGCATCTCGTTCCCCTTTTTCTTCTCTTTATCTTCCTTTTGTAATTTTCCCTCTTCTCCATTTAAGTGCCCAGCTTGCTTCCTCCCTCCCTGCCTCCCTTCCCAAGCATTGTGTGAGTACAGGGCTAGGCACTGTGGACACAGAGGGGCAGGTTAGTAGGGTCCTGGGCCTGCCATCTGAGGATGTTCTCCTCATCTCACTACTGGGTTTGGGGGATGAGGATCAAGGAAGCTCCCCAGGAAGGCCAGTTGTGCCGAGTCTTGCCAGAGGAGTTGGCCTCAGAAGCAGAGGCAGGAGCAAGAGCAAAGGCAGGGGAGCAGGGCAGGTTCTGGAACTGCATAGGACCCAGTGACTGGAATGTGGCTGGTAAAGGTAACAGGTGGCTAAAGTGGTAAAGGTAACAGATGGCTGCAGAAGGGGGGAGATGGGCTGGAGTGCCCTAAAGAAAGCAATGGGGGCTGGGCATAATGGCTCATGCCTCTAATCCCAGCGCTTTGGGAGGCCGAGGCAGGCAGACTTGACGTCAGGAGTTTAAGACCAGCCTGGCCAACATAGTGAAAACACAAAATTTAAAATACATTAAAAATACAAAAATTAGCCAAACATGGTGGTGTACACCTGTAATCCCAGCTATCTGAGAGGCTAAGACAGGAGAATCCCTTGAACCTGGGAGGAGAATGTTGCAGTAAGCCAAGATTGTGCCACTGCACTCCAGCCTGGGTGACAGAGTGAGACTCTGTCTCAAAAATAAAAAATAAAATAAAAAAGCAATGGGAACTACTGTGGGAACTACTGGAGAGTTTAAGCAAGGGTGTAATTTGATTTTGCATTTTAGAAAGAGCCTTCTGGCTACATTTTGGAGACTGGATGATAGAGAGCAGGGAAGCCAGGTAGGAGCATTTTGTGATTTGTTAGTGATGTAATGTGCTACCCTTCTTGGGAATGTTACATTCTTAACAGGCCCCCAAAGAGAGAGTGATGCTCAACACAGAGAGATGAATTGCCCACGGTGGAATTCTCTGCACCTGGAGAAAGATGTCAGGGGACCTGGGGGCCTACCTTGCTGTGTTAAACCACACTAAAGGCAGCTGCGTATGCGGGGAAGAGCATCAGGGAGGAAAGGGGGTGGAGAAGACACAGTTTAGGACTGGAGGCTAGGTGTGGGGGTGGCAAGGGCTAGACTTAGGGAAGTGGTGATGGGAGACCTCAGTTGGCAGTCAGAGCAGCAGTTCCCGGCCTTGGCTGCATGCTGGAATTACCTGAGGGCCTTCTGATGCTGAGGCCTCAACCCAGACCAATGGAATACAGACTTCTAGGACTGCACTTCAGACATCAGCACTTCTCAGGCTTCCACACTGATTCCAATGTGTAGCCAAGATTGCAAACCACTGCCCTAAAATGATGATCCTCAAAATGTGGTCTGCAGACCCGTGGCCCTGGCATCAATGGGGAACTTGTTAGAAGTTTAGATTCTAGACCCCAGCCCAGACCTGCCACGTCATTCTGACACTACATTTTACTGAGATCTTTGGTGATGCTATTACATTGAATGCACACTGGAATCATTTTGGGAGCATTTAAAAAAAGTTATTTTTATTTTTATTTTTTATTTTTTTTCATAGGACAAAAAGACATTTGAGGGAAATTTCAAGTTATTTACATTTTTTAAGGTTTTTTTTTTTTTTTATAAGACAAAAAACACTTGAGGAAACTTTTTCTTTTTTTAAAGAAAATCTCGGTGCCTGGGTCCCACCTCCAGAAATTCTGATATTATGGATTTGGGGTATGGTCTGGGCAACAGTACTTTTCAAATCTCCACAAGTACAGCCAGGGTGGAGAAGGGCCCAGAAATTCTATCAGTGTTTTTCGTGGTCCTGCAGCCTCAACATAGAGAGGAGGGGAAGGCTTAGGACTATACAAACCTGCAATCTTTTAGCTAAACAAGTAAGTTTAGAATAGTTACTGAGAGTTTTAAATACATGAATGGAACCCGTGTCCTCTGCAGCCCATCATTCCTGGTATTGAAGTTCCTGAGGAGGCAAAGCAGTCAGAACATTTATACTAAAATATGTTCCACTGTCTGTTTACCACGTGAATCCCATCTAAGGGCTTAGCCTTGTGTGCCTAAGTGTCTGCATCTGTACAATGGGCACAGCAATGCCCAACTGAAAGGATCAATAAAGGAAGCTGTAGCCTGGGCTCAGTGGCTCATACCTGCAGTCTCAGCTATTCGGGAGGCTGAGGTGGGAGGATTGCTTGAGTCCAGAAGTTCGAACCTGCAATGAGCTATGATTGTGCCACTGCACTCCAGGCTGGGTGACAGAGCCACACCCAGTTTCTAAAAGAAAAAATTAAAAAAGGAAGCTGTGGTGCAGGCAGGCAGCCGCTAAAATGGCCCCAGGCATCTTGCTCCTGGTGTTCATATCCTGTGTAATTTCTTCCCTTGTGTAATTTCACCCAGGCTGGACCTGGTGACCTGGCTTCTAACAAGTAGACCATGGCCAAAGTGATGAATGTCACTTCTGAGATTAGTTTGTTAAGACTGCAGCTTCTCTCTCTCTCTCTCCCTGTAGTGGGAAAAGCAAGCTTCCAAGCTGTGAGTAGTCCTATGGAGAGGCCCACGTGTCAAGGGACTGACATCTGCAGCCAACAGCAAGGTCCTGACTCATGGGAGTGAGCTTGGAAGCAGATGCGCCCTGGGTTGAACACTGAGGATGGGTGCAGCATGCGAGAGACCTGAGTCCTTCATGATCTAACCTCAAGAGCCACACAGCAACACTACAACCATATTCGATTTCCTGGAACAGTTATAAGACACACAGTTTCAAGAGGAGGGTGTATTAGTCCGTTCTCACACTGCTATAAAGAACTACCTGAGACTGGGTAGTTTATGAAGAAAAGAGGTTTAATCGACTCAGAGTTCCACAGGCTGTACAGGAAGCATGGCTGGAGAAGCCTCAGGAAACTTAAAATCATGGCAGAAGGCAAAGGGCAAGCAGGAATGTCTTACCATGGTGGAACAGGACAGAAGCAGAAGGGGGAAGTGCTACACACTTTTAAACAACCAGATCACGCGAGAACTCACTTACTATCACGAGAACAGCAAGGGGGAAATCCACCCCTATGATACAATCATCTTGCATCAGGCCCTTCCCCCAACACTGGAGATTACAATTCGACATGAGATTTGGGTGGGGACAGAGCCAAACCATATCCGAGGGGAAATAGGCTCTACCTTTCAGGGGACAGGTGTTAGTCACATTGTCACAGTATAGGAGGATAGGAGATAGATCTATAACCCGTTACATGAGAGATTGGTGATTATATACAGGCACACTTTGTTTTACTGTGCTTCTCACTTCATTGTGCTTTGCAGATACTGTGGTTCGTTTTGTTTTTTTAAAAATGGAAGGTCTGTGGCAACCCTACATTGAACAAGACTTTAGGCACCATTTTTCCAACAGCATGTGCTCACTTCATGTCTTCATGTCACATTTTGGTAATTCTCACAGTATTTCAAACTTTCCCATTATTACTGTATCTGTTTTGGTGATCTGTGATCAGTGATCTTTGATGTTACTATTGTAATTGTTTTGGGGCACCATTTACTACATTCACATATGACAGTGAAATTCATTGATAAATGTTGTGTGTGTTCTGACTGCTCCACCAACTGGCCATTTCCCCATCTCTCTCCCTCCCAGGCCTCTCTATTCAAGGAGACACAACAATATTAAAATTAGGCCACTTAATAACCCACAGTGGCCTCTAAGTATTTAAATGAAAGGAAGAGTCTCACATCTCTCAATTTAAATCAAAAGCAAATTGCATGAAGAAAAAGGTTTATTAATAACAATAATAATATAACATAATAATATAATAATACTAATAAATCAAAAGCTAGAAATGATGAAGCTTAGTGAGGAAGGCATGTTGAACGCTGAGATAAGCCAAAAGCCAGGCCTCTTGTACCAAACAGTTAAAAAGTGTGAATGCAAAGGAAAAGTTCTTGAAGGAAATTAAAAGTGCTGCTCGAGTGAACATATAAATGTTAAGAAAGCGAAATAGCTTTTCTGCTGATATGGAGAATGTTTGAATGGTCTGGATAGAAGATCAAACGAGCCACAACATTCACTTAAACCAAAGCCTAATCCAGAGCAAGGCCCTAACTCGCTTCAATTCTATGAAGGTTGAAGAGAGGTGAGGAAGCTGCAGCAAAGTTGGAAGCCAGGAGAGGTTGGTTCATGAGGTTTAAGGAAAGAAAGCGTCTCTATATCATAAAGGTAAAGCAGCAAGTGCTGAGGTAGAAGCTGCCGCGAGTTACTGAGAAGATCCAGCCAAGATAACTGATGAAGGTGGCTACACTTAACAATAGATTTTCAATGTAGATGAAACAGCCTTCTCTTGGAAGAAGATGCCATCTAGGAGTTTTCTAGTTAGAGTGGAAAAGTAGATGTCTGGTTTCAAAGCTTCAAAAGAATGGCTGACTCTCTTAAAGACTGATGGAACTGATGACTTCAAGTTGAAGCCAATGCCCATTTGCCATTCTGAAAATCCTAGGGCCCTTTAGAATCATGCTAAATCTACTCTGCCAGTGCTCTATAAATGGAACAACAAAGCCTGGATGGCACATCTATTTACAGCATGGTTTACTGAATATTTTAAGCCCACTGTTGAGACTTACTGCTCAGAAAAAAAAGATTCCTTTCAAAATATTACTGCTCATTGACAATGCACCTGGTCACCCAAGAGCTCTGATGGAGATGTACAAGGAGACGAATGTTGTTTTCATGCCTGCTAATACAATATCTGTTCTGCAGTCCATGGATCAAGGAGTTATTTTGACTTGCAAGTCTTATTATTTAGGAAATACATTTTGTAAGGCTGTAGATGCCAAAAACAGTGATTCCTTTGAAGGATCTGGGAAAAATAAATTGAAAACATTCTGGAAATGATTCACTATTCTAGATGCCATTAAGAATACTCATGATTCCTGGGAGAATGTCAAAATATCAATAGTAACAGGGGTTTGGAAGAAGTTGATTCCAACCCTCATGGATGTCTTGAAGGGGTTCAAAATATCAGTGGAAGAAGTAACTGCAGATGGGGTGGAAATAGCAAGAGAACTGGAATTAGAAGTGGATCCTGAAGATGTGCCTGAATTGCTGCAATCTCGTGATCAAACTTGAACAGATAAGGAGTTGCTTCTTATGAATGAGCAAAGGAAGTGGTTTCTTGAGATGGAATATACTCCTGGTAAAGATGCTGTGAACATTGTTAAAATGTCAGCAAAGGATTTAGATTATTATATGAACCTAGTTGATAAAGCAGCAGCAGGGTTTGAGAGAATTGACTTCAATTGTGAACAAAGTTCTACTGTGGGTAAAATGCTATCAAACAGCATTGGATGCTACAGAGAAATCTTTCAGGAGAGGACAAACCAATCAATGCAGCAAACTTCACTGTTGTCTTATTGTATGAAATTACCACAGCCACTCCAGCCTTCAGCAGCCACCACCCTGATCAGTCAGCAGCCATCTGCATGGAGGAAAGACTCTTCACCAGCAAAAAGATTATGACTCGCGGAAGGTTCAGATGATTGTTTGCATTTTTCTTTTTTTTTTTGAGAGGGAGTCTCACTCTGTTGCCCAGCCTGAAGTGTAGTGGTTCAATCTCAGCTCACTACAACCTCCGCCTCCTGGGTTCAAGCGATTCTTGTGCTTCAGCCTCCCAAGTAGCTGGGATCACAAGGGCATGCCACAATGCCCGGCCAGTTTTTGTATTTTTGGTAGAGATGCAGTTTTGCCATGTTGGCCAGGCTGGTCTTGAACTCCTGACCTCAGGTGATCCACCCACCTTGGCCTCCCAAAGTGCTGGGATTACAGGTGTGAGCCACCGTGCTCAGCCTGATCATTAGCATTTTTTTTAGCAATAAAGACTTTTAAAATTAAGATTCCCCCTTGAACCAGGCTGATAAAATAAATAATTAAATTAAGGTACATACAGTTTTTTAGACATAATGCCATTACATAAACAGACTACAGTATATATATATATACACACACTTATACATACAGTATACATATATATATATACTTATATATATACAGACTACTTGTATATACAGTATATAAGCATAACTTTTTTGATTTTTTTTTGAGACGGAGTCCCGCTCTGTCGCCCAGGCTGGAGTACAGTGGCACAATCTCGGCTCACTGCAAGCTCCACCTCCCGGGTTCACATCATTCTCCTGCCTCCCAAGTAGCTGGGACTACAGGTGCCCACCACCACGCCCGGCTAATTTTCTTTTGTATTTTTAGTAGAGACAGGGTTTCACCATATTAGCTAGGATCTCCTGACCTCGTGATCTGCTTGCCTTGGCCTCCAAAAGTGCTGGGATTACAGGTGTGAGCCTGTATATTTTCTCATGTTTCACATACTCATATGTTTCACAGCATGGCTCATAAACCCCCCTGAACAAACTCCTTAGATTTTATTTTATTTTATAGAGACAGGGTCTTATTGTCACCCAGGCCAGAGTGCAGTGGCACAATTACAGCTCACTACAGCCTCAATCTCCTGGGCTCAGCCTCCTGTCTCATCCTTCCCAGTACCTGGGACTATAGGCATGCGTCACCACGCCTGGCTAACTTTTTATTTTTTGTAGAGACAAGGTCTCACTATGTTACCCAGGCCACTCTTCAGATTTAAATCAAGGCTGTGTGTGAGATGGGATAGCTTGCGCAGAGCAGACACCTCCCACCAGTCCCTAACAGCTCTGACCAGGGCCTTCTGTGTAATGTTTAATTAGTTACCCATCTTTGCAAAATGTGATCTGTTACAAAGTATTTGTTGCTTCTATTATCATCACTAGCATTTGTAGCAGTAATAGTGCAGCAGCATCTCCATCATTTGGGCCTGGGGATGGATGGGGAACAGTGTTCCTGGCATGGGGCTTTGGAGCAAGACAGACTTGGGTTGGGATCCTAGAACTATCTTTTATGCAGGTTCAACTTCTTAGAAACACCACTTCCTCTCTCAGTCCTAGTTTCCTCCTTTGTAAAATGGAGATTAGAATACCTACCAGGCAAGGTTGTGAAACGCATGCAGAGAATCTGTGAAGCAGGTATCTAGCTCATGTCCAGGATACAAAAAAATGGCAGGGTCATTTAGAAAATGCACTTTCTTAGGCTGAGCTGAAAGGAGTGCTTGGAACAAAGGCCCCCCTGACTTCTTCCCCAACCTGGAAATGTCCAGGCTCACCTAACTGCTGCCACTCTAGGACAGGGATAAGTGTGAACCTAAAGGGTTAAGGAAATCTGGCTTCAGAAGCAAAGTGCTGAGGGGAAGGCAGGAGGTGGGCAGGGAAGGGGCCCTGGGCACTGTTAGCATGCAGCTGGTAAATGTTGCCCACCCATCCAGGCTCAGCTGTTCCTCCTCCCAGAGCCAAAGGAGAAGGATGAAAAACAGTGGTCAGAGCTGTGGGTGGAAGGGGTCTCTCTGTGGGAGCTGTTCCATCTCCCACACAGCCCTGATTGAAATCTGAGAAGGAGCCCCTGGAGGTGGTTTTGTGGGCCCTGCAATGCTAATGAACTCCATTGTTATATTTCAACAGGAGAGTCCCTCTAGGATTGGAGCACTTCTTTCTCCTGGAAGAATTTTAAATTTTGCACCAGTGTATGAAAGTCTCTCTGCCAATACTGTGGGCAGAGGGGCCTGAAAGTAGAATCTGCAGAGTTTTCTGGGTGAGGGTTCGGGTGGAAAGACTGGTCTCAGACACGTGAGAAGTTGACAACACACCGTAACCATAATTGTCTTTTGATTTTTCATTTTATTTAAACCACTCTCTAGCTTCCTGAGTTATGTTTTAATGGTTAGAGCTTTTTAAAGGAAAAAGAGGTGGTGGGGGACTCCAAAACCAGTGAACTAAACCTTGAGAGAATGGAAGCCACGTGAAGGAGCTGGTGAGTTTATGATAAATTCCCTGCAAAAGCAATTTCTGAAAATGTAAGTTCCCTCCGTCAAATGCCTGGACTGTCAGGGAGCCAAGAGAAAAAGGAGGGACCAGCTGAGACATCTCAGCAGGGGGCCCACCCCTGCCAACCAACGGAACCAACTCCCCCAACTTGATCTGATCCCAGAGAGGATCGGGTGATTCAAAAGTCAGGAAGACAATTGTTCCAGGGCCTTCTGGATTACTCATAACTCATGCCCTGACTCACCAAGTTGGACTCGTTCCAGGCAGGGAGTGAGTGAGAGGCTCAGGGTGAGTGCACAGAACTGGCTGCCTCGCCACTGCCAAACCAAGAGCCTAATCGACGTGACAGGGACTATGGACTCTGGATTTTTGTCCATGGGGTGAAAGACAGCTGCAGTTTATGAAGACGGTGATAAGCCCCCAACACCCAAGACTGAGTTGAGAGGCAGGCTGAGGTATTCCAATAACTGATCAGCATCCTAAAGCGGGCAGAGTTTGGCAGTCCCTGGCTGGGACAGTGGGTAGGGAGTAAGAGCAGCATGGTTATTTCAGTGTCTAAGGGTTACACTGAGAGTTCCTTCAGACATGCTCAGTCCAGCTGCCATATGGTAGGTGCCAGTCACAAGTACTACTGAGAACTTGAAATGTGGCTAGGCCGAATTGGGAGGTATAAAATACTCACCAGACTTCAAAGACTGAGTACAAAAAAACAATGTAAACTATCTCATAATTATTTATATTGAATACATGTTGAAATGATAGATTTTTAAATATACTGGGTTAAATAAACTATTAAAAATAATTTCAGGCCGGGCGCAGTGGCTCATGCCTGTAATCTCAGCACTTTGGGAGACTGAGGCAGGTGAATCTTGAGGTCAAGAGATCGAGACCATCCTGGTCAACATGATGAAACCCCGTCTCTACTAAAAATACAAAAATTAGCCGGGTGTGGTGGTGTGCGCTTGTAATCCCAGCTACTCAGGAGGCTGAGGCAGGAGAATCACTTGAAGCTGGGAGGCAGAGGTTGTAGTGAGCCAAGATCGTGCCACTGCACTCCAGCCTGATGACCAAGCAAGACTCCGTCTCAAAAAAAAAAAATCATTTTTCTTTTTTAAGGTGGTCACTAGGAAAGTTAAAATCACATATGTGACTCACATTTTATGGCTTACATTTGATTTCATTGGCCTGACTGCTTTAGACCCATTAAGGGTCATCTCTTCTAAGGCAAAGCAATTAAGAACACAGCCTAAGGCTGGGTGTGGTGGTTCACACCTGTAATCCCAGCACTTTGGGAGGCCAAAGCGGGAGGATCACTTGAACTCAGGAGTTTGAGACAAGCCTGGCAACAAAATGGGACCCCATCTCTACAAAAAATAAAAAAAATCGGCTGGGCATGGTGGTGCACACCTGTAGTCCCAGCTACTTGGGAGGCTGAGGTGAGAGGATCGCTTGAGCATAGGAGATCAAGGCTGAGATGGCACCACTGCACTCCAGCCTGGGAGGCAGAGCGAGAGTCTCAAAACAAAACATCAACAACAACAACAGCAACACAGCCTGTGGAGCTTGACCATTTTGGTTGAAATTCTGGATCTACCATCAATTGGTTGTAAGATTTGGTCAAGTTTCCATGTCTTAGTTTCCCCGTGTCTAAAATGGGGCGAATACTAGTATTATAAGTAGGTGAAGCTTAAGTGAGAAGATATACCCAAAAGCACTAGAACTGTCTTTGGCACATAGCGAGCATTTAATACATAGTTGCCTTCCTTAGTATCTAGTCTGAAAAGTTTCTCATAGGATGGGGTGGAATGGGAGGTATGGAGGCATGAGATTGCAGCTCTTGGTATCCACCTTTGATCCACTTGGTCCTACCATATTAAGTTGTGAAAAGAAGCTCCCTCTTCACATGGATTTCATTTGTGAATTTGGAGACTGAGGGTCAGAGAGGCTCTCTGGCTTTCTTAGTAAGGCAAAATAAGTCAGCCAACTCAGAATGGGACACTTGGGGTTCTGCCCTGAAACTGGAGCATGCAGGGAGAAGATGTCTCACTTGGTGTTAGAAGACCTGGGCCTAAATCCTGCTGTTTGACTCTCATGAGACTCCTTACTTGTACATAAGACTCCCTGAGAAGGCTTCCAGGTCTGTACGTCATTTAGAGAAGCCACAAGGTTTTCATGAACACCTACTATGTGTCTGGCACTATAGGAAGAGTAGGATACCATGAGGAGTTTCCAGTCCAAGAGGGAAAAGTCAAAACAATTATTTATAAATGTTCATATTTTTTAAAGTATACAAAGGATGGGAAAGAAAAATATAGGAAGCTGGGTAGGGTCACACCAGGGGATCCTAACTAAATTATGGGAATCAATCAGGGCTTTTCTAGGGTATGATTATTAACCCGAGACACCAGGTAAATAAAGAAGGGGAACGTATTACAGGCAAAGGGACTAGAAAGAACAAAGCCCCTAAGGCTCCAGAAACTGACGGAATATTGGGGCAGCCAGGGGACATGAAGGGAAGAGGCACCTTATTCTGTCACAGCTCTGGAGGCTGAAAGTCCAAAATCAATGTCAGCAGGGCCATGCTGTCTCTGTGACGGCTCTTGGGCAGCATGTGTCCCATGTCTTTCTTTCAGTTTCTGGAATTGCTGGCAATCCTTGGTGTTGCATGACTTGTATCCGTGTCACTCCAATCTCTGCCTCTGCTGTCATGTGGTATTCTCTCTGAGTGCCTATCTGTGTCTCCTCCTTTGCTTGTCAGGTCACCAGTCATATTGGGTTTAGAGTCCACCATACTCAGCATCTTAACCTGGCTACATCTGTAATGACCCTGTTTCCCAGTAAGATCACATTCATACGTACTCGCTCCGGAGTTGAATGTATCTTTTTTGGGGGAGCACAATTTATCTCACAACATGTATATGAAAGTTTTAGGTAAAATTATATCCTCTGTTTGGGGACACACTTACTGTTCTCCAGAAGTCATTCAGAACTGTAAAAACAATAAAAATATAATCATTTAGGGACTTAAAACATTGATGATATCTGAAATATCTACTTCTGATAAAATTACCACTATTAATGTCTGCTTTAGCTGAACCTTCATATATAGGGAAACAACACCTTCATGACTTTAGGCAGTCACTGAGCAAATTGTCCTCACTTCCCAATTGTCAGCATTAGAAGCGATTCAGCGTAGCCCCAGGTCTGGGCTCGGCTAATTGGCCTAGAGACTCCTTCTCTGTGAGCTCCTAGGCCTCGGTTTGAAATGACTCAACGGTTGAAAGGTATCTCAAAGTTTCTGATATGGTTTGGATTTGTGTCCCCACCCAAATCTTCTGTGGAACTGTAATCCCCAGTGTTGGAGGTGGGGCCTGGTGGGAGGTAATTGGATCTTGGGAGTGGATCCTTCATGAATGGCTGAGAACCATCCCTTTGGTGCTGTTCTCGTGATGGAGTTCTCATGAGATCTGGCTGTTTAAAAGTGTGTGGTACCTGCTCCTCCCTTCCTCCTGTGCCGCCCACGTGAAGTGCCTCACTTCCCCTTCACCTTCTGCCATGACTGTGAGTTTCCTGAGGCCTCCCCAGAAGCTGTGCAGATGACGGCATCATGCTTCCTGTACAGCCTGTGGAACCGTTGAGCCAATTACAACTCTTACTCAGTTTCAGGTATTTCTTTACAGCAATGTGAAAACAGTCTAATACAGTTTCCTTCCCTCTTGAGAGCAAGGAAGGAAAGCTTTACCCATTTCCTCCTGGCTGGTACATACGCTGCACCCCTAGGGATCCCTCATGGCCTCGAAGACAGTCAGCTGACAATGAGATTGTCAACATATTTTTAAACATTTACTTTCAGTCCATTTGAATAATTTTACCAAGGAATAAACTTAACAGTTTTCCTTTTCCATGTCACAAACCAAGTTTGTTTTTTTTGGTTGACATTCATTAAGGCTAATACTTTCTGTATTATCTCATTTAATCCTCACGACAACTCTGAAGTGGGTATTGGTATTAGCTCCAATTTATGGACAGGAAACTGAGACATCGAGAAGCAGTTTGCCATAGGTCACTCAGCCAGTGAGTGGTAGAACCAGGATTTGAACACAGGCCTACAGGATTCTTGATTCTTGACCTAACCATTTGACTTTTCTGCCCTTTTCTCTATTCCCAAGGGGAACAAAAGAGTTTGGTTTGGTCCTGTTTGTCAATAAACAACTCACATTGATTTTAAAGCTTCCTAGGATCCATAAAACCAAATGCTGTATATCAGCCAGCTCATAATCTGTGTATTACATAACATATAGTTCTATACTGGTTATCTATAAGTTTGATATATTAATTATCGATTACTGGCAAAATCATGTATAAAGGGTGTGGACATTAAAAAAAAAATCACGTATTTGAGGCCGGGCACGGTAGCTCACACCTGTAATCCCAGCACTTTGGGAGGCCGAGGTGGGTGGATCACCTGAGGCCAGGAGTTCGAGACCAGCCTGGTCAACATGGTGAAACCCTGTCTCTACTAAAAATACAAAAATTAGCTAGGTATGGTGGCACATGCCTGTAGTCCCAGCTACTCAGGAGGCTGAGGCAGGAGAATTGCTTGAACCCGGGAGGCAGAGGTTGCAGTGAGCCTAGATAGTGCCACTGCACTCCAGCCTGGGCAACAGAGCGAGACTCCATCTCAAAACAAACAAACAAAAAGCATGTATTTGGTCTCTGCCCCTGGCTCCTGGCACAGAGCTCCTAACTCACTTGAAATTTCCCAGGTGATAGGAGCATCTTTTGTTCTAATGAGGTGACTCTGGAGGTCCTCCTGGATGGGGGCTGGCCATGGGCAAGACCAGGCCACGATTCAAAGCTTCAAACTTACAGTGCTCCAGGTCCCACCCTCCAGGAAGGGGAGCAGGGCTGGGGATTGTGTTAATAATTGATCATGTCGTCCGGGCGTGGTGGCTAACACCTGCAATCCTAGCACTTTGGGAGGCCAAGGTGGGCGGATCACAAGGTCAGGAGATCAACACCATCTTGGCTAACACGGTGAAACCCTGTCCCTACTAAAAATACAAAAAATTAGCCAGGCGTGGTGGTGGGCACCTGTAGTCCCATCTACTCGGGAGGCTGAGGTGGGAGAATGGTGTGAACCTGGGAGGTGGAACTTGCAGTGAGCCAAGATTGCGCCACTGCACTGCAGTCCGGGTGACAGAGCAGACTCCATCTCAAAAAAAAAAAAAAAAAAAAAAAAAAATTGATCATGTCTACATGATGAAGACTCCATAAAAGTCTCTAAAAGACTGGGTTCAGAGCTTCTGTGTTGATGAACACATTCATGTGCCAGAACGGTGGTGCGGCACCGCAACTCCACGGAGAAAGAAGCTCCTGCACTTAGAACCCTTCCAGAACTCAGGCTATTTATCCCGTCACCTGGTTATTCATTTGTGTCATTTGTAATACCCTGTATAATAATCCAGTAAACACGTTTTCCTGCGATCTGCACGTTGTTTTAGCAAATGATTGAAACTTAGGGGTTATAGGAACCTCCAATTTACAGCTGGATGTTGACAACCTGGACTTGCAATTGGCATCTGCAGTGAGGGCAGTCTATGGGACTGAGTCCTTGATTTGTAGGATCTGATGCTAACTCCAAACAGATAGTGCCAGAAGTGAAGTGTTCTGGAAGTATTGAGTGTTGTGAGTGTACATACAGAACCCTGTCCAAGTTCTAGGACACTTACCAGAATCAGAATTGCCTTTGAAAGCCATGACAGCCATCTGTGGAAAATAAAGTGTTCCAGGATCTGAACGAGGGGTGAGGGCCTCCCTATAAACACCAGAAAGGTTCCCAATCCAGAGGAGCAGTTACATTTCACAGCTGCAGTTGAGTTCCCAGCCAAGTGGCGCAGGTCTCCATGGCCTTCGCGAGCCCAATCATGTTTTCACAGGGCTCTGGATGGAAATTACCTCCAAAACTTAAGCTGTGTGCTTTTCCTTGCCAATTACATTAAAAATCAAACCAAAGACTAATCAGCTTCTTCCCTCAACAAAACCCATTTAATATCTCATTAGCTTTGGAAAGTTTCACAGCAAATTGGCGTAAATGGACACTCTGGAAAGAGCGTATTGTCTTTCTGTCTAAATAGCTACTGACACTCTTTGTTCTTTTTTTTTTATTTTTGACAGTGCACTCTGCATAGCAACTTTATAAAAAGAGGGCACGTAGGAGTCTTCACTTTCTTTTCTGTATCTCACGGCAGAGATAGACAAATAGGCCTGTCAGTCCACTGCATTTCCTTCCACTGCACTCCTGTCTTCAAACGATACTGTGGAAATTACCTTGAAATATTATGAGGACACTTTTTTCTCCCTTTAATTCCAGGTAAAGGAGTTACGGCTCATTGTACTTATTCATTCCACACTGTGGCTCCATTCCACAGTTGTTAGGTGAACAGTAATTGCTTAGCAATAACTCTTGTATATACACAGTCATCACAAAATAAAACCTAGAGTGAGGAGATCTCAATTTCAGAGATTCCTTCAAATCTGGGAGCCCCCATCCAGTAGTATACCTCAAAAAAATGTATTAAAAGTCAGACTCGGCCAGGCACGGTGGCTAACGCCTGTAATCCCAGCACTTTGGGAGGCCTGGGCGGGTGGATCACTTGAGATCAGCAGTTCAACACTAGCCTGGCCAACACGGTGAAACCTCATCTCTACTAAAAATACAAAAATTAGCCGGGTGTGGCAGCAGGCGCCTTATAATACTAGCTACTCAGGAAGCTGCGGCAGGAGAATCGCTTGAACTAGGGAGGCGGAGGCTGCAGTGAGCCAGGATCATGCCACTGCATTCCAACCTGGGCAACTGAGCAAGACTGTCTCACAAAAAAAAAAAAAAAAAAAAGTCAGACTCTTTTCCAAAGAATAGCAAAATGAAAAGTAAGGAATTCCAAGTTAGAACTATAGTAGAAAAACCCGCTGGGGTGTCAGCGAATAAGATTTTTACTCTCCTGTTGGTCAATACAGAAGAATCATAACAGATTTTGAGAACAGTTGGAAGAAACCACATCACCAAGTAAGATGGTGTCTACGCCATCTTCATTCAATGTCATAAGTATCTCTCAGCGTTTAACATGTGCAGATAGTCATGCCTGTTCTAAAATTCTTAAGTGAAAGACTCACTAATATTCTATTCTTAGTCACTATTTCAGCAAACTGTAACTCTTAGAAAACAGCAGCAGGGGCTGAAGGGAAAGCAGCTATAAGGAATTTCTGGGTGAAGCATGTTGCTAACAGTTGTAAAACTGGTTGAAGATGCCATCTTTTATGATACCCAATGTCTGTTATGTTTAAAGTTCACAAGGTACATTTCTACTGAAATTCAGAGCCAGGAAAAATGTTATCTCTCAAAATAATCATGTATGCTTCCTTTTCAATGATAAAAGAAACTGTGTTTGCAACATAAAGTTAAATTTAATATGGAAGTACAATGATAAGCTACTCCTGGTATCTGGCAATACGTGTTTTCTGTTCATTTTACTTAATTTGTTTTCTGATTCTTTTTATATCCTATTTCTATGTAGTTTAATATTGTAAGCCATTTTATTTTGACGGGCATAGAGTCCCGCATTTAAAAAATAACTGATTACAAAAATGACTTACCACCACACATCTATTAGAATGGTTAAAACCAAAATCAAAAACCAAAACCAAAAACTGACAATACCAATTGCTGGCAAGAATATAGAGCAACAGGAACTTTCATCCATGACCAGTGAAAATGCAACAGAGTACAGCCACTTTCAAGGATAGTTGAGCAGTTTCTTAGAAAGTTCAACATAGGCTTATCATACAACACAGATGTTGTGCTTGTAGATATTTACCTAACTGATTTGAAAACTGATGCCCACACGAAAACTTGCATATGAATATTTATAGATGCTCTATTCATACTCTCCAAGCATTGGAAGCAACAAATATGTCCTTCAATAGGTGAAGGATAAACAAATGTGGTATATCCATGCAATGGAATATTATTCAGTAATTAAAAAGAAATGAGCTATCAAGCCACAAAAAGTCATGGATGAATCTTAAATGCGTATTACTAAATGAAAGAAGCCAGTCTGAAAAGGCTTCATTGTGTTTCAATCCAATGATATTACAACACTACAGAGAGGGTAAAATATCAGTGGTTGCCAGTGGGCAGGGGATGTGAGGTCTGACTGAGTGAGGCACAGAGAATTTTTAGGGCAGTGAAATATCTCTGTATGATACTGTACTGGTTGATATGTGACACTATGCATTTGTCAAAATCCACAAGACTCTACGGCACAAAGAATGAAACTTGGCCAGGTGCTGTGGCTCATGCCTGTAATCCCAGCCCTTTGGGAGGCCACGGTGGGAAGATTGTTTGAGCTCAGGAGTTTTGAGGCTGCAGTGAGCTATGATCACACCACCGCACCCAGTCTTTGTAACAGAGTGAGACCCTGTTTCTAAAAAAAAAAAAAAAAGTAAAACTTAATGTGTATGCTGTAGACTCAAAAACGTAATTTAGGAGATTGGGAAATATAAGGATGGAAGGTAGAACATGACAAATCAAACTAACTATATTACAATTATATGAAAAACCTCACAGTGTTAGAGGGAAAAGTAGTGACCCAAGTAGCTTTGCTTTCTTTGTTGTTGTTTCATTTTGGTTTTGGTTTTGAGACACAGTCTCGCTTTGTCACCCAGGCTAGAGTGCAGTGGCACCATCTTGGCTCACTGCAACCTCCACAGGTTCAAGTGATTCCTCTGCCTCAGCCTCCTGGGGAGCTGGAATTACAGGCGCCCGCCCTGACACCCAGCTAATTTTTGTATTTTTAGTAGAGACAGGGTTTTTGCCATGTTGTCCAGGCTGGTCTCGAACTCCTGACCTCAAGTGATCCACCTGCCTCAGAGCCCCAAAGTATTGGGATTACAGGTGAGAGCCACCACGCCCAGCCCCAAGTAGCTTTGGAATTGAGTGGAATCTACAAGACTACAAAGGCAACTACATAGCACTGTGCTCTAGTTAATAAAGTTGTTTCTATAGGGGTGTGGATTAACAATTCTGATACTGCAATACATGTACCCCAGAATCGAACAATTAAATAAATGGATGGTAGAAACCAGGTTTCTCACTGTTGAAGCAGGAGGTTGGAATAATCTACATGGTAATAGATTAGAATTGGAGACATCAGTATGAATTCATGTTTAGCTTAATATAGATACAGCTAGTTACAAAAAGAAATATCTAGAGACATACACGGAATACACACATTTCCTTGCTTTGTCAGAGAGGGCTTATGATATTACAATTGCAACAACCACACTTAGCCGCCAGATCCTGGTTTTTAATACCATTCCCCAATTAAAAACAAACAAACACACAAACCAACCAACCAGGGATCCTTAGAGAAATAGCTGATTCTAGGACTGGGGCATGAAATATGCGAGATAATCCTGGAGCATCTTGTTGTGCCAGGACATAAGGAAGTGCTGAAACACAAACAGCTGCACAAAGATGGGGCATGTCAAAGGGACACAGGACTCAACTGAAACGGCTCCCAGTGGCCAACACCAGAACAATTGGAGCAACAAGATAAAGTAGTATTGGATTATATGTATAGGTATGAATCTATACTAGTATAAATGAATGACTGAATAAATAAATAAATAAGAACAAATCTCCTATGTGGAAGAATTCCAAATATTTTATGCAAATACTCTGCCCTCTAGTTACGGCGCTTACCTCCCTATTACTGAATGTGAGCTGCACAAAGTGACTACCTTCCAAAAAGTATAGCATGGAAAGGGAGAGGAAAGTAACTCCACAGTGGAGAAACCCAACAAACATTACCTCCAGCCAGGTATCACAATGACAAGTGGTAAGTCATATTGACAACACCCTTGATGTGATGTCATAAAAATGGCGCTTTACCTCTGGTCTTCTCAAAGCCACATAAGCCCAGGCTAATCATGAGAAAAACATCACACAAATCCTAATCGGGGCACGCTCTCCAGAACACCTGACCAATAGTCTTCAAAACTGTCAATGTTATCAAAAACAAGGGAAGTCTGGGAAACTGTCACAGCCAAGAGGAGCCTAAAGAGACAAACCCATGTGTGTCTTTAGCAATGTGGTATCCTGGATGAGATCCTGGGACAGATAAAAAAGACATTACGTAAAAATGAAAGAAATCATAAATAAAGTATGAACTTTACTTTATTTATGTATGCGTACTGATTCATTAATAGTGACAAATGTACCTTTCTTAGATAAGACGTTAAGAGAGAATACTGGTGCCAGGTATATGGGAACTCTGTTTATCATCACAAAACTTTTATAAATCTATAACTGTTTTAGAGTGGAAAGTTTACTTGGTGGAGTGACTCACACCTGTAATCCCAGCAGTATGGGAGGCCGAGGTGGAAGGATGGCTTGAGCTCAGGAGTTTGAGACTAGCCTGAGCAACATAGCGAGACTTCCATCTCTACAAAAAGTAAAAGAAATGAGCTACTCTGGAGTCTGAGGTGGGAGGATTGTTTAAGCCCAGGAGGCTAAGGCTGCAGTGAACCATAATTGGCTAAGGCTGCAGTGAACCATAATTGCCTCACTGCACTCCAGCCTGGGTGACAGAATGAGGCCCTCTCAAAGTAGAGAGAGAGAAAAAGAGAGAGAAAGAGAGAAAGAGAGAGAGAGAGAGAGAGAAATGAAAAATAAAAAGTGAAAAAGAAAGCAAGAAAAGAAAAGCAGGGCATGGTGGCTCATACCTGTAATCCCAACACTTTGGGAGGCCAAGACCCGTGGATGACTTTGAGCCAGGAGTTCAAGCCCAGTCTACGGTGAAACCCCGTCTCTATCAAAAATACAAAAATTAGCCGGGAGTGGTGCTGCAGCCTGTAGTCCCATTACTTCAGAGGCTGAGGCAGGAGGATTGCTTGAGCCCAGGAGGTGGAGCCCAGGAGCCCAGTGAGTCCTGATTGTGCCACTGCACTCCCGCCTGGGTGACAGAGTGAGACCTTGTCTCAAAAACAAACAAACAAACAAAAAAACCCACATTCTCCCTAAAATCAATCAATCAATCAATGTATGTTTATTTAGGAAACCACACCCACACCTCGACTCTCGTGCTCAGAAGCGCCTAGCAAGCCTCAGGCACACGCGGATGGCCAGGATCCCCAGCAGGTCTCTGGAGCAGAGTTCGCCACCCTTCACTCTGGGCCCAACTGAGAGGTGCGGTTCCCACCCGCCCGGTGCCAAACGTGACTCTCACTCACTTCCACTCTCAAGGGCAAGGCCACGCAGCAGGGAATTGCCATAATTCAGCCTGAGGGAGTGGAGGAGACTTACAGGAAAGATTCTCGTTCCGAGGCCTCAGGTGTGGTGCGCCGGCTCGGCTTTCCTGCCGCCTTGCGGGCGGGCGCGGCCTCCGCGGTGAGCGCGGCGAGCCCGGACCTCCGCCGGGAGAAAAGCCCGGCGCCTGTGGGCCGCGCTGCCGCCAGGCTTCGGCTTCCGCACCAGAAGCCAGGCCAGCCACACGGCAGGTGCAGTCGCGCAGCTTCCATTAATAAATGGGGACCACTCAGTCCATTCGTTTAAGAAAAGTCTGCCCTGGCTAAAGGAAAGAAACCCACCTGCGGACCGAGACGGCTGAGGAGGAGCTGCCAGGGCTCCCGGGGCCAAGGCTGTTCATTTAAAACCCAGGAAGAGGGGGCGAGGTGGGGTGGGAATTGGATAGTGAGCTGCGCTGGCCACCATGTGAACATATTAGCCACGGGGGACATGTGGCTCTTTAAATTGGAATTAATCAAAATTAAATACAATTTAAAATGAGCTTCCTCAGTCGCGCTGGGCACATTTTTATCGCTCAGCAGCCCTTGCCATCACTGTGGAAAGTTTCACTGGGCAGCAATGCTAAGTACAAGCAGATATTGGGACAATTAGCAAAATTTGAATGCAAAGCCTGTATATGTTTATGGATTGAAACTATTGTATCCATGTTGTTTCCTTTTTTTAATTTTAATTTTTATTTTTTGACAGGGCTCTTGCTCTGTCCAGCAGGCTGGAGTGCAGTGGCGACACTCACTGCAGCCTTGACCTCCTGGCTTCAAGCAACCCTCCATCCTCAGCCTCCCAAGTAACTGGGATCACAAGCACTGCCCCACCATGCCTGGCTAATGTTTTCTTTTTTTCTTTTTTTTTCTTTTTTTCTTTTTTGAGGAGACAGATCTTCTACTTTGCCCAGGGTGTTCTCGAACTCCTGGGCTCGAGTGATCCTCCAGCCTCGGCCTCCCAAAGTGCTGCATTACAGACATGAGCCAACACCCAGCCATGTTTCCTAATGTTGATCCCTGTCCTGTAGTTACATAAAATAATGTCTTTGTTCTCCGGAAGTACACGTGGAAATATTTAGGGGTAAATGCTGCATGATGTCTGCAACTTAGTTTCAAATAGTTCAGAAAAAAAAAAAGTACATACATAGAATGATAAAGCAAATGTGGCAAATTATTAACACTGGTGAGTCTGGGTCTATCTTTGCAACTTTTCTGTAAATTTAAAATTATTTCGAATGTGAGGATTAAAAAAGGAAAAATGAAGACACAAAAACTCCAGAGAAGCTAAGTTAAAGAGTTGACATTAACGAAACACTAAGAATGGATCCCAAGTGGCAGCCCTCATTCTGGGTAGGGACTCCTCATCTGACAGCATGTTTCCATGGGCTTAATTGCCCACATAATTATCCCCACCCATACCCCTGGTGGCCCTTTGGAATTCTCACTGCCCTCATGGTGCCTTCTTACATACTTGCAGGGCAAAGGTTCCCAAATCTCAGGACACTCCATTCTTTGTTTTCAAGACCCAGCTCTAGATCCCATGCCCTGAACTTCAGTTATCAGTGTTTCACCTGGAAGAGAATCGTCATAGCAATATATGTGTTCCCAGCTACAGCTGAAATAGTTTTCATGCATTGAGTAAAACTGGGTGGTGCACCTGGGGGGCATTCTTAGTACTGGGATGCCTCAACCTACCCATCTAAGGATCACTGCTCTAAGAATTTTTAGAACTGGTTTGTGCTTTACATCCTTATGTATAATTTTACTTAAAGGTGTGACGGTGATAATAGACGTGGATTTAATTTCAGTGAAGTTTTGTTTGTTTGTTTTGCTTGTTCTCCCACAACACTTTTCTCTCTTTCCTTGGCTTCTACAAAAGGGCACAAATCCTGCTACTTTCGCCTTTATTGCAACCCTCACAGATCCCTGGCTTCAGACACATAGAGTGGTCTGTCCACACTTCCTGGCACTGGGCATGGAGGAGAAAGGAGCTGTGGTCCCGGAATCCCCTGAGCTGGTTTTCTGTATAAGTCTCCTGTTATGAGAGCACCTCATTCTTACTCACCTTTATTAAGCAGCAGGGCACCGGATGTTGCGGTGGTCATAGAACATGCAAGATGCTGTCATTAAATTCAGCAAACATTTTTTGGGAGTCTACTTTTGGGCCCAGGCACTCTTCCAGGTGCTGCTGATACAAATATCATCAACAAGATCCTGCCTTCATGGAGTTCCCAGGCAGCAAAAATCAAAGAATAGGATAAATGGTGTTTTTGCGAGTGCCATGGTAATATTGGGCATGGGGCTGGAGCAGCAGGCAAACCCCACCTTCTTCACTGCAACAGGCTCTCTCAGCATATAATTTCTGACGTCATCAATCCAGCATCTTTGATGTACATTCCTCCTCAAACTTTCATCTCACAGGTAGCAGGCATCCATTGTACTCTCAAGGTCCCAGCCTTGCTGTAGCTCCCAACTAAAAGGCAGTTTCAATTTAGACCAACTGGAGTCCAAAATAAAGGGTCCAAGACAGGAAAGTGTCTGCTCCTCTTTGTGTAGATAGAAATTGTTTATTGCTCTAACTCTTTTCTCTTTTGTGAGAGCTCCACGCTTCTTTTCAAAATGATTCCCATTCTTTGCAGAGTTGTCTATTAGCTGCCTCCCACAGCCACGCTCAGGCTTTGAAGTTTATGGATAACTCAGCATTTCTTCACTGTGGATATGAGAGGCACTTTGAATCGGGCGTGGTGGTGCGTGTCTGTAGTCTCAGCTCCTTAGGAGGATAGCTTGAACCCAGGACTTCAAGGCTGCAGTGAGCTATGATCGTGTCTGTGAATAGCCAGTGCACTCCAGCCCAGGTAACATATTTTTTAGAGACCTTGTCTCTAAATAAAATAAAGTAAAATTTAAAGAAGCATTTTGGTGTCAGATAAAATACTCCAGGTAGGCTTTGTGCGTTTGCCCTGCCAGCAATAGCTTAAACTGTACAGGAAAGTGACGGTGACTTCAGGCACACATCCCACTAAATCCAAACTAAATGTATTCCAAGCTTAATGAACCCTTAGCAGAATTTTCAAAAATGCCCTTGGACATGCCAACATTCACCACTTGATAGGTGGGGAAGTCAGAAAAGAAAGAGACAGGCATCTTAACCTACTGCAGAAAAAAAAATCTTATTTTTGTAAAATTGACAAAAACCTATGATCCTGTGACTATTTACTGGGCCCCTTCCATGGCTTCCAAGGGCAAACAAAGGCCTCTGAAGCTCAAGTTTCAGTAGCTCGTTGGTAAATCCACCTCTGCTTACGTCAAAATGTTTTGAATGAGTCACTCTTACAAAATCAGTGACTCCTACTAAGCATTTCCTCAGAGGGCCTTCGATTTCAGAAGCTCTCTGGAAAAGGCATTCCTGGGATCCTTCCTTTTCTCCAGGACATGTTAATGAATTGACCTGGAGCCAAGTCAGCCTTGACTTGGAACACCAAAGCTCTTTTAAGTCCACGGGGCTCAGACTAGGTTGACCAGCTACCTGGGTTTGCCCAGTATGTCTAGCTTTGTCTCAGAAAGTCCCACATTCCAGGAAATCCTCACAGTCCCAGGAAGAATGAGACGGCTGGTGACCTGCCCTGGGCTCTCAGAGGAGGTGTAGATTTAACGAGCACACACACTTTGGGACTGCATGGCAATCTGCCTTCCCAGCACAGCCTTGAACATCTTAACTTTGAAAGCAGTGGAAACCAGCTCTCAATCAGACTTAAGCAGGAAAAGGATTTATTGAAGGGATAGTTTTCTCTCTCTGCTTCTTTGCCTCCCACCATGAGCATCGAAGCCCTGGGCAGGGGCATCTGATTTGCCATACTGAGACACATGTCCACCACAAACTCATGTTTGGGGCAGGAATGAAGCAAGAATCTGCCTTCCTTTTTACTTCTGTGATGAGTGATAGACCCTGTCAATCCCCAAACATATACAGTGGGTGTCTTAGTCCATTCAGACTGCTGTAACAAAATACCTTTAACTGGGTAATTTATAAACAACAGAAATTTATCACTCACGGTTCTGGAGGTTGGGAAGTCCAAGATCAAGGGGCTGGCAGACTCTGTGTCTGGTGAGGGCGTGTTTCTCATAGACAGCAATGAATGACTGCATCTTCACATGGCAGAAGGGGCAAAAAGCCTCCCTCAAGCCCTTAAACCATCCATGAGGGTGGAGCCCTCATGACCCAATCACCTCCCCAAATCCCCATCTCCTTTTTATTTAGTTTCCACATACAGCCGTGACAAAGTCCCCATTTCTTAACACCATCACCTTGAGGGTTAGGTTTAAACACATGAATTTTGGAGGGACACAAATATTCAGGCCCTAACAGTGGGGAAGTCCCTGAATTTAGGAACAAGGTTCAGATGACTGCCATGCAAAGAAGCCACAAAGTAAACAATTAAGAGTTTATGTTGTACAGTCATATACCACATAACGACCCTTCAGTCAGCGAGGGAGAACAAATATAACAGTGTCCCGTAAGAATGTAATGGAGCTGGAAAATGGCTATTGCCTAGTGATGTTGCAGGTGATTTAACTGTGTTATAGTTACATGTGTTACATGTTTGTGATGATGCTAGTGTAAACAAACCTACTGCACTGCCAGTCGTATAAAAGCATAGCACACACAATTATGCACAATACATGAAAAACAACAACAACAAAAAGAAAACAATACATAATCCTTGTTTTTTTTTTTTTTACATATTTACTATACCATATTTTTATCATTATTTTAGCCTGTACTCAGCAACCGTTTCCCTTCTTTTTTTTTTTTTTTTTTTTTTTTTTGAGACGGAGTCTTGCTCTGTCGCCTGGGCTGGAGTGCAGTGGCCAGATCTCAGCTCACTGCAAACTCCGCCTCCCGGGTTCACGCCATTCTCCTGCCTCAGCCTCCAGAGTAGCTGGGACTACAGGCGCCCGCCGCCTCGCCCGGCTAGTTTTTTGTATTTTTAGTAGAGATGGGGTTTCACCGGGTTAGCCAGGATGGTCTCGATCTCCTGACCTCGTGATCCGCCCGTCTCGGCCTCCCAAAGTGCTGGGATTACAGGCTTGAGCCACCGCGCCCGGCCTCCCTTCTTAAGAATACGGATATTCCTGAGGGTACGGACATCCCTAAGGTTATAGCTGGGTTCTGTCATTCTTACACCTTGTTCCAAGAGGCAGTGCTCAAAAATGGCACAGACCACCCAATCAGAAGGGATGCTGACTATAAACAACCTCAGTCATGTGCCACATAACGCTCTGGTCAACGACGGACTGCATGTATGACAGTGGTCTCCATGTATAAGATTATCATGGAGCTGAAAAGTTCCTATCATCTAGTGACACAAAGTTGTTGTAATTCTATAGTCATTGAAATATAGCACAACACATTACTCACGTGTTTGTGGCGATGCTGGTGTAAACAGACCTACTGGGCTGCCAGTCAACCAGAAGTCTAGCTCATACAATTGTGAATAACACATAGTACTTGATAATACTGGTTTGTGTATTTACCATACTATACTTTTTATCATTATTTTAGAGTGTACTCCTTCTACTTAGAAATACGTTAACTGTAAAACAGCCTCAGGCAGGTCCTTCAGGAGGTATTCCAGAAGAAGGCATTGTTATCATAGGCGTTTTCAGCTCCATGCACGTTACTGCCCCTGAAAACCTTCCAGTGGGACAAGATATGGAGGTGGGAGACAGTGATATTGATCATCCTGACCCTGTGCAGGCCTAGAATCGTGTGTGCGCTTGTGTCTTGGTTTTTAACAAAGAAGTTTTAAAAGTTAAAAAAATATTTAATAGAAAAAAGCTTATAGAATATAGACATAAAAATATTTTTTGGACAGCTATATAATGTGTTTGTGTTTTAGGCTGTTATTACAAAAGAGTCAAAAAGTTGAAACATTTTTTAAGTTTATAAAGTTAAAAAATTATATTAAGCTGGCTGGGCGTGGTGGCTCACGCCCAGCACGTTGGGAGGCCGAGTGGGGGTGGTTCATTTGAGGTCAGGAGTTTGAGACCAACCTGGCCAAAATGGTGAAACCTCATCTCTACTAAAAAAAAAAAAAAAAAAAAAAAAGCCAGGCATGGTGGCACACGCCTGTAATCCCAGCTACTCAGGAGGTCCGGGCAGGAGAATCAGTTGAACCTGGGAGACAGCAGTTGCAGTGAGCTGAGATAGTGTCACTGCACTCCAGTCTGGATGACAGAGTGAGACTTTGTCTCAAAAAATATATACAATATATATGTTTAATGTGTATATGTGTATATTTATGTATATATGTATATATACGTGTATATATTTATACACATATAAATATAAACAAGCTAAGGTTAATTTATTGTATAAGAAGGAAAAAATTTTAAAATAAATTTAGTGTAGCCTAAGTACAGTGTTTGTAAAGTCCACAATAGTGTAATGTTCTAGGCCTTCACATTCACTCACCACTCACTCACTGACTCATCCAGAGTAATTTCGAGTCCTTCAAGCTCTATTCATAGTAAGTGCCCTATACAAGTCTACCATTTTAAATCCATTTTATACCATCAAAATACCATTTTAGAGCCAAGATAGTGCCACTACGCTCCAGTCTGGGTGACAGAGCTAGACTCTGTCTTAAAAAAAAAAAAAAAAAGAACCACTGGCTTAGGTATGACCAGCTCAACCCTTGTTCTACACTCCCTGAAATTTTGTCAGAAATTCCAAAGACTTCCATGAGATTTCTGCTCTGACTCTGTCTTGGACGGCAACTTTCTCTTGGAATACAATGTTTTGATCGGCGTTGTTGAATAGAAATGTAATGTGAGCCACATATCTAATATTTTCACACATCTACTTTGTGGAAGGAGACTGAGCTGGGTACCTGCTGTGTGACAGGCTCTGTGATAGCCCCACAACCAACTCTACAATCAGTAGCATCATCTCCACTTTACAGATGACTAAGTGGAGGGTCACAAAGGCTAACTATCATGCCCCAAACCATACAGCTAGTAAGAGGAAGAGCTTGCATTAGAATTTAGATTTACTGAATTCAAATTCCCAAAGCCAGATCCATCCTCAGGAGAGGAAATCCACTGGGAGAAAGGTCAGAACCAGCCATAAGGGAGCTCTTACAAGAGTAGAAAGATGTTGGGTTTGGAGAGATCTCAGAAGAGACCCATGAGTGCCATCTTCCAATACCTGAAGGCTCACCGGTGGTTAGACTGGCTCTGTGCCATTCCAAGGGGTAGCAGTAGAGTCAGTAGGTAGAAGCTGTAAGGAGAAACGTTTCCACAGAGGCTGAGGCTACATTTTGTTAACAGTCAGAGCTGCCCAAATTCGGATATTTTGGAAGATAGTGAGGACCAGCTGCCGCAGAAGACCAAGCAAAGGCTTTTGATACTTGGCAGGTTCCCCAAACGTTGCAGCGCTTTTCTGTGGAGTGGCTACATCAACTCACCTGAGTGTTATTCAAAATAAGATGGTCCATCCCAGGCCTACCGTATCAGAATCTCATGGAGGTGAGGCCCAAAGACTTTTATTTTGCAGTTATTGTGGTGTGCAGTTATTGTGGTGTGCAGCCAGGTTTCAGAGCCACTGCTGCATAGAGGACATTTAAGCATCCGTTGGATATTGGACTATATGACTTTTCAAATCTCTTCCAGTGTTGAAATTCTATTATACCATGTTGGCTAAAGCTTGCCAACCAAATTATGGTGAGTGAACTTGGCAAGATTAATCATTTCCTTATTTGGCCTGTTTACTACTTAATGGGCAACAGTAGAGGTAGAGTTCTTTGGCTAAAAAAGCAAAACTGCTAGTTGCCCACATTAGTTGAGATTAATTCTTTTTTTTTTTTTTTTTACCTTTGGTAAGACAGGAGTTCAGGGGAAGGGGCAAGGTAAAACAAGAAATATTTTCTCATCTTTTCTTGCTAATAGAAATGTCAAATTTTTGCACGTATTGCCAGGAACCATGGAGTTCTATGCTCTTTTATAAAAGGCAGTCAGGAACTTTGGGTTGGTCTACTATAGATACGGATAGCAAAAGGTTGCAAAACTTGGCCTGTGGAACGAGACCATGTTAACAGTTTCCAAGGAAGCAGCTTTTACAAGCTTTATTCATAACACACCATTGACTAAAAGAAACAAGTGCCAAGCCCCATCAAGTTGAGGTATTGTTGAGAACACAGCTGGGTCACAGACGGAGTTGGAAAATGCAACCAGAGGAAAACCAAGAGCAGCAAACTGAGAATGAGAGAAGGGGACATTTATCACTGAAAAGACACCCACGGAACCTCAGTCCAAATAGAAAGGAATCATTGAGGACTGAATTTGAGGTCACAGAATGTCTGAATCACCAGATCCAGGTGCTGCACGCTCTTGGTCAGAGTGAGGACTATACGAAAAGAAAAACAGGATCCCTTCTCCAAAAAGCAAATGAAATGGTCACTTCCTTGCCCAGAAGAATGGAGAAAAGTTAATCATTTTGCTGCCTTTTTTATGGAAAGATAGCCGGAAGGACAGGTACTGAACTCAAAAAATTAGCTAAGGAGGCCAACAAGAATCCAGATAAAAAGAAAATGTGATATTAAATGCCTTAACTCGATTAAGTTTGAACCAATAGCTGCTCAGTCAGTAAAAGCCATAACTGTAGAGGAGGCAGTTATTGGTTTCAGGTTCTCTATTTCTCCCTGAAGGGCATTATTTTGTTCTTTGTTTCACTCAGCTATTAACCATGGTCTTTTGAGAACAATATCTGAGTTTAAGACATGTGGAATCTACTTTTTTCCCCCTAGAACTTCCATCAAGTCATTTGTCTCCACTCTTTCTGGCCGATCATATTTCTGGCACAGCTATAACAACTGTTTTATCATTTCTTATGGGATAATCCGATTCTAGTTCTCACAGCTCCTTCCAGTTCTACTTTCGGGTTGTCTCCTTCTGTATAAGCGAGGGGGCTGCCATCGTTTCAGATTTGTGCCTGTGGTTTGTGTGCCTCGACAAGCCATTGTCATGTGGACAGCGCAGAAAAGTGTCTACATCTGGAAAGAATGGGGAACAGCTCATCTATGTACTCGGTAATAAACGCTCCCGAATATTCCCATACTAGGGTTTCTACTGGGAATTCAAAGAAAGCCAATGTGGTCTGACTTTTGTTTTTGTTTAAGGAAGTGGTTTTCAAAGTGAGGTCTCTGGTGGCTGTGAGCTAATTAAAAAATGCAACTCCTTCACCGATTTCCATTTTTATGTACCACTCAGGTCTTCTTACTAGGATTTTATAAACTTAAAATTAGCACCATACTTGAGGATGCACAGAACTCTATTTTGTCCTCTCCTAAGAGGTCCGGCTGTGAAAACACTTGGCATTACGACTTTATTTTTTTTTTCCTAATAAACAGATTTCATGACCTAGTATGCATCGTGGTTAACCACAACTACAGCTAAATAAAACATCTACATGTAAACAACCTCTCCTTGTTACTACCTAGTTGCTCTTCCATTGGAAGGTTGAAATGGGTGGGCCATTACAGTCTTTTGTCTCAACTGAATGGTGTGGAACCATAAAAGTTTGCGAGGCTCTAGTCTAAAACAATGGGATGTACGAGAAATACAACAAGTTTTTGGAGTCGGTTAACCTAGGGTCAAGCCTCCATGCACCGATTTCAGTTGGCAGGTTGAAATCCAGCCTGCACTCTGCCAGTCAAGCCTCTGTAGAGCTTGGTTTCATTCAACATTTACTTCCCTGGGAGTGAGGGGGAAGGAGTAGGAGCTGACTTTGTAACCTAACGTACATGAAGGTGTGTAGACCAACTGCGACCCTGAAAATACACCTTCATAGCAGTGTGACTTTGGGAAAATGCTTATTGTCTCTGTAGCCCAGTATCCTTGTCTGAAATTGTAGGCTAATCATTTCTCCTTTGCAGGACTGTTGTTGAGATAATTAGATGATGTATGTAAACTGCCTGGTGCACGGTAACAGATGTCAGCAAACCTGAGCTCTGCTGAGGGCCACCATCTAGTCCCAGCCCTGAACTCAAATGAGTTGGGGTGAAGTGACTTCTCCAGACAAGAAGCATCAGTATCCCGGATGAGATGTTCTGTCCAGCCGAACATTCTTTAGTTTTTGTGGCAGAGAGGTCAAGGTCTTTGGAGGATAGACAGACTTAAGTGTCATTCCCAACCCTGCTACCTACTCACTATGTGACTTTGAGCAAGTTATTCAATTCCTCTGGGTCTCTTGTTTTCTCATCTGTAAAATGGGAACAAAATAAAACTTATTTCAAAGCACAGGATATGAAATGAGTTAATACAACAAGCCAAGATTGTGCTTGGCACATTTTTAGGTGCTCGACACACTTGAGTTCTTTTCTCCCACACCCCAGCCCTTCCTAATCTGGTTCTTGGTTTCGTTTAACATTTACTAAACCCCATCCAAAGAGAAGTGCAGTCTTCCACCTTCCTCAGCGCTCTTTCCTGAAACCAAAAAATTACAGCTTTCCATGCATATTTTGATTAAATCAAATAACCATTTCATAGACTTACTATAATCCTGGCAGCCGTGTAGATAAACCAGGTAGAAAGGTAGAAAAAAGATACAATAAATAGGACTGAATAAAGATCACCGGAACCGTCCTAGCTATATTTGGTACTTGGGATGTGATAGCAATGGCCCTACAAATCAGGATATTAGGACAGCTGGCTATTGAAATAGAAAAAATACAATAAAATTAGGTCTCCACCTTGCCCACCATATGGAAATAAATTCCTTATGGGACTGAAGACCTACATAAAACTTTACAATATTTAACCTTAGGGACAGGCAAGGATTTCTTAGACAGGATGCAAAAGAAAGCTGAACTCAAAAAATGGATATATCTGAGTTCAAAATTAAAACCATCTGGAAATATATGTAGCAGACATCATAAAAGTGTTAAAAGACTGATGACAGGCTAGGAGAGGTTCACAACAAATAAAACAGATGAAAGATTATATTCAAAATATACAAAGAACTATAAATTGTTATTTTTTAACTCCATTAGAAACATAGAACAGGGACAAAGAGGGCACGCTGGAGTAAGTACGGCCAACACCCCCCTCTAGAGCGTGTGCTCAACCTCCCCAGTCATCAGGAAAATGAACGTTAAAACCCCAAAGAGCTCCCATTGGATTATCAGAAATCAAAATCTGACAAAATTGAATGCCTGAGAGGATGCAGGGAGACAGAAGCTCTTATGCAGGAGCTGCTGGCGAGAGGGTCAACTGGTTACCACCACTTTGCAGAGCAATTTGGCTACACACACAAAAGTGGAATCCACGTGCACTCTACAAAATCACAGCATCGTTTGAAATGTCAGCAAATTGGAAACAACCTGAACTGCCATCAAGATGGGAATAAATGGGAATAAATACGCTGAGGAATGTTTATAGGGTGAAACACGGGAGTGAATGCTGTCTCTACGCACACACACGGCCCAAGCTCAGTGCTGAGTGAAAACAGCAACTTACAGACGGGTATACATTCCTGTAACTGTAAAGTAATAACCCAGCCACACTGTGTACTTTATGACACATGTGCCTTTAGTAGAAACACAGAACAAGAACGGGAGGGACACACTAGCTTAGTGAGCATGCATGTCTTAGGGAGAGAAGAGAATGAGATCAAGTCAGGGACAAAAGAGCCTTTCGTTGTATCTGTAATGTTCTCTTGCTTTCTAATTATTTTTTTAAATAACAAAATGTCGATCTTTGTTCATTCTGGGTGGTAGGCATGCTGTGCTTTTAGTCTGTTGTGTTTACAATTTTTTTCAACCCGATAGAAAGTATTAAACTACGGAACTTTGAAAAGGAACAATGAAGATCAGGTTTGAGGCTTGCCTGAGGAATTCGATTTAGAACGTTTATAGGACTTTAAAATTATTTTAAAGATTGCTTAGGAGAAAAAGAAAGGAAAGGGAAGAAGAAAGACAAAAGAAAGGGAGGAGAAAATCTGAAGTGGGACGAGGTGGAGATTTGCTCTGGGATGGCTGCTGAACACGAGGAGTGGCATCACAGCTGGGGACTCAGACCCCGAGGGGCACGTCTGCTTCCATGCCTAACAGGGGTGCCATCATCCACAACCTCTTGTGTTCAATGAACGTTTATTTATATCAGGTAGCCGAGAGCTTCACTTCCTCTAGTCTGTCACCAGCTAACGGTGTCGTTTTTTATTTTATTTTATTTTTTGAGACGGAGTCTTGCTCTGTCGCCCAGGCTGGAGTGCAGTGGCCGGATCTCAGCTCACTGCAACCTCCGCCTCCCGGGTTCACACCATTCTCCCGCCTCAGCCTCCTGAGTAGCTGGGACCACAGGCGCCCGCCACCTCGCCCGGCTAATTTTTTGTATTTTTAGTAGAGACGGGGTTTCGTCGTGTAGGCCAGGATGGTCTCGATCTCCTGACCTCGTGATCCGCCCGTCTCGGCCTCCCAAAGTGCTGGGATTACAGGCTTGAGCCACCGCGCCCGGCCAACGGTGTCGTTTTGTTTCTCTTCCTTCCTTCTTTTTCATTTAGTAATTGCATATAGGCCTAAACTTGTTTTTCTTACATCTAGGAGTTTGTGATCAGGGTTTTTGTAATAGCTTGTATAAAATTATTCTGTTATTTCCTTTACCTTAGAGTTTTTTTTTCTTTAATGTCATCAACTTATACTTAAAACCTTTTTATGCTGACTTATAGCTAGGCTGGGTGAATTCAATAATGCCCCCAAAATAAAACCCCCCTCACCAATACCCGTGTTCCTTGAGTGCCTGCTAGGCACCAGCACTGGGGGTTATAAATGTAAAACATACGGGCAGGCCAACTCATGCGTTTTTATTGTTTTATCTCTATTTATATGAAGCTCCTCTCCTTTAAAGCACCCAGGGATCTAATTACATGGTTATGGCCAAAGACTTAAGTATACAATAGATCCAGTAATTTGTTATTAAGTACGTGGATATACTAACCATTTGCATAGATTAGAAGCGCTATGGAGGATGAAGTTAAAGGCAGTGAAAATGAACCCAGCAAGGTGCAGGCATCTTCAGAAACCACACTTGAGTAATCACAGCCTTAATAAAGTATTTTATGCTTCAATACATTTGTAATTGACCAATGATTTGTTTCCATGGGGCATAATACCCAATAATAAAACCCAAAGACTAGGACCTTTATCACGTAATTAAATATCTTTAGTTCTATTATAGATAGTTCAGAGCGGGGTTTATTGTGTGGGGGGATGATGCTTCATTTTGGTTTCTCATAGTTTTTTTCAGATTATTTCATGCAAGCAATTGAACAATCCTTTTTAAAATGTATTTTCTCACTGACAAAATAAGTGTTATGGTTGTATACACTGTCTCCTATTCTCAATACTTAGCAGAGTTCCATATATCTAGTATGCAAAAAATTACATTTTATTTATTGTTTAAGAAGACAAAACTTTACTTAAAGGTTGAGTTTTAATTTTATTTAATACATATATTTCATCTTCCATATTTTTGCTCAGAGCTGATGTTTTTCAAGAAAAAAGCAGGGAAGAATAAGGAAAGAAATATTAAGTTACTAAGAGAACATGTTCCTTCCTGGAATCTGTCAAGTGATAATATATATTAGAGTGAACTGTTTTGAACCTACACAGGTGGCCATTTCATATATTTAATATTTCATCATGTAGCTATGGCTTGGTTTCTGTAAATGCAAGATGTTGAATTGCTAATTGTAATATGTTTAGCTCAGCTCCTAAATCCTGGGCTGGGGAACCTCACAGGGCAGATGAATTGGGCCTCTTTATGGCTGACCAAAAGAATGTTCCCTCCCAGCCCTCTCTGGGGTGCCTCCTCTGCAGAAATGGGCAAATCTTTAGAGTATGTGAGTGACTTCATAGCTGGCCCAATTACCCTTCCTTAATTCTTAGGGAGAGAATTTTGACAAGGAGACGAGAGTTAGAATCAAGTGGTTCTCAGTCTCAGAGGGTCTTGAGCCGGTAGATTTTTCACATATCTTCCTTCCTTCGTTCCTTCCTTCCTTCCTTCCTTCCTTCCTTCCTTCCTTCCTTCCTTCCTTCCTTCCTCCCTCCCTCCCTCCCTTCCTTCCTTTCTTCCTGCCTTCCTTCCCTTCTTCCTCCCTCCCTCCTTCCCTCCCTCCCTCCCTTTCTCTCTCTCTCTCTCTCACTCTTTCTTCTTTTTTTCTGAGTCTCACTCTGTCACCCATACTGGAGTGTGGTGGAGACATCATGGCTCACTGCAGCCTCGAATTCCCGGGCTCAGGTAATCCTCCAACCTCAGCCTCCCAAGTAGCTGGGACCACAGACCCATACCACCACATCCAGCTGTTTTTTTTTTTTTTTTTTCTATTTTTTTTGGTAGAGATGGGGTTCACCACATTGCCCAGGCTGGTTGCAAACTCCTGGGCTCAAGTGATTCACCTGCCTCGATCTCCCAAAATGCTAGGCATGAGCCACTGCAACCAGCACAAGTGTCTTCTTGTTAATCACAGGTGGAGACCTGGGGCTTGTACAAGCTGTACTTGAAAAGTAATTGGAACAGAGAACATTGTGCCAATATGCCTTTTTGGGAGAAGCCAGCAGACCATTTCTTACATCTATCTTATCTACATTAACCTTGCAAATGTCACCTAGGGTGTGTGCCAAGGCAGAGGAGACTGGGACAGGCCTGAACTTACATAGCATTAGAGTTTTCTGTCTGCTCTCTACTCATTACACCTACTTTCAACTTGGGGAATTGAGATGTGAAGAGGTGAATTGGCTTTGCCCGAGGCCACAGAAACACCTGAGGGACAGTTCTTGAACCCTGAACTCTGGCTGTGAGCCCTCCTCTTTCCACCAGCCCACCCTCCACCTCACTGCGTCAGCTTAGCCACAAATGGGTGGACTCTGGCTGTGTGCTGTGACCACCTGTACATAGCTGGGGCTGTTCATGTGCTTTTCAGACCGTCCCTGCCTGAACCTCCCCTTTCTCCTCTTGCTAATGGCCTTAGCATGTAGTGAAGCGCGAACAGCTGTTCCATAGGGGCTCTTTTGCTCACATCTTTCTACTTTTCTCCATCTTATGGGATAAACAGGCAGTTGGCAGTTAGGCAGACCTAGATTTTGATTCCAAATCTGCTACCTACCAGCTGTGTATCCTTGGGAAACTCTTCATGTCTCAGTTTTTTCCTCAGTACAAATGAAGCTATAATATCTCCTTAGAGCTGTTGTGATGATTAAGTAAGTGAATGGAGGTGAGTTGCTGGTACATGATGAAGAGTAATAAATGTTTTTTTTCCATTCACTTCTTCTGAACACTTACATTTCTTTTCCATGCACCAAAGGGAAAGGTAGTCTGTAGCTGTACAATATTAGTTACATTTTTAGACAATTCTAAATAGTGAAAGCTTCATTAATTTGCATTCCATTCAACTTTGGTAGAAATTCAGCCAGGAATGTCTTCTTGTATTCATAAAGAGAGGGTTTGCTAAGCTAAGGCATGTTATTCAGAAAAGGCTAGGCTTGTGCTGCAGTAACAACCAACCCCAAATCACAGAAAAGGTTACTTCTCATGGGGATGAAGTCTGAGGCAGGCCAGTGCTTTCCAAGGCGACTGCTTCCATCTGGTGGCTCAGCAGCCCTACCTGTTTCCACCCAGTGCTTCTACCAGCTCAGTCATGGCTCGCACTCCCCCTTCTAAGGGGAAGAGAGAAACTGGAAATTTGCACATGGACCTGCCTATGTACAAAGTGACTGAGATATGTATTTTCCATGTTTCCAGGAAGGAGTAATGGGACACAGGGTTAGGTGAACGCATAGCATTGCCCCTGCTATATAAGGGTAATCAGGAGTTTAGGGAGAACACATAATTTCAAATCATGTTCAAGTATCTAAAAATGTGCTATTTGTGTATATGGGAGTTTTAAGATACTGAAAACAACCATCAGCAGGTGAATGACTTGATAAACAGATTGTGGTATATCCATACAATGGACTATTGCTTGGTGTTAAGAAGAAATGAACTGCTGATATAGGCAACAGCAAGGACGAATCTCAAGGTAATTATGCTGAGTAAAAGAAGCCAAATGAAAAGGAGTCATACTGCATGATTCCATTTGTGTAAAATACTAGAAAATGCAAACGAATCCATAGTGACAAAAGTAGATCAGTGGTTTCCTAGAAACAGGGATGGAAGAAGATGGATTACAAAAAGGCACCAGGAAACTTTTGGGGGTAATAAAAATGCTATCCTGCCAGGTGCGGTGGCTCACGCCTGTAATCCCAGCACTTTGGGAGGCCAAGGCGGGTGGATCACCTGAGGCTGGAAGTTCAAGGCCAGCCTAACCAATATGGTGAAACCCCATCTCTACTAAATACAAAAAATTAGCTGGGTGTGGTGGTGGGTGCCTGTAATCCCAGCTACTTGGGAGGCTGAGGCAGGAGAATTGCTTGAAACTGGGAGGTGGAATTTGCAGTGAGCCAAGATTGCGCCATTGCACTTCAGCCTGGGCAACAAGAGCAAAACTCCATCTCAAAAAAGAAAAGAAAAGAAAATGCTGTCTTGATGTGGGAGTGATTTCATAGGGGTATACACACGCCAAAACTGACCAACTTTTACATGTAAATATGTACAGCTTATCTACTTCAATAATTGCTTAATAAAGTTGAAAAAAATAAGATACTGATTTGAAATTTTATTCATTATTTACCCCTGGAGAATGTATTTGTCTCTTTTGGTGCTTATCTGTATTTATTTTTCTTTCACTTTCTTTCTCCCCACGCCCGGCCATGTTGTCCAAGGTGATCTTGAACTCCTAGCCTCAAGCAATTCTCCTGCCTCACCCTCCCAAAGTTCTAGGATTACAAGCGTAAGCCACCATGCCTGGCCTTATCTGTATTTAAATGTAATAAAATCGAATTTCATTCATAAGTTGAGTCTGTTGCCATCTCCCTGCTCTCTCTTGTTTATTCCTGATTCATGGCAGAAAGACTGTTGCCCAGGGCTTTGCAATGAAGAGAAAAATCAGATTCAAACTCAAGCTCACAACTTACTAGCTCTTTAGCCTTCGGCAATGTATTGAACTTTTCTGAGAACTGTCTGCAAGTGTGTGTCAAGTCCCTTTAGGCAGCTTGCCACAGAGCAGCTGCTCAAACCTTTGTTATCTGCCCCAGGTGTCTAGGTACTTTCCTGCCACACCATTTGAAGCTTCATATTGGAGTTGCTTATCTGGTTTTGAAATTGGTCATCTTCCCTGGTTTCTAGGCCTTGTATTAAGTGCAAACAAAATTTAAGGGCTTGCCAAAAACAAAAACAAAAAACAAAAATGAAACAAAACAAAAAACTCAGTAATAAAAAAAAGCATCTTAATCCAATCAAAATTGATGTTTAAAAAATCCCGCAATGAACAAGATAACAGACATATAATAAAGGTAGCCTCAGTCCTGTCCCAAATTCCTTTTCAGACCCTTCCTTCAACTCTGCCAATTCCTGTTGATTCCAATTCCTGCATGCCTTGCTCTCAAAGAATTACTTGAAAATCATAAGATATAACTCATGTAGTCCAGGCACATGCTGCCACGTGGTTATTTTCTATTTTTGTAGAGATGAGGTCTTCCTATGTTGCCCAGGCTGGTCTTGAACTCCTGGCCTCCAGTGATCCTCATGCTTCAGCCTCCCAAAGTGCTAAGATTACAGACTTGAGCCACCATGCTGGGCCTATTCTTTCTTAAATGTACCTTAGCTCACATTTAGTTTAAGGTTTAAAATTAGAAGTGTTTTGGTCTTTAGGTAGAAGTTTAATGTTTTTGTGATCAGAAATGTGACAAGGGAACTTAACTCTTGTGCGTATCAATTAGCCTTCAGTGAAATTGGATCTGTCCTGTGTCGTTCAGCTTAAAGTTGAAGTTTCCAAAGACCTATTGACAGTGTTAACTGAGGACTCCCTCTCCAGTGAAGACAAGAGGGAGGTCAGCTTTCCCAGGAAGCAGCCCTGGTGGCTCATTTGGCTTTTTCCACATTCCTTTCTGCTTCTCCCCTCCCTTAAAGACAGCACTTGTAACCTCCTTTGCATAACTGAATCTTCAAGAGTTTACAGACCCATAAAAGAAAGCAGCCAACAGGGAACCGTGTGCAATGAAGCTGCTTAGGAAAGTCACTGTAGCTTTGGAGGTGGAGGACTCTGTGGATTACAAACTGAAACTGAACGTTTGAAACTGTAAAGAACATTCAGGTGCTTGGTTTTTGTTTGTTTGTTTGTTTGTTTTTTAAGAAATCTGAACATTTTCATTGCTGGGGGAAAAGGTCAGTGAGGTTTTCCTTGGCTCTCTTCTTTCTACACATCTTGAAAAGTAATCTCTGAAGTAGGACTTCTAGTTAAAGCCCTGTAGATTTATTTTTCCCCATCAAGGGACTGTGTTCTACAAACTTAGCAACAATAAGCAAAATTTATTTGGGCAGAAGTAAAAACTCTAGACACACAAGAAGTATCATACAAACACAGATGGGGAAATTTAATAAATGAGAATATCGTAAAGATTGGTTTTATTGTATTAGGTAGAAATTTTAAGATATTTAAGTTTGGGTTTTAATTCCTAATCTTTGGAAAAGTTGCAAAATTTAATTTTAATTGTAATTGTTAGATTTTTTTTTTTTGGTAGAGATGAGGTCTCAGTATGTTGCCCAGGCTAGTCTTGAAGTTCTAGGCTCAAGTGATCCTCCCAGCCTCCCAAAGTCCTGGGATTACAGGTGTGAGCCACTGCACAAGCTAACATTTATTTTAAAACAAAATCAGCATGTCTTTTCTCCAGGAGAGGGCCACATGCAGAAGCTGTCCTTCCCCTAAGCAGTGGTGACTCTAGGGCTTGTCAATGCCCTTGAAGGGACTGCAGGCAAAATGGCCCCAGCTCGACAGGGAGGGGTTGGGGAGGACAGACTCCAGAACACTCTGGAGAAAACGGGAGCTTGCAGAGTGCTGATTTGGAGATGCCAGGCTTCTCTTACTGCCTGGTCCCTGGCCCACCCTACATCAACTCAAAGGAAGCACAAGATGGTCTGTGAATCACTGAAGGGTTATGAGTAATTGGAGGGAATTGCTTCAAAGGAGAAAAGTATTTAAACAGGATGCTTCATATGACTGTTCCCAGAGTGTGAAGGAAAAAGGAAAAACATCAAACCCTTCAGCAAGGTTCCCACACGGGTAGAGGCTGGTTTATGGCTTTGTTCTGCTGCCTTGAGTTCACCCTTGTTTTCATTTCTTTATTTGTCCAGTGTGCAAAATCTTCACATTTCCACCTCCTTAGGAAGGGAGGCAAACCTCACCCACTCCTTCAGCAGTTGGTCTTGCTTCAACCTGGCGGGCACAGAACAAGTAACCTTCAGCAATCCTTTCCCCACAGTCTGAATTAGGTGATGTAGAACACTCCAGGGAGGGCTTTGGCACCTCAGGTCACACGTGTGTCTTCTCTGTTAAATAGGTCAATCATGCCTCTTTATCCTTTCTGGATTTCATTGCATGGCTCAGCTGTGAGCAAGATCTACTGCATCATATAAATCTACATAATACATGTTGACTCAACCAAAAACACGATGCAACTCTATTGGGAAGACAGGAGAGGAAGTTTGCATGTGAGTGGTAGGGGTTGGGGGTCAGAAGTGGCACCAGGGAGAGGAAGGAGAGGTGAAGCCACACTCAAGCCTCATTTTCTGTGATAGGAAGAAATTGGATGATATCTAAAACTGAAAAATCAAGAAATAACAGTATCAACACATTATTGAGAAATTTAAGTATAAACACCAGAAGAAGTGGCCAGAAGACTTGCAAGGGGTTGCCTCTGGAGAGGACGATGTAAAGACAGGGAGACCATAGGTAGAGACTGCTGTTTTTCTTTTTTCTTTTTTTTTTTTTTGAGACGGAGTCTCGCTCTGTCACCCACGATGGACTACAGTGGTGTGATCTCGGCTCACTGCAAGTTCCACCTCCCAGGTTCACACCATTCTCCTGCCTCAGCCTCCTGAGTAGCTGGGACTACAGGTGCCCACCACCACGCAGGGCTAATTTTTTTTTATTTTGTATTTTTAGTAGAGACGGGGTTTCACCGTGTCAGCCAGGATGGTGTCGATCACCTGACCTCGTGGTCTGCCCACCTCGGCCTCCCAAAGTGCTGGGATTACAGGCTTGAACCACTGCGCCCGGCCGAGACTGCTGTTTTTCATTATTAGCTTTGTAGTGCTATTTCACTCTTAGAGCTAAACAAATGTGTGATTTTGAAATAAAATAAAATAAGGCAAAAAACAGTCTTCCCCCACTTGAAGGTCATCTTTCAGTTACATAAAACCTTGAAGTTACCCCTTGTCTCTCTCTTGGGTTACATCAAATTCACAGACAGGATGTGTATCCCATTTCTATCTAGAGTTAGCTAAGGGGTAAAGGGGTAAGTAGGCTTGGTCACCCTATTGGGGGGTATCTATTATTGATGGCTCATCAGATCACCTTGAAAAGAGAACACAGTCACAAAGATAATTTGTCACCATTTGTCTTTTAATGAGCTGGTATCCGTTCTGCTCTGAAGAACAGTGACTTTGTTTATAACAACACATAAGCATGAAGTCAGTGCAATATGAGGAGTTTCCTAGCAAGGAGAGTAGAAAAGAGGGACTCCTCTCCGGAGGATTTTCTAGGGAAAGCTCGAGGGCTGCCCAGCAGGAGGTGCTCTGGGAGGGACTCCTGCCTGCCACGGGGGAGGGACTAGACCAGCTCTCCTCCAAATTCTGTCCAATTCTGAGACTTTAAGTTGTTCCAGAAAAAGTTCTTAGACTTTTGTTCATTACACTGCTGCATTTGCAGTCCTTTAACCCACAGGGTTGGCGGTGAAAAGATTGGGAATGCAGCAGTATTCTAATGAAAGATTGGGAATGCAGCAGTATTCTAATGAAAACTCACGGGTAACTCTGTGCCCCTTCTTAACTGCACTCTTCCTGCACGGTGTGGGACATTTGTCACTTCTGATAAGAGGAAATTGGAAGCTACGACCTGGTATATATTTGTTTTATATGCTGTCATCATTACTGCCTACTTTTAAAAATGGAGAAAAAGAACGGAAGTCACCCTGAAAATCGGTGTTAAATCTGTCTTCTTTGGCACCACTGTGATTTGTGAAGTCTTTTGATAGTCTGGAGATCCCTGTTACACAGGAAATGGCCCAGCTCTGAACTCAGAGAAAGTGTGAAAAGTCCAATACCAGTTTCTTAGTAAGTTAAGCATGTCCGAGCTGTTCTTATAATCTTGAAATACACGAATCAGCTCTCCCAGTGAACAGCAGATTAATTGCAGGGTGTGGAGCCAACAGTCAGACCTTGGTCCCGAGCCCAGCTCTGCCACACAAGCTGTGCGACCTTGGGCAAGTTACTCCATCTCTCTGGATATCAGCTTCCTCAAATGAAAACGGGCATAACACCCGGAGCAGTTAGATGCTTTCAGTGTAACAGAAACTCCAACCAAGTTAGGTTTCACATAAGGAAACGGATGGGCTCGTATATCTGGGTGTCTGAAGATTGTGAGGTCACCAGGATGGTTGGTCCAGCTTCTCAGTGATCTCCTCAAGGACCCAGGCTCTTTCTGACTCCAAGGCTGCCATCCAGTGTTGGCTTTATTCTAAACAAGGCTCCTCTCAGGGTCACAGGATGTAGCCACAGCAATCAGGGCTCCTGGTTTTCCCGTTCACATCTAGCTGAAGACAGAACTGCTCTTCCTGTGGCTTTCTCTCTAGCCCAAGCAAACAGGTTCCCAGAAGCCCCAGCAACCTTCCCCTGAATCTCATTGAGCCAGATTGGTTACAAGCTCATTTCTGCACCAATGACTGCCAAGGTGATGAGATTACTCTGATTGGCTTAGATTAATCAGGACCACCTTGTGGGCCTGGAGTCCACATCCCAAACCCCATGGCTGCCACAACAGAGCGGAGTAGAGTAGACAGAGGGAGACCAACCCCAATGCCTGTGAGAACATCCACCACACACGCAAGGTCATTGAGAAGCTTAAACAAGAGGACAAAAGTAAAAGCACCTGATATGGCAGGCAAACAATAAGCCATTTCCTCTCCAAATACAGTTTCAGCCCTCCAAAGAAAATACAAATACTTTTCTGGGAAATGAGCTAATTTGTATGCTAGGTAGCACCAGGCGGAGCTATTCGGAAGCATCCCGGGAGACTTTGATGCAGGACACCAAGACTTGATCACCAAGAAGCACCAGGAAGCATCTGTTGGGGGCACAGTGGGGCCAGGTTTAACCGTCCAACATAGCATCTGCGGGGGCCTGAAATGCCAAGATCAGGGTCTTCCTCTGGGGCCTATGTTGGGTCTCTGTGGCAGGTACATGATCAGAGTGGCTGACCTAATATTCTTCCCCAGCTTTTTTCTCTCTAAGCTCCCTTCCAGGGATGCTACAGGCTCCAGCTGTGGTCAATGAGACCCAAGACAAGGCTGCTGTGAGGCTCCCAGAGTGTTTTGGTTTTCTTGCTAGAGATGCTGCCACTCCAGGTTTCTCCTTGCTGACTGCAGATGTGATGACTGCAGTGGCTGCAGTGATTGCGAGGCCACAATGGCATGCCCAAGGTGTAGCAGGAACACCGGCCTGAAGCCAGCAGATGCCTATCTAATTCAAACTGTTATTATGGGAGAAACCAAACACTTACTGGATTAAGCCATTGTGACGGCCAGGACAATGCACCACTCAGGTCTCCTGCTGCAAGGAGCATAATAGATGGCCTTGTTTCCACTCCTCTGGGTTCATTACCACGTTGATGCTGAGGTCACATTTTTCACAGGTTGCTCCTGATCAGTGACTAAGCACAGCCAATGCAGGTTTATTATTCCTGTGAGACACAGGGATCCACCAACGGGCAACATTGCATCAAGGATTCCCATCAGCCTTGGCCAAAACTTTCTCGGACCTGCACTGCAATCCATCTGCCTTCCCCACCTCTTTTCTCCATATGTGTCAGACCAGCACCATGGCCTGAAGGCTGTCTCTGCCTTCTCTGGCCTTTTCCTTTTTACGCTTCACCAGTACTGCTCCAATAAATTTCTTGCACATTTAATCCTGTCTTGGCATTTTACTTTCATAGGACCCAAATTAATGCAGCCATTATGGCTTTTTTTTTTTTTTTGGTTACTTGTGATCACAAGTTTTCCTAACTGAGATGGCTCCAGAAGGCCCCCTATTTTAAGAATAGAAATATTTGTGAGAAAGTAAATCATTAGTTGAGACTTTAAAGTGTCAAAAAAAATTCACACGCTTTCCTTCCAGATTCTGAACTAAATATGAAACAGATCTACAAGTCAGTTTAGGGATCAAAACATCAACTTTATTACTGCAAACCTGGATCTGAAGCCAAAACGTCTGTCCCGTGACTTTCCACTGAATTGATTTTTCCCACCTAAGCTCACTTACAGCAGCCGGAGACTGCAGGCTCCTACACACTGTCCCCATCCCTGCTCCCCGTCAGGGAGGAGAGCCTTGCAGCCAGTCACCTCCAAGAGAAACAGCCCAAGGAAAGAGAGAGCAATGTCCAGGGCAGTGGGGATCTTTTAGAGAAATGTGGGCCAATGGGGCAGCTTTTGCCACTGCCCTAATCAACTGAATCACTTTTTTTCCCCCAGGATGGATCCAGTGGGAGGTGCACAGAAAGTAGAAACTTCTTCTCCAGGGCCTTAGAGAAGTAGAAATTCCTGTTTCAGGAGCAAGCAAGATTGAGGAGGGGACAGAGAGAAGGAGAGGATGCATCGTCCTTCATAATCAAATTGGTGCATTAAATAGTTGTTGGATAAAATGTGGGAGAGAAAATGCTGATGGCTCACCCTGCCCTAAAGCAGCCAACAGTGGTGAGATAAGACGTGCTTAGAAATGACTTTGATACTAGACACAGTCATAACTTTATAGCTGTGATACAGACAAAATGCCACTGGCTTTTATTTTGTGTACAGAGATCGCCACTGGCTCCACTCAGTCTTCCCTGTCCTCATTTTCCTGTTGTCCTGGTTTATCCTCCTGTTAATTTAAAATTTTATCTTATCTTTATGTGTTTCTGTGAATCATTATAAATCCTTCCTGGAACAAAGTGTAGGATTGTATAACTACATATATAAGCAATTCATGAAATATGTGCATGACTTTAGGTCTTTAGGGTCAGGCTGCTTTAGTATTTCCCACTACGCGATCTTGGGCAAGTCTGAGCCTGCGTTTTCTCATCTGTAAAGTGGGCATAATACAAAGATTTACCCCAATGTACAGAAGTGGGTCTTCAGTGAGTTAGCCCATGCAATGCCTTGCTTAGCACACTGCCTACCACACAGTGAAGCCTCTACAAATGCTGGTTTGGGTCCTGTTATCGCAGGCACACTCTGGTGTCTATCCCCGCCCCCACAGATTCCTGCCTGCAGGGGAGGGAGGCAGAACTTCCAGGAGATGGCACATGGACAACAATTTTTGTCACATCATTGATGGATGTTGGACCAGACAGGCCAGAGGAGAAAAGCCAGTCTTTAGCGAGTGATTGCAGGAAAAGTGGATGAAGGGTATTTTCCAGGAAGGGCAGGAGAGTGTGTATTTCCCTGGGGACAGTTGGAGGGTGTCTGTGGAGGTTGCTTGGCTGCGAGAAGGGGTCACTAAAAGAGAAGGATTTAGGGGTAAGGCAGGGTGGAGGAGAGGAGAACAAAGACCCTGGAGTGTTTCATGCAGCCTAGTTGAGAGGTCTTACCATGGTGCCCTGATGAGGTTCAGGTGAGAACAGTCTTCCAGAATCAGCTGCCCCAAGTGGAGCTCAAATACCCCGTGCCAGGAAAGAGATTGCAGCTTCTCTGAGCAACTAATTTAACCTGAGAACAGGGAGAGAATCCTCTTTAAAATATGCAAAATATCTTGGAAGAAAGAAAGGCAAACAGAGCAGTAATTCTGTTGCTAATTCTGTCTGAAATATTATGTACAAAGAACATTAACAACTGGGAGTGTTTGTGAGTTTCTTAAAAGGCTAGAAATTCAGTCAAGGCTCCCCCAGCAAGAGTAACCAATCCCCTCTTGTTTTGATGTGCAAATTATAATGAGATTTTTCATTACACTGAAGTAGTAATGCATAGGCTGCCGATGCACGTCGAAGAGTGTCAAGTGAGAAGCAACTGGAACACAGGCATACACTTACAGCTCTTTCCAATGCCTTCCGGAAATAGAAACACCTATAAAAACTCAGTTTAAGATCACAAAAACCCTTTAAAAGCCCTACCTGGGATATTGGAGGCTTCTACGTTTTCTGGATATGGCTAATTACGTAACTTCCTCCACTGTAAATCACCATGAACAAAGTAGAGCTGGTGAATCACACTCTTTTCACTGTAATGACAAGACGTAAATTACCATAAAGACCTTCAATCCCCAAAGTGATGCAATTTGATAGAATGTACTTGTCTCCTTCTCACTTGTTATTCACTAAACTCCTGTCTGGGAAACACTCAGACGATGGATATTCAAATGAAAACAAAAAAACGAAAAACAAAAAAAACCAGCCCCAGCCCTGTACCCACAGAGGCAGGTGAGGCCAGGGTAGCGAGGTCTTCTAATTGTTCAAGAGAAGCTGGAAATCCTAATGTTTTTAAAAGAATGAAACCTTCTGGTGTTTAAGTAGTGGAGATGAATTACAATTTCTTGAAGAACACAGTGGGGTCAACAAGACATGCCTGGGGCTGAGTCTATGGTTTGTGATCTCTGGAGGATTCCCTTGCTGTCTTGGCTCCAGAACCCTGGGGACATGTCACTATGTCCAAACCCACTACTAGGCACCTTGGATTTGCAGAGGCTTGGACCGTCCTCCTGTTGTTTCAGGCCTTCCCACTTCCATGTGGGCTTTGGTTCTACTGGACCCTTCATGCTGAGGCCTTTCTCCTCTGCATCCATCGGCTTGGGCTGCTGTAGTGAAATACTACGGACTGGGTGGCTTCAACAACAGAAGTTTATTTTTCATGGTTCTGGAGGCTGGAAGCCCAAGATGAAGGTGCTGGCAGGTTGGGTTTCCACTGAGGCCCCTGTCCTTGGCCTGCAGATGGCAGCCCTCTTGTTGTATCTTCCCATGCTTATCTTACTCCCTCAACATCTCTGTGTGTCTTAATCGCCTCTTCTTATAAGGACACTGGTCAGATTGGACCAGGGCCTATGCTAACAGCCTCATTTTAAATTAATTACCTCTTTGAAGACCCTATCTCCAAATACAGTCACATTCTGAGGTATCGTGGATTAAGACTTCAACATATGAATTTTGGGAGGAAGAGGATTCAGTCCCTAACACCTTCTACCTCCATCAGCCCTACCCAACCCCCCATTCCTCCCCAGAGGTGAGAGAAGTGGGAATATGGACATGCCTTACGTGTAGAATTTCCCAAGAAGAAGAAGAAGTTCTTCCAGAAGAACTACTACCAGCTCATTGCCTCACTGAATCTGGACCACTGGACTGATCTCTCCACAACAGGCTCGGACTCTCAAACAGCCTCTTTCACCTCACCTGCCTGCACTGCAGGTCTGAAGTGACCACATAGAAGTCACAAGTCTCCTCTTCTATAACCCCCTCTATGGTAGGTTGCGCTGAAGATGAAGAGTCATGATCGTGCTACTGCACTCCAGCCTGGTCAACAAAGGGAGGCTCTGTCTCAAAGAAAAAAAAAAAGATGGCCACCCACAATCCATCCATTTTTGAATGAGTACATCACTTTTCCCATCTAGAGGTGGGGCCTATTTACCCTTACCTCCTCTCAAATCTGAGTTGACTTTTGAGGCCTGCTTTTTTTTTTTTTTTTTTTTTTTGAGTTTTTAGAGACAGGGTCTCACTATGCTGCTCTAGTTGGGCTTGAACTCCTGATCCTCCTGCCTCAACCTCCCAAGTAGCTGGGACCTCAGGTGCACACCATTGTGCCCAGCTTTTTGTGACTTGCTTTGACCAATAGAACGTAGTGGGAGTGATGCTGTGCCAGGTTAGCCCTTAGGAGGCCAGGCAGCTTCCACTTTTGCCCTGTTGAAACGCTGAGACCACCATGCTATGTAGAAACCTAAGCTACCTTGTGGGGAGGCCATGTGGAGGGTAACAAAGATGTCCCAGCCAACAGCTCAGCCCAGCCAGCAGCTGCTTAGAGTCACAACAGTGACCCAGTTGGGACCACAGAATAATGAGAACTAATCATCATTGCTTAGGCCACTAAGTTTTGGGGGTGATTTGTTATGTAGCAATTGATCACTGAGATACCTCTTCCCAGTTAAACTCTCCCCTGAGCTTCCGATGCATTATACCAAGGCTTCAATCACTGTGGTCAGCTCAGCGTTAGGGAATGAAATGCTTGCCTTCATGGAAAAGAGACACGAATGGCACTGTAGAACAAAGCTGCGAGGGAGATCTCTCACAGTTCACGTCTTCTCTTGTGCTACTGGCTTCATTCTTAACTTACATGTTACTATGTGAAATTTCTATAGAAGAGGGTTATTCTTCATACAGGAGGTGCAAGCTACATAGACAAAGACTGGAGACAACTTTTATTTATTTATTTATTTATTTATTTATTTATTTATTTATTTATTTATCGAGAGGGAGTCTCGCTCTGCCGCTCAGGTTGGAGTGCAATGGCACTTTCTCGGCTCACTGCAACCTCCACCTCTTGAGTTCAAGTGATTCTCCTGCCTCAGCCTCCTGAGTAGCTGGGATTACAGATGACCACCACCACGCCCGGCTAATTTTTGTATTTTTAGTAGAGATGGTGTTTCACCCTGTTGGCAACACTGTCCTCGAACCCTACTGACCTCATGATCCATCTGCCTTGGCCTCCCAAAGTGCTGGGATTACAGGCATGAGCCACCCCGCCCCGCCAAGACAACCTTTATTATACGGGACATTTTTGTTGTAACTATACTCCCAGTGTGCTATGTCGTAGGATATTTATGAGGATATAAAAACCATTGTTACATAGAGGTGCTTTGGAGAAATGGTGTCACTAGGAACAGGTACCGTACTCCATTCTTGCGCTTTAAAGTTTCACATTCGTTATGCAGTCAGCTGGGCTTTGCTGCATCATGTTGCAGTTGGAAGGTTTTTTTGTTTTGTTTTGTTTTTTCAAGTGAAAACCAAGGCACAGAGAAATTGAATGACTTATGCAGAGGCAAAGCATTGGTAGACACCAAGAGAGGCTGTTATATTCTTGATGTCGATGTTGAGACCAGTCTGTGGTGAAGTAGACACCATGTGCAACAGGAAGGAGTGGGAAGGGCCAGGAGGCGGCATGGAAAAGCCCTGAGGATGAGGCCTTATTTTGCTCATCTTGTAGCTCCTGGAACACTGTAGTAATCAGTGTGGGTTAGAGCCCATTGACTTTCACTCTGTGTCCAGAGCACAGATTTGCCAGGAGAAACCTGGGTTCAAGCCCTGGGTCTCCTGCTCCCTGGCTGTCTGATACTGGCCAAATAGTAAACATGCAGACGGTCTGGTTTCCTCACCTCCAAAATGAAGGTGTGAATACTCTACCACTCCTAATGTTTAATAGCATTCTGCAAAACATTTAGAAGTAATAGTGTTCTAGAATACCACAGGATGCTAAGGGTGTAGCTTCTGGGGAAACTGAGGCACAAGAAGATTAAATGATTTTTCCCCAAGGTTTAGAGTCAATAACTGACAGAGGTAAAACTAAAACCCAACTTCCACTATGAGTACTAATACTATTACTACTTTCTACTTCAAAGGGTTGTGGTAAGACAAAATTTACAGTGCTTGCTTCAGCAGCACATATACTAAAATTGGAATAAATGAAAGATTAGTATGACCCCTGTGCAAGCATAACATGCAAATTCATGAAGCAGTTTAAATTTAAAACAATTTTTTTAAATTAAAATATTGGCTGGACTCGGTGGCTCACGCCTGTAATCTCAGCACTTTGGGAGGCCAAGGCAGGCAGATCACTTGAGGTCAGGAGTCCAAGATCAGCCTGGCCAACATGGTGAAACCCCGTCTCTACTAAAAATACAAAAAATAGCTGGGTGTAGTGGCTCATGTCTGTAATCCCAGCACTTTGGGATGCTGAGGCGGGTAGATCACCAGAGGTCAGGAGTTCGAGACCAGCCTGACCAACATGGTGAAACCCCATCTCTACTAAAAATACAAAAATTAGCTGG
>NW_012114141.1:10683944-10688065 GCF_000951035.1 Colobus angolensis palliatus | reverse complement strand
AGTGGCTCATGTCTGTAATCCCAGCACTTTGGGATGCTGAGGCCGGTAGATCACCAGAGGTCAGGAGTTCGAGACCAGCCTGACCAACATGGTGAAACCCCATTTCTCCTAAAAAATACAAAATTAGCCAGGCATGGTGGCACATGCCTGTAATCCTAGCTACTTGGGAGGCTGAGGCAGGAGAATCACTAGAACCTGGGAGGTGGAGGTTGCAGTGAGCCAGGATCGCACCATTGCACTCCAGCCTGGGAAACGAGAGTGAAATTTCATCTCAAAAAAGAAAAAAGAAATATTTCTTAATATGACTGGCTTGTTTTTAAAGAAACAGAACTGACACGATAACTTTTGAAGTAGAGAATTATCTTTCTATCTTAAAATGTTACATCTGAGTTCTTTAGATTTCAAATTGTATTTGAACTGAACTTTCAAATTGTTGCTGATGTGAAGGAATGTCTTGATTCAGCTCTTTGTCTAGGGCCCTCTGTCTCGGGAAAGAAAATGCATTCTTTGGAGAATATAAAGCCTGCTATGACCCTGCTGAGTTATAAATAGTTTGTGCTACCCAGAAACAGTACTCAGTTTGAAAATACCATTTTAAAGACATCATTTGTGTTTGACTAGCACTTCCTAGTTCCTGCAATAATTGGAAAACTAGAATAGCAAGTCCTGTCCTCTTGGGACTCATTTCCTCATTTGTCTGATGTCTCCTTCCAACTTGAAAATACTGTGTGTCACTTATTTGTGATATGAAATGAAAGTGAGCTACCAGCATTCTGTTTTGATAACTTCTGAGGGTGGAGTGGAGAAAATATGACATCATTTAAAATTGTAAGATGCAACCAGAGTTTGCATTAAGCAACTGCTATTTGCAGGCAACATCCACAAGTCATTACTTCCCATCCTTTGGCCCTTAATGACTTCCTTAGCTTTCATTCCTCCCAAATGGAGCAGTCAAAAGACCATCAATCCAATCAAATATGGCGGTTAAAAAAACCATCCGGGCAGGGCAGGACATTCAGAATGGTGAAGCAAGCTCAGCGGACCCTCTCTCCAGCAAAACAACTCAAGTGCTGAAAATCATAAAAAGGCAATAATTTAAAGCCCCTGGATATTGTTCAAAGGGTGTACAGGAAACAAAGAAAAAGTCCCTCAAAAAAATATATTAAACCTTCTTAGGAAGGGTCTGTGGCAGTTGAGCCACCTCCTGCTTCCTTACCCTCTGCATCCCCTGCTCAGTGTTAACGGAAGTGCTACCTGTTCTGCACCCTCCACTCTGGGCAGGTGTGGCCAAGATGATAGGGACTCTCTTTTCATCCCCCCTTTCCCCTGCCAGTCTAAGGCTATGGTTTCACCCCTCCTGCGCCCGGCCCTGTGTTGCTGAAGCTCTATTCTAGGCAGTACCAACCTCCCTTTTCCCATCTTGCCTCCCTTGCTTGTAGGGTAGAAGTTCTACTCCAGGTGAAGCAGACTAAGAATACTGGGACCACTGTCACCCCCAACCCAGCTCACTCACGAGTAGCAGGGAGGTTCCATGCTGCAATGGACAAGGCAAGAACAGGCTTATCCACAGGTGCCACAGCCACCACCCCTAGTACCCACTTGCAGATCCGGGCATTCATCACTCTGGGAAAAGTGGATCCCTGACCCCAGCTCCTTGCAGTTTTGCATGGATTCTGCCCCAGGGGATAGGCAAGCCAAGATGGCAAAGAGGCCAGGCATGATGGCTGGCGGCTGCAAGCTCAGCACTTTGGGAGGCTGAGGTAGGTCGATCACTTGAAGCAAGGAGTTGGAGACCAGCCTGGGCAACAAAGCAAGACCTCATCTCTAAAAATACAAATTTAAAAATTAGCTGAGCGTGGTAGTGCATATCTGTAGTCCCAGGTACTAGGGAGGCTAAGGTGGGAGGATCACTTGAGCCTTGAGGTTGAGGCTGTAGTGAGCTATGCACTCAGCCTGGGTGACAGAATGAGACCCTGTCTCAAAAAATAAATAAATAAAAATAAATAATAATATTGCAGTCTTCCCTGGCAGTCTGAAGACTGTGTACATGTCCAAGGTTGTACCTTTCCAGGGTGTGATCAGAGGAGTGACCACAGAGCTCTAAGATACTAGAACATGAGAGAAAAGGTAACCCCTTCCCCCACAACTGTGCTAGCAACCATCAAGCCACACACATTTCCCACAATAAACATCTAACTGCTAAGCAGGCTTAAGTACAACATCTGAATAATAAGAAAGTGACCTTCCAGAAGTGATGCCTAGTCTGAGTGGCCAGGCTAAAAGAGAATAACAAGGTCAGAGAAATGTGAGGTTGAATGTCAGAGGCTGCATACTGCAAGGGACACAGACTTTGCAGGATTACTGTAGTCAAGTCACTAAGCAAATAAACCCCAGCAAACAATAACCACCACCACCCCTAGCAGTGGCGTCAGTATCCACAGTTGCTACAAAATATTACCTAAAATTTTCAGTTTTCAACAAAAAAAATTGCAAGGCATGCAAAAAAACAAAACAAAACAAAACAAAAAAATAAGAAAGTGTGACCCATACACGAGAAAAAATAAAGCCAGCCATCGAAACTGCCTTTGAACGGGTCCAGAGAGTGGACCCAGCAGACAAGGCTTCAAAACAGCTATTCTGATCGAGACCATCCTGACTAACATCGTGAAACCCGGTCTCTACTAAAAATTTAAAAAATTAGCCGGGCGAGGTGGCGGGCGCCTGTAGTCCCAACTACTTGGGAGGCTGAGGCAGGAGAATGGCATGAACTCCGGACGGGGAGGTTGCAGTGAGCAGAGATTGCGCCACTGCACTCCAGCCTGGGTGACAGAGCAAGACTCTGTCAAAATAAAATAAAATAAAATAAAAAATAAGAATAAAACAGCTATTCTAAGTATGTTCAAAGAAATAAAGAAAACCTTTCTTAGAAAACTAAAGGAAGGGCCAGGCGTGGTGGCTCAAGCCTGTAATCCCAGCACTTTGGGAGGCCGAGACTGGCGGATCATGAGGTCAGGAGATCCAGACCATCCTGGCTAACACAGTGAAACCCTGTCTCTACTAAAAAATACAAAAAATTAGCTGGGCGAGGTGGCGGGCACCTGTAGTCCCAGCTACTCGGGAAGCTGAGGCAGGAGAATGGCATGAACCTGGGAGGCAGAGCTTGCAGTGAGCTGAGATCTGGGCACTGCACTCCAGCCTGGGTGACAGAGCGAGACTCCGTCTCAAAAAAAAAGAAAAGAAAACTAAAGGAACATATGATAGCAATGTCTTATTAGAAGAAAATAGCTAAAAATGTTCACAAGTGCCAGTTGAAAAACAAAAGAAAGAAAAGGTCAGCCACGGTGGCTCACACCTGTAATCACAGCACTTTGGAAGGCCAAGGCAGGCGGATCACTTGAGGTCAGGAATTCAAGACCAGCCTGGCCAACATGGTGAAACGCTTTCTCTACTAAAAATACAAAAATTAGCCAGACGTGGTAGTGGGCACCTGTAATCCTAGCTACTTGGTAGGCTGAGGCAGAAGAATCACTTGAACCTGGGAGACAGAGATTGCAGTGAGCCGAGATCATGCCACTGCACTCCAGCCTGGGCCACAGAGTGAGATCCTGTCTCAACAAAACAAAACAAACAAACAAAAACAACAACAACAAAGAAAGTATCCATAAAGAGAAACTATTAAAAAAAACCAAATAGAAATTCTGGACATAGAAAGTACAAACAGAAATGAAAAATTTATAAAGGGGCTCAACAGTAAATGTGAGCTGGCAGAGAAATCCAAAGGAAATCAGAAAGTACTTTGAGCTAAATGAAAATAAAGACATAGCATACCAAAACTTATGGGACACAGCTAAAGTAGTGCTTAGCGGGAATTTTATAGTTATAGCTATAAATGCCTATATTAACAAAGAGGAAAGATCTCCAATCAGTAACCTAAACTTCTACCTTAAGACTCTGGCAAGGCCGGGCGCGGTGGCTCAAGCCTGTAATCCCAGCACTTTGGGAGGCCGAGACGGGTGGATCACGAGGTCAGGAGATCAAGACCATCCTGAGCTACACAGTGAAACCCCGTCTCTACTAAAAAAAAATACAAAAAACTAGCCGGGCGAGATGGCGGGCGCCTG
>NW_012114141.1:10676101-10682677 GCF_000951035.1 Colobus angolensis palliatus | reverse complement strand
ACAAAAAATCCCAAGGAATCCACTAAAAAACTATTAGAACTAGTAAACAAGTTCATCAAGGTAACAGGATATAAGATGAATATTCAAAGTCAATTTTATTTCTACTCACTAAAAATAAATATTGCAAAAAGGAAATTAAAATAATTCAATTGAAAATAGCATCAAAAAGAATAAAATAGTTTGGCACAAATTTAACAAAAATACACAATTTATACACTGAAAACTATAAAATGTTGCTGAAATAAATTCAAAAGTCCTCAATAAATGCATTAGAATGGTATAAATCATTGTTTGGAAGATTCAATATCACTAAAATGGCAACATTCCCCAAATGGATTTATAGATTCAACACAGTCTCCATCATAATCCCAGCTGGTCTGTGGTAGAAATTAATAAACTTATTCTAAAATTCTCATGAAAGTTCAAGGGACCCAGAATAGACAAAACAACCTTGGAAAAGAAGATAAAAGTTGGAGGACTCACATTTCCTGATTTCAAAACTTGCTACCAAAGTTACAGTGATCAGGGCAGTTGCTGTGGCTCATGCTTGTAACCTCAGCACTTTGGGAGGCCAAGATGGGAGGATCGTTTGAGTCCAGGAGTTTGAGACCATACCGGGCAACATAGGGTGGCCCTCATCTCTACAAAAAAAAAAAAAATTAAAAATTAGCCAGGTGTGGTGGCACACACCTGTGGTCCCAGGTACTCAGGAAGCTGAGGTGGGAGGATCACCTGAGCCAGGAAGGCAGAGGCTGCAGTGAGCTGTGACCATGCCAACTGCACTCCAGCCTGGGCGACACAGCAAGACTTTGTCTCAAAAAAAAGAAAATGAATAAAAAATAAATTTTAAAAAGTTATGGTAATCAATACAGTGTGGTACTGACATAGATATAGTCACATAAGTCAATGGAATAGAATTGAGAATCCAGAAATAAAGCTTTACTTTTATCATCAGTTGGTTTTCTACAAGGGTGCCAGAACAATTCAGTGGAAAAAGAATAATCTTTTCAACAAATGGTGCTGGAACAACTGGATATCCTCATGTAAAAGAATCCATTGCATATCATATGCAAACATTTACTCCAAATGGGTTGGAGAGCTAAATGCAAGAGTTAAAACTATAAAACTCACTGGCCACGGTGGCTCATGCCTGTAATCCCAGCACTTTTGGAGGCCGAGGAGGGCGGATCTTTTGAGATCTGGAGTTCAAGATGAGCCTGACCAACATGGTGAAACCCCGTCTGTACTAAAAACACAAAAATTAGCTGGGCGTGGTGTCAGGCGCCTGTAATGCCAGCTACTCGGGAGGCTGAGGCAGGAGAATTGCTTGAACCCGGGAGGCGGGGATTGCAGTGAGCCAGGATCACAGCACTGCATTCCAGCCTGGGAGACAGAGTGAGACTGCATCTGAAAACAAACAAACAAAAAAATCAAAAAAACAAAACTATAAAACTCTTAGAAGAGATTTCTTAGATATAATATCCAAATTATAAGAAACAAAAGAAAACAGATAAAATTGGACTGCATCAAAATTAAACACTTTTATGCATGGAAGGATGTTATCAAGAAAGTGAAATGCCAACCTACAGAATGAGGGAAAATATTTGCAAATCATATATCTGATAAAGGATGTGCTTCCACATGGTATAAAAAACTCTTGAGAATTAAAATACAACCCAATGAGCCAGGCGCGGTGGCTCACACCTGTAATCCCAGCACTGTGGGAGGCCTAGGCAGGTGGATCATGAGGTCAGGAGATCGAGACCATCCTGGCTAACACAGTGAAATCCCGTCTCTACAACAAAATACAAAAAAAATTAAAATTAAAATTAACTGGGCGTGGTGGTGGGCACCTGTAGTCCCAAGTACTTGGGAGGCTGAGGCAGGAGAATCACTTGAGTCCAGGAAGTGGAGGATGCAGTGAGCCAAGATTGTGCCACTGCACTCCAGCCTGGGTGACAGAGCGAGACGCCGTCTCAAAAACAAAAAACAAAGAAAAACACCCAATTAAAAAATTGGGCAAAATATTTGAGTAGACATTTTTCGAAATAAGAGACATAGAATGCCAATAAGCCCATGAAAATATGCTAAATATCATTAGTCACTAGGGAAATGCAAGTCAAAAGTACAAGATACCACTTTATACCCACTAGGATGACTATAGTAAAAAATACAGACTCTAACAAATATTGGTGAGTACATGGAGAAATTGGAACTCTCATGCACTGCTAGTGGAATTGTAAAATGGTGTAGCCCTGTGAAAAGTAGTCTGGTAGTTCCCCAAAAAAGTTAAATGTAGAACTACCATATGACCCAGCAATTCCACTCATAGGTATACACCCAAGTGAACGGAAAACATATGTCCACACACAAGCTTGAACATGAATGCCTGTAGCAGCATTATTCATAATAATTAAAAAGTGAAATCAATCTAGACATTTGTCAACTGATGAATAGATAAAGAAAATGTGGTATAGCTGAATAATTGAATATTATTTGTCAATAAAAAGCAATGAAGTAGAAGTACTGATAGGGACTGTAACTTGGATGAGCCTCAAAAACATTATGCCAAGTAAAATAAGCCAGTCCCAAAATATCACATGTTGTATAAGTCATTTTATATGAAACGTCCATAAAAGACAAATCAACAGAGACATAAAGTAGATTAATGTGTGCCTAGGCCTGGGAGTTAGTGCAGGCATGGGAATGATTACTAACGGATATAGGGCTGGTTTTTTGTTGATGTTGTTGTTGGTTTTTTTTTGAGAGACAAAAATGTTCTAAAAGTGAATGGTGGTGGGGGTTGCACAATTCTGTGAATATATAAAAAATGTGAATTACATACATTAAATAAACAAATTGCATACTCTTTTAATTATATCTCAATAAGGCTGTTTAAAAACATCAGTGTATGTTTTCCTTGATGAAAAAAGAAATTAATTATCAATCTTCCAAGTAGTTTAAAAATCTTATGTCTCTTACTCAAAAATAAAAAGAGTATTTATGGTTTTAGAATCATCCATCCTGGGGAAAGATGACTAGCGCAATTTTCCAGATACATAGGGTTGAAGACCAATGGGAACAGGTGGCATGAATTTAGTTCCACTGATTGCTCCCAGACAGACTGCAGAAACGGTTTTTGGAAAACACTAAATTAGAAAAAATACCTTATTTGTCTTAAAAATAACACAATTACCAGGAAGCTGTGGGTTTATATTTGGAAAGATCATTTTACATTACCAGTTCTTGCTATGAAATGAAATCTCTTTCAACTTAAAATTCTGGCAGATTTTTTTTCCTCATGGGGATTTTAAAATTTTATTCACATGCTTTTTAAAAAGAGAGACACTTCTTTGTAAACATGATCTGTTTCTCATACTTTCCAGTGGCCAATTATATGCACATTTTTAAGCAGATAGCGGTTGAGGATACTAACAAAAAGAAAATACATTTTAATTTCCTTTATTAAATTGAGGTAGGAAGACAATCTTAGGATGATTAAATTAGAGAACTTAAATAACTGACTCCTTAGGAAAATGATGGCTGAAACCACAGAGCTACTTATGTAGTGACAATGGAAAACAAGTGGTCACAGGGAATGGGGAGAAGGCTTATTTTCTTTGATAACAAAGAAACAAGGAGGCTGTCTGTAATGGACAGTGCCATCTCCCCCTCACTCTATGCACAGCTCCAGATAGGACGGAAATTGCTGTGAGCCTTGGTGCTCTGCGCACATACACGAGATTGAAAACCTTAGCAGGTGATAATCTGCAACTCGGTGTGCTTAGCACTTTCTCTGGTTACACGGAAGAAAACATTAAGGGTTTCCTCGATTTACCGCCACTTTCTCAGAAGAACACCATGTGTGTGATGTGACCATTAAAAGCGACCTGCCATTCTCTTTCAAAGCAAAAATGTCATAACCTCTTCTTCAAGAGGCTTTTCCACTTTATTACGTTTTCTTGCTCAGTTCTGGGAAGTAGATATTTTCTATCAGGACAAGGAGAATAAGTCTTTTGAACTGTCAAATAGGATATTGCCTTTATTTCTTCAAGGTGTGAGTTACATGTGCTTCATCCCAGGAATATAAACTAGCCAGACAATAGTTCTGTCTACACATACGCAGGGATAACGTAGCACCCCTGACCTTTGTCAAATCTGCTCTGAGTTACAGGAGTTTATTGATGAAACTATGGATGAAGCTGGTGCCAATACTGGCCTATTGGTTATGGGTTCAGGGCCCTGACTGGCCTATAGGTTATGGGTTCACAAGACAAAGAGAAGCAGGAGAGGCCATGACCCATGTCACTGGAGGGAAAAACACGCTAAATGTTAAGAAAAAGAGACTTGGCTAGATTTTTTTTTTTTTTTCCTTCTCATCGCCCAGGCTGGAGTGTAGTGGTGCGATCTCGGCTCACTGCAACCTCTGCCTCCTGAGTTCAAGCAGTTCTCCTGCCTCAGCCTCCTGAGTAGCTAGGATTACAGGCAAGTACCACTATGCCCGGCTAATTTTTTGTATTTTTAGTCGAGACGGGGCTTCACCACGTTGGCCAGACTGGTCTCAAACTCCTGCCTCAAATGATCCACCTCCCTCAGCCTCCCAAAGTGCTGGGATTACAGGTGTGAGCCACTGCCTCCAGTCACTTGGCTAGATTTTTAAGACTGCTTGTATATTCCATGTTTTAGGGGCTGATAATATTTGAACAAGTAAAGAAAAAAGCATGGTACTAGCTATACAAAAGTTGAAAAGTACAGTAACTTTTGCTGCTGCTCTGCTTTCATAGTAGACACATTGGTTAAGGCCATTCTCATACATTCTAGAAGAATCCAATTGGTTAGAAAGAATCAATTCTCCTCCAGAAAGGAGCACCTGCTAGGCTGCCTGTTTGTCAGGATCTGTGATAGACTGAGTGCATATCCCATCCCACCCACTTTCCTCACGATGTAAACTGATGCCTCTCCATCAAGAGGCAGGGTCTGTGCTCCCTCCCCTTGAACCCAGGCCAACTTTTATAACTACCTTGACCCATCAGATGCGGTGGAAGTGATACTGTGTGACTTCTGAGGTCGTGAAAGCAACTCGGCTTCTGCTTGACTCTCTGTCTCTCTGGTCACTTGTCCTTGAAACCCAGCCATCGTGTCAGAGGGAAGCCCAGGCTGGGGGCCCAGGCCACAGCCAGCAGCAACTGCCAGACACCGAAGTGAGTGGACCTCCAGATGGCACCAGCTCCCTGAATCCTTATTGTTTTAAGCCATTTTGTGTTGGGATAGGTTGTTATGCAATGATAGAAAACTAATAAAAGAAAGATCTAGGCCTCTTCTTGGTAGAAAGCCACAAGACAAGGGAAATTAAAGATATTTTAGGCCAGACCTAGTGGCTCATGCCTGTAATCCCAGCACTTTGGGAAGCGGAGACAGGCGGATTGCTTGAGCCTAGGAGTTTGAGACCAGTTGGGCAATACAGTGAGACCCATCTCTATAAAAATGCATAAATTAGCCAAGTGTGGTGGTGTGCACCTGCAATCCCAGCTACTTGAGAGGCTGAGGCAGGAGGATTGCTTGAGCCTGGAGGTCGAGGTTGCAGTGAGCTGTGATTGCACCATCACACTCCAGACTGTGTGACAGAGTAAAACTCTGTCCCCACCCCCTCCAAAAAAAAAAAACCAAAACTCATTAGCTGTGTGATTTTGGGCAAGTTACTTAACATCTCTGTGCTCCAGGTTCCTTGCCTGTTAATGGAGCCAACGTTAATATCTATTTCACAATTTTGTGAGGTTTAAAAGGGGTTGATACACATGAAGCATTTAGAATAGCAGCTGGCATGTGTTCAATACTCTATGTTAGCATTATTGTAGCTATCACCATTTGTTATAAATTGTTCCTTAAAATAAAACTCAAAGCAAATATGGTAAAACGCTAGCATTGTTAAATCCCTGTGGTGTGTTTTTGAGTATTATATCATTATTGATAGTTTGCTGTATGTTTGAAATAATTAATAATAAAATTGAGTTACACAAAAAGAGGCATGGTCTTAGTTCTAAGGTAGTTCACAAGTTAGGGAGGTAGATAAGTAACCTACCCCAGAGAAAAATTGTAGTGTACATGGGTATGTGTGTGCACATGCACAATGAGCTGAAATTCTTTCTTTCTCTTTCTTTTTTTTTTTTTTTGAGATGGAGTTTCTTTCTTGTTGCCCAGGCTTGGGTGCAATGGCACGATCTCAGCTCACTGGAAACTCTGTCTCCCAGTTCAAGCAATTCTCCTGTCTCAGCCTCCTAAGTAGCTGGGATTACAGGCACCCACCATCACACCTAGCTAATTTTTGTATTTTTAGTAGAGACGGGATTTCATGATGTTGGCCAGGGTGGTCTCAAACTGCTGACCTCAGGTGATCTGCCCTCCTCTGCCTTCCAAAGTGCTGGGATTACAGACATAAACCACTGCGCCCCAGCTTCCTTCCTCCCCTTCCCTCTCCTCCCCGCTTTCCCTCCCCTTCCCCCACCTTCCCTCCCCTTCCCCCACCTTCCCTCCTCTCCCCACCTTCCCCCTCCTCTCTCCTTTCTTTCTTTCTTTCTT